>NC_134269.1:66392368-66718474 GCF_031893055.1 Leptodactylus fuscus
AGATTTCGGTGATCTGTAAGAACCTGAACCACATGAGATGCTCCTTCAAGAAGATGCCTCCATTCTGTGAATGCTTTCTTAATTGCAAGTAATTCTTTATTCCCAATGTCATAGTTTCTTTCTGGAGGAGACATCAGGCAAGAAAAAAAAGCACAAGGATGAAGCAACTGTTTGTCTCCAACTCTTTGGGACAACACTGCTCCTACTGCTGAATCTGAAGCATCCACTTCAACTATAAATGGGAGGTCTGGATTAGGATGAACTAAGATAGGAGCAGAAGTAAAAAGTGTCTTTAATTGGTTAAATGCTTCGTCGGCACTTGAAGACCATTTAAAAGGAATCCCTTTCTGGGTTAATTTTGTTATCGGACTAATAACTTTTGAGAAATTCCTAATAAATTTGCGGTAGAAGTTTGCAAAGCCGATAAATCTTTGGATCTCCTTGACATTCTTGGGAGAAGGCCAGTCTAAAATAGCTTGGATCTTACTAGGGTCCATGCGCAATCCTTCTGTAGAAATGATGTACCCCAAAAACTGAATTTCTGTCTTTTCAAATTCACATTTTTCCAGTTTAATATATAGTTGGTTCTCTCTTAGACGGCTCAAAACCATGGTAACCTGCTTACGATGTTCTTCAAGGTTCTCAGAGTATATTAATATGTCATCCAAATACGCCACCACAAATTGATCCAGCAGATCTCGGAAGACATCATTAATAAAATGTTGAAAAGTTGCTGGGGCATTGCAAAGTCCAAAAGGCATAACAAGGGATTCAAAATGGCCGTAGCGTGTTCGGAATGCTGTCTTCCACTCGTCCCCAGGTCGTATACGGACAAGATTGTATGCCCCTCGTAGATCCAACTTAGTAAAGATCTTTGCTGACCGTAATCTCTCGAGTAACTCTGGAATAAGCGGAAGAGGATAACGATTTTTAACGGTTATTTGATTTAGTTCTCTGTAGTCAATACAAGGACGTAATGTGCCATCTTTCTTTGGTACAAAGAATATAGGTGCTCCTGCCGGAGAAGTGGAATGCCGTATAAATCCTTTGGCCAGATTTTCTTTGATGTACTCATCCAGGACCTTCAGCTCCATCTCTGCAAGTGGATAGATGCGTCCATAAGGTATGGATGCACCGGGTAAAAGTTCAATAGGACAATCATATGTGCGGTGAGGGGGTAGCTGGTCGGCATTCCTTTTGTCACAAACATCTTTAAATTCCTTATAAGGTTCAGGTAATTCGACAGCGATAGTGCTGGATCTTTCAGTAGCTCCCACCTGTGAAAGAATAGGCTGCTTCAGTTGACAATTTTGTTGACAATATTCAGAAGTGAAAGTTACATTTCCTGACTTCCAGTCTACTGAAGGATTGTGGATGCTGAGCCATGGTATGCCCAAAATTACTGGAAATTTTGGTGAAGAGATTAACTGAAAACAAATCCTCTCCTGATGACCGGGATCAATCAATACTTCCAGTTCAGTAGTTTCATGAGTAACCGGACCAGAATTTAAAGGTGACCCATCAACAGTTACTAATTCAACTGGTGAAGATCTTGCACTGTGCTCAATATGATTATCAAATGCAAACTTAATGTCCATAAAATTTCCAGCTGCACCAGAATCCAACATTGCTGTAGTGGACAACTTGTAGGAACCATATGAAAGCTGAACTGGTAAGGTGAAATGAGGTCGGTTAGAGGTCATATTGTCAGGACAAGATGTGGTGGAAAACAGAGGCTGTGTCACCAGACTAAGAGAAGCACAGTGGGGACAAGATTCCAAATTTGGTCGAATCTCAGTTGCCGCAACTGCCCGTTGAGGTTTCTTAGGGCAGTCAAGAACATAATGTCCAGGTTGTCCACAATAAAGGCATAATTTTTCAGCAAGGCGGCGACGTTTTTCAGCAGTTGAAATTGGTCCCCGGATGGCATCTACTTGCATAGGTTCTGGGGCCGAACCTGTTTGAGAAGGTGTCTGCATCTTTGGGAGAAACCGTCCCTCAGGTAAATGAGAGAAGGTGTCTGCATCATAATAGCCTCGTCTTTCTCGCTTCCTTTCCAGGAGTCTTTGGTCAATACGGACGCATAACCGTATATACTCCTCAAAGTCAGCTGGAAGATCTACTTTAACAAGTTCATCTTTAACAGATTCAGAAAGTCCTCCATAGAACCGCCATTTTAGTGCGGAGGTGTTCCAGGAAACATCAGAAGCCCAGCGCCGAAACTCTGCAGCATATTCCGCAACAGAGCGTCTTCCCTGGCGAAGATCCCGCAGAGCCCCCTCAGCAGTGGCGCAACGATTGGGGTCATCAAATACTAAGTCCATTGCTGCAAGAAAGTCCTTCAGATTGTCCAAAATCTCATCATCCTGTTCTAAATAAGGTGATGCCCATGCTTGTGCATCGTCTATTAGCAGGGCAATGATGAACACAACCTTGGACCTATCAGTAGGGAACAGTGAGGAATGCGTAGAAAAAATCATCCGGCAATGATTAAGGAATCCTCGGTACAAGTGTCTCTTTCCACCAAATTTTTCTGGTAGTGGAATCCGGTAAACTTGAGAAGTGGCACTGACAGCAGCAGAATTTGCACGCAATTCATTTACTTGTTGTTGTAATTCAGTGACTTGACTTTTCATTTCATTTAATTGTCCTTGAAGGCCATACACAAGGTTATGCAATTCCGAGATCTGGAAGGCATGCTGTGACAAAGCAGACTCCGCCCCTCCGGCCTCCATGTTGGGCCTGATTATTATGTAACGATGCTAGTTATCAGATTTGGAGTCCAATTGGTGGGGCAAATGGTACAGTACTTAAATAGAAATAAATGAAGGATAAGTACCTCAGAAGTAGAAGAAACCGTGGTCAGACGTTAGCAGGGTTCGGTACACGGTAGGAGCAGATCAATCGTAGTCAGGCGTTAGCAAGGTTCGGTACACGGTAGGAGCAGATCAATCGTAGTCAGGCGTTAGCAAGGTTCGGTACACGGTAGGAGCAGATCAATCGTAGTCAGGTGTTAGCAACGTTCGGTACACGGTAGGAGCAGATCAATCGTAGTCAGGCGTTAGCAAGGTTCGGTACACGGTAGGAGCAGATCAATCGTAGTCAGGCGTTAGCAAGGTTCGGTACACAAGAGCAGCAAGGCAGTGGTGAGGTTCAGGGCAACAGGAAGCAGACAGCCAGAATAATCAGGCACAGGATGGAGTGAGCTGTGAGTTCATATAGGACAGGCTAAACTGTGATTGGCCACAGAACAGGTGATCTAAATAACCCAATTACTCCAACAGAAGAGACCAGACAAGGTAAAGCACAGAACAAAACAGGTTTCCAAATAGTGCAATGGTTAAGGCCGCAGAACATAGTCAGGAAGTCATGGGTTCAAGACCCAGTGAGTTCAGTTCGTGACAGCCCCTCACCTTAACGATACTCCAGGAGGCTCTCTTTAACGCTCCAGAGCAGCCATGTTTGCCAACCCCCACCGCTATGACAATCCGCGACACCGCCCACCCATGTCAATACCCCTAGGCGGTCTAATAAATGCAAAAAAAAGTTTAAAAAAAGTAAAAAAAATATTAAAAACAAAAAAAAAAGGATTAAAAATTCAAATCACCCCCTTTCCCTAGAACACATATAAAAGTAGTTAAGAACTGTGAAACACATACATGTTAGGTATCCCCGCGTCCAAAATCGCCTGCTCTACAAAGCTATACAAATATTTTTCCTGTTCGGTAAACGCCGTTGCGGGAAAAATGGTCAAAAGTGCCAAACCGCCGTTTTTTCACTGTTTTGATTCTGATAAAAATTTGAATAAAAAGTGATCAAAGCAAAAACATTTCCTGAAGATGGTAGAACTACAAAGTACACCCAGTCCCGCAAAAAAAGACGCCATATACATCCCCCTACATGCACGTATAAAAAAGTTACGGCTGTCAGAATATGGCGACTTTTCAAAAAAAAAAAATTTGTTAACAGTTTTGGATTTGTTTTTAAGGGGTCAAAATGTAACTAAAACCATATAAATTTGGTATCCCCAGAATCGTAACGAAACACAGAATACAGGGGACATGTCATTTTGGTTGCACAGTGAACGCCGAAAAAAACCAAAGCCCGTAAGAAATTCGCAGAAATGCATTTTTTCTTGAAATACACCCCATTTTGAATTTTTTCCCTGCTTCCCAGTACATTATATAGAATAAATAATGGTGGCATCATGAAGAAAAATTTGTCCCGCAAAAATTAAGACCTCATATGGCTCTGGGAGCAGAGAAATAAAAAAGTTATGGGGTTTAGAAGGAGGGGAGTCAAAAATAAAAATCAAAAAATGCCATCGGCGGGAAAGGGTTAACTTCAAATACCTCTGTCCCAAAGTCACTATGTAAAGTTTCTCACAACACCGTATAGCAGCTCAAATACAAATTAACTTCAACACAAAATCTCACGTATTCTCAGAATTACAACAAAAACAAGATACAAACTTACATTTCATATCCCATACCTTATACACAGTACGAAAACCTTACCCACGCCTGTATATACCCACTTCTACAATCACCGCAGACGAAGTCGCGGGTACCAGCTAATATATATATATATATATATATATATATATATATATATATATATATATATATATACTGTATCTATACGCCTATGGGCCCCTTTCCAATAGAAGTCTGGGATTACAATGGGGACACCACTGAAGTCTGTGATTGGGTCTCGATGGTCACGTGATCACAAGGGCCTGTGATTGAACCCAGGGTGCGTAACATCAGATGCAGCTCATAGAGGCCAGAAAATGATGCTGTAGATAGATAGAAGTAGCGAGCATGCCCAGGAGAGGTGATGCAAGGTGACTATGTGTTTCTTTTTCACAAGGTGAGCATGCTTGCTTGTTTTTCACAATGTAGGGATAAAATTAAATAAAATCTTGTATGCTTTGCTGAATCTGTAAAACAGTGAGGGGGTTTCTATTGCGTTTCCGCAAAAGCCAAAAGTTCTGCTCTTCATCAATTTCGGCCTAAGCTTCAGATGTTTATCCATCAAACGTGCTTGGCCAACCATGTAATGATGGCCTCCTGAAACTCCTGTGATGCCAGCTTTCTCTACTCTTCATGCTCAGCCAACCTGGGCATGCATGTGTGTGGGGTTGCTGGGCAAGTGGAGTGAAGTGTACAATGTATGTATCAGCTTTCTATGGTGCAAGCTACCTAAAGGGTACATGAGTTATCATGAAAAGTTGCAATGTCTATAGGTTGTTGCCGGGCAATCTCTTCTGTAGCTTTATAAACTTTCATACAGTATATGATGTCCAATAAGATTTTCTGCTGCTAATAATCACATTATGGCTGCAGCACATTTTACATTTCTCTCTTAGACACTGGAATGCAAATACGGGGCATGATGCAGCTAAACAGATCACTGACACAGAAAAAGAGAAATCTATAAGCAATGTCAGAAAAGTTGCTAACTGTCTATGGCTAATACCCCGTCAGTAATGATACAAGCAGCCAGAAGTAGATATAAGTACATAAGTAAACTTTTTTACATTGTAAGCTGTGAGAATGTTCAGTCCAATGCTCGGAGAAAGCTGCTTGCAGATGTGTGTGGAGGCTGTGAGGAAAATCAGCCCTTCCCCTCTCCTTTCATTGTGTGTGAAGAGAGGACAGAACTTACCCCTCCACTCACTGTGAAACCATCTTGTTTCTTTTATGGTATTTGTGGAAGAACATTCCCTAGTAATCTGGGAGTGAACAGAAAATTAGCTAGAAGGAAGATGCCTAGTGGCAGGACCTTTGCAGAGAGTTTTTTTTTCAGACAGAAAACAGCAACATTTTTAAATAAAGTGCATTACATTTTGATCTTGAATCATATGATCTATTAAATGAGAGCAAGTTCTTGGTAAAGTTAGTGACCATTTAATCGCTTTCTAAATTCACTGTATTCACTGTTTGCAGTTTGGGACATGCTTATAGAAATTGACATTTTGGTGGCATTTTTCAATTATCAAAAATTACAAACATGCCATAGTCTACAGATAATCCAGTGATTTTCCATTTCCCCGCTTCCGAAACAGAACGTCACCATTACCCCCTTTCCCCCGAACCCATCAATATGCATGTGTCTTCCTTTCCGGGAACGGCTCCTCCCCTCTTCCTCTCTGCAAGCACTTGCGCATTCTGGAGGTGCCTCCAACACATGCGCAGTAGAGATGGCACTCCATGTCTACTCCACAGACCTCACAGGTACTTCTGATCTGTGCAGACACTAGGAGAGTCTCCAGCCTGTGCAAAAGAAAGAAGAAGGAGGATCTGTCCCCCAGATAGGAAGATAGGCAAGTAAGGTGGGGTGGGGTGGGCTGAGTTAGCTGGGAAGGGATAGTAATGGGTGGGATAGTTTAGCTAGGGAGACAGGGAAGGGGTTGTAATGTAGTGAGAGAGGAGGAGGGGTAGTGAAAGGCAAGTAGTGTGGAAGGTAAACAGGAAACTACATCTGTAAACTAATGCAGAAGATGCCAGGAGGACCCAGGGAACCCCAGAAATAACTCAACACACTGCCTGTTAAAGGTATATGGGTGTACTTATTAACCCATTACTAACACTAACACAACTTTAAAAAAAAAAAAAAAAAATCCTGGAAAACCCCTTTCAGTATATCTGTTGTGTGAAGTACATCTAATATATGTATGTGAAATATAATAAATATTGTAAAGGAGATCAAATATCACTAATTACCATTTGTTATGTTATACATATTTTCTGATGAATCACCTTTTATATGACCTGCTTACAGCATAAGAGAATACAAATGGTAGGCTATCATTGGTCCATTCAGTCAGTGTGACCTGATGGATCTAACGTATCTGACATGGATCTTGTGAAAATGGCATTGTCATCACAAAGTACAGTGTGCCCATAACACAGCTATCCTAATCCCAGAACCCCAAAACAAAGTTACCTGCAAATTGGCCTGTCCTATTCTGTGATGGGGCCAGGCACAAATACCATATTGGGCTTAATAGTTAAGCAAAAGACAAGCATTTTGACGATGACTGCAGCCAGTTACTTGCTGCTAAGTGACAACAAAATGTCCTGTCCTGGTGGCCATAAAAAACAACATCAACATATGCTCATTCGATCCGTAGCATGTACTTTCACAAGAGGATTCTTGTATGACAGATTGAGAACTTGTGATCTAGAATACTTGCAGTATTTGCTACATACCTATGTCATAGAATATGTAGTAGAAGACACATTATGCCCCAATTTGTTTGCCATTACTAATATAGATATATATGATATTTTTCAGGTTTTCATCTTCTTATTGTGACACCACATCAGGACACCGAACCTCTGAATAACGGTAGGTGACGTCTCTTTATTTTGGGCAAAAAAATAATTATTAAGACTATACTGTGTAGTGATGCATTGGGAAGTAGTAAGAATTTATCAGAATCATAAGATATTGCCCAGATTTCGCAGTCTCTAGAACCTGATGCATTGGTCTGGTCCTTAAGCAGCTTCTCCCAGATCTGATGCAGGATTTCTGCTGAACATTTTTTATGTTTAGGTTCAGGTTCATGATTTGCTATGCTTTGATTTCTTTGCTCCGCTGATATTCTGGAATTAGAGAAACTAGAGAAAGCGATATATAAGTTTAGGCATGCAGTATATGTATGTATTCAGTCATTTGGATCCATAGTATATGGAAGCATTTTTCGCCTGAACAAAGCTTTTACATAAACATGGTCCTTTAAGTATCTCCAGATGCCCTCAGGGATCATATTATAATAAAATTTCTAACGTAGTTTTGTTCCATGAAACTAAAGTTCTTGTACGACCAGATCTAGCAATGAGAAAACAAATATCCACTGTAAATAAAACTGGGGATATACAACAAATTTCAGATTGTCACTTTCTGGTTGACTACTTTTTGTTCTTCATAAATCAGAAGAGGTTCATGTACCAGCCAATAATGCCAGCAGTAAAAACAGTAAACTGAAGAAAACTGATGGTGAAATCAGTGGAGGATTATAATATAGTCTTTTTGGATGGCAACCCAAATCTCTCAGCATGTTTATTAAGGGTATGCCACTTCGAAATGGTAGTAGAATTTTACATGTACCTGTAAATACACATGCATGCGACTAGTCTCCCCATAAGTAAGGGGACAACAACATAGTGTGATGGGTACATTTATATTCCCAACTCAGCTAGCTTGCTGCTCTTTCACAATGAAGTCTCCTTTTCTGTACCTCAAGGACATTATTTTTTTTAAATTACCTTTAGCTACATTCATCTTATTCTTGGGTTTGGCAGCCTCCCCAGGTGTATGTTATATACATTGCATGTGCACTATATAAAGCCAACCAGCGTCCATTGTAGATTTAAAGAGGACCTTTCACCATTTGGGACACATGCAGTGTAATACACCGCTAGAAAGCCAACAATGCACTGAATTCAGCGCACTGTCGGCTTTCCCATTCTGTGCCCCCAGGGAAGAGCTATCGGTGCCTGTACCATCAGTCAGTCAGGAAAGTCAGTCAGGAAAGCCCTTCCTCACAGTAGCGCCTATAGTGCTGTAATGTGAGAGCGGTGAAGAACACCTCCCTCCCCTCCTGATAGTACTCGTCCATAGACCAGTACTGGGGAGGTGTATCTCACTGCTCAGCATCATTTCTGGGGGGTAAGCAATGCCCCCTCTCACAGTACAGTGCTATAGGCGCTATCATGAGGAGGGGCATTCCTGACTGACTGTCAAAAACACCCTTCTGGCGGTGAACAGCTACGGTACCGGCACTGATAGCTCTTCACTTGGGGCACAGAAAGGGAATGCCGATTCCCTGTCGGCTTTCTAGCAATGTATTATACCGTATGTGCCTCAGGAGGTGGCAGGTCCTCTTTAAGCTGAGGGCATATGTTGCAGAAACACAGATTTCTTTGTTGCATATTTTGCTGCATTCTTTTTCTTTTTGAGCCAATCCTAGGAGTGGCTCCAAAAGGAATAGGGAATATAACGGAGACATTTATACTTCTCCTTCCTCCTCAACCCACTCTTCGCTTTGGCTAAAAAAAATTGCAGCAAAATCTGCAACAAAAAAGCTGTGTTTCCGCAACGTGGGTTCTTAGCCTCAGTCTGCCCCTTGTATAAAACTCTTTGTAGACAAACCTTGTATATCAGCATGCACGATGGTATATTTCTTTAATTACGGATGGTTGACTTCTCCATAAACCTATATGGCAGTTTATAATCACTGCAGATTTTATAATTAAAACAGATTTACAATCTCTTCCCATAGTCTTGTCACAAGTGTAGGATTTTATAATCAAACGGTTTTATGACTAATGTAATATTGTTCGGAGGTTTAGAAGAAGAAGGAGAATCTTCAGTTACATGCAGGGTTCAAAGGTTCTGCTTCACCCCAGTGGTTTGAGAATCATCAATGTTTCTCCTGCTGCCTGTTGTTTCGCTACTTAAAGATGACCTTTCGTGTCCTTGGAGATGGGCGGTATTAAATAACGCCAGACAGCTGACAACGCGCTCAATTCAGCTTTTGCCTTATAGACTAGCATCATGACTGGGCTGTGAGGAACTTTCACCTGACCGAACAAGACTATGGAACATTACTATCATGGGTTGTTCCTCACTTACATGAAAGGTCCTCTGTAAAGGAGTCCCAAAGGATTTTTCATCAGAACAGCTTCACTATAAAGTGGATGGAGTCGTAGTGTCATGCCTATTACTTGAATAGGAGCTCCCAGTCTATTGTTGCAACTTGGGTGGCTGAAAACATTCGAAACAGCTGATCTGCTTGGGGGCCTGAGTATCCAACGCAAATCACACACTCATGATCCTTTGAATAGGTCATCAGTATGAAAAATCCTTTTAGGTCCAGAAAAACCCATTAATCTCCTTTCTGAACAAAAAGTAATCTTGTCTCATGAAAATGTCGGCACTGATTGGACAATGTCAGAGCAGCTGAAGTTCATGCCCCTTTGACACTGAGAGACTGCCCACTTGTCAGTTTATTCGATCATATCAGATGCTTTACAAGCAGGGGATCACAATGAATAAAGGTATTGGCCAGACATACTTATTGAAGGATGTGAAGGATTGTGTAAAACGTTATATAACAGAAGAAGACATCAGGCTGCACTACACACTTATACACATGACTATATCTTCTAACCAATATGTTTTAGCAAAAATAGGATGACTTTAACTAGAAGAAATGTCACATTCGCACAGTTGGGTTTATCCAGTCAATGGTTTATCGATGGCCAGTGATAAACTTTTGTCTGGCAGACATGGAGTACTAGTATATCAAGGAAGCCCTGACACCGAGCTGGTGACTCTTGTAGAAAAGTCTTAATATTACAGACATTTATCATGTTCCTTTGTGAGACATTTTAATAAATATGTGACATACATACATCCCTCGGTTTAGTGATTCTTTGTACTTAGATCCCCTTGACAATATTGATAAATCCGCCAGTCTATGTGATATATAATATGGTGTTATACTGTATGAACTACATGACATTTTCTATTCTCCCAAGATGCTGCAGTAAGTTTCCATTCATTAGAATTTACTCTGTCATCTGAACATGTTGCCCTGCTTAAAGGAATTATCCAGGACTTAAATATTGATGATATATCCTTAGGTCGTCCAATTAAAATCCTAGAAAAACCAGGCAGCAAATTACAGAAACTTATGTGCTGTACTTCAAGGTACCAAATGCACAGAAAATGTTGTCAATAGCATAAATCAGAGTATATATATATACTAGCTATAGCCCGTGACTTCGTCCGCTGTCCCCTCCCCCTTGCGTGATCCACCTGCAGCGCGGCCCGTGGCACCCCATGGCCCTTTCCTTGCATCCAGTCACCTCCCACAGCGTCGTGGGCCAGGACCCCACGGCCCCGCTGCTGCACCTCTGGCCCTCCCCTTTCCCTTCACCTGCACCCCTGTATCTCCCCTTAACCCCCACCCGCGTCCCCAGCCCCCTTTCCCCCTTTAGAGTTACAGTCACCTCCTACCTCTTCCCCCCAGCACCACCCACCTGTGACCATGGTTCCCCCCTCCTACTTGCCTTCTGCCCTCTGCTGTGAAACCTGACCCCCCCAGCCCCCTCTCTAACCCCTACCACCAGCAACCCCCCCCCCCCCCCGCCCCTACCGATCACCCATGCCCCACCACCCCTCTCACCCTTAAGCAAGCTGCTCCCGCAGCTCAGCTGACTAATATGGCATTTCCTCTGCCGGCGCTGCGTGGTGTGTGTGCCGCGCTGGCACCCGGAGAAAGCTGACCTGTCCTGATGTCCTCTGCCGGTGCGTGGGCGCTGCGCTGCTCCTTCCCCGCTATATTCCTTCCTTGCGTCGGTAGCCGGACCAAGCTGCGGGGCCGGTGTCATGTTCCTATGGCAGCCGGGAGGCGTGTGCAGGGTCCCCGGGCTGTCGGTCTTTCGCTCCTACTGCAGCCTATGGCGCGTAGCCTGCAGTAGAAGCGCCGGTTTTATGCTAAGTTATACCAGCGCTTCTACTGCAGGTTACGTAGCCTAGGCTGCAGTAGGAGCAAAAGACCAACAGGACGGGGACCCTGCGCAAGGCTCCCGGCTGGCATAGGAACATGACGCCAGCCCCGGAGCTTGGTCCGGGTGCCGACATGGAGAAGGAATATAGTGGAGAAGGAGCAGCGCCCACGCACCGGTAGAGGATCGTTGCGGACACCAGCCACCCCCCACCCCCACCCCGCTGGACTCACCTTGTGTACGGTGTGTAGTCCGCAACATCTGCCGGTCCTGTGTAGCCGGCCGGCATGCTGGCAGTGTGTAGGCGGGCTGGGGTAGCAGTGGCGGCTGGAGCATGTGGGCTGCCGCCATGTTGATTACGGTCTTCCCGGTCAATCGGCCCGCCCACACCTTGCCGGCAACATATGGTGCTGCAGCGCTGGCTCCCTAGCCCGCCCACACCCTGCCATGCACCAATAGGAGGTGCGTGGAAAGACCTGGGCTGGCAGAATGCCAGCTTCTATAGTCGAGGCAGAGGGGTCTTTGGAGGGTGACGGTGGCGATTTGGGGTGAGGGACCCACATTTAAAGTAGCCTATGCGTATTTCGTGGGAATTATGTAGGTGTGTGTGAAATTTCCCCCAAAACCGTTCAGCCGTTTGGCTGTGATTGAGGAACAAACATCCGAACATCCAAACATCCAAACACACAAACCCACAAACTCACAAACTTTCACATTTATAATATTAACAGGATATTTATGATGAAACGTTTGTGTATTTTCTGAAAGTCTACTAGCCAAAAGGCACAATATATTATACTCTTTGGCCTTATAATGCAGCAGACCTGTCCCTATACTAGGCTTTAAAAAAATTGCAAAAACAGTATAATATTGTCACTTTATTGCAGACTTTGAATTTATGGCTGCAATGAATATTAGTGACACATACCTCCCGTATCTTATGTATATTTTAGCCTTAAACCAGTAACATATTGTCAGACTGAAGTTCTTAGGGCCCGCCCAAATGCTTCCTTCTAATAGCCTACACCATGGCTCCTTCACTAAAATCTTACATATGTGCTGTGTATCTGACATTACTGAGAATTTCCCCATTATACCTACCACTTATAGAACTGTGCAGGCTCCAATAGCTCTATGGCCGGTTCATGCAGAGGACTGTATGGGGAGTGACACAGCCATGAAGCACTACACATATGTGCAAGATTATAGTGAGCGAGCTGTAATGCAAACATAGTACACAGGACTGCCCCCTCCCCCCAATATAATTCTCCACTTGGTATATAATGCTCCACAGTGCCCTCCACAGTATATAATGCTCTCCTGATTCCCCCCCTCCACAGTGGCCCCACATGGAACATAATGCTCCACACAGTATAATAGGCTCCCCAGAGCCCCCACACAGTATAATACCTTTAGTGGCCCCACACAGTATAATATGCTCCCCAGCAACCCTACACAATATAATATGCCCCTCACACTTTAAAAGGCTCCCCACAGCACCCCTCTCTCCAATATAATGCTCTACAATAGCCCATACAATATAATATGCTCCCCAGAGTCCTGCTTATCAAAAACTGTAGGTGGGTTAAACATATAAGAACACCAATAACAAAAATACAACAATCCTCCATTAATAAATAATAGCCCATAGTGGTCTATATGCTAAGGGAGTATACTACTATTAGCCATCCTCACATGGCACTTAGAATATACATAGCAATCCCACTAAAAAACCTGAGTCAAGAAAGCCAATAAAGAATAATCAGTAATGGTATACTTTATTAAAAAAAATCTATAAACAGTCAAAGTTAAAAAAAAAAAAAAAAAAAAAAAGAGACTAAATGAATGGTGCAGCAGGAAATTATTTATAGTGACTGTTTTTAGATTTCTTTTATTGAAGTATATAATTATTGATTATTATTTATTGAATGTCTTGACTTAGGATCTTTTAGCTGGTTCCCCATAACTTCGTAGCATATTCACATGGCAGAATATTGTTAGATTGTTAGTGGTCTGAGGTGTCAGGGAATGTGATGTCACATTCACTGGTCACAAGATCTTCTCTGCAGCTCAGCTCCATACAAGTGAATACGGCTAAGCTGCAATACCAAACACAGACTCTATACAACATGGGGCATTGTGCTTGATAAGTAGTGTAAAGGCAGCTCTGATGATCGGTGGGAGTGCTAGGTGTTAGATCCCCACCAATCTGATATTGATGACCAATCCTAAGGATAGGATGTCAATATTTTATTCTTTAAAACTGGGGTTGCAACTAATTTAGTAAAGTGAAGCAAACTGAAGACAACTGGTGCAGTCACACAGAGCACAAGCTGGGCAGCGGAAATACAGCTACAGTGTAGCCAAAAACCACTGTAATGGTGGATTGATGGAGATTGGCACCATCTTATAATTGATGGGTAATGTCTGAATAATTTTGTAACTTAATTGCATTTTTACCCACAAAACGCCAAAGCCATCAACAATTAGCCATCAATTGCTAAATTGTATCTGTTTTCTGTCTTCTCTTTGGCTTGAAAAAGATTCTGCACGGCCAAAACATCACTTTTTTTTGAAAAAGGATGAGATAAATGCTATTTTTTATTAGAATGTCTGGTGCCTTGGACTATGTACATTTAACTATTAAACTGCTGAAAAAATTGTGCAGCCATTAACAATCAATTTGAACCAGGAAAGTGACATGCGGCACATGCTGTTTTGCAGCAGATCAAAGCTGTTTTGCAGCAGATCACTTGCTGTTTTGCATCAGATGACATGCTGATGTGCTTTTTGGCCACATCTTGCCCTCCGATGGACACTCCATCTGGTTGTTCTCTTACTCATGCAACTTTCATGGTACTACAATAGCTTTTCCACTTCATATGTCTATCCTGTTGATCACAAACTGTATTTTGTCGTATGAATGAGGATTGTTCACGTAATTGTGGCATAACTCAACATATACTTTTAGACCGCAACTAAACATGTCACTTTCCTGGTACACAAATCAAGTCTTTGTTTTAAAGCGATTGTCCAGGATTATAATACAGTCTCCTCTGCTCAGGTAGTGATCTCACGTTCATTGGTCTCATGGCCATGCTGCAGTCCAGTCCCATTAATTTGAATGGGTCTGAGCTGCAAAGTGGCCATATGAACAACAGACATGAGGTCACCCCGTGGGAAGAGGAAACTCAGTATAATAATCCTGGACAACCCCTTTAATTGAGTCAGCAAACCTGTTCTTCTGCTTCACCTTTCGCCTGCAGTTATATAGCAGTGCCCTTTAGGTAGGAAACTGATAATTGAACTATAAACACAAGAGGTTTTTGTGAAAAACTGAAAACCTAAAAAAAAAAAAAAACCCTTTCACTAACATATCTATCATACATACACAAGGAGAGGAATGTCTTTCTGATTAAGTAGCAGTTTTTCCCTTTAACTTGAATAGGGACAGGGCAGCAGGATTTGCGCCCGACCACTATACAGGCCTTCAGTTGTATGCACTGTATAGTACACAGACCAGATGCACCTCCATACAGTGGAAAATGGGGTACATGGCGACACTCAGCAAAGAAAATTTTGGGGGAATTTTGATGCACACTAAAATATAACTTTTATTAGTAGTAGTTAAAAGTCTCAATGTAACAAAATAACACAATTAAACGTTCCTCATGTAGTGTGTGGTCATGTGGCCGCTGTGCTATTTTAGACACCCAAAAGAGGGTTCCCCCTAATGGGTACAAGGGAAAAACTCTCTTAGTAGTTAGGTGTTCTATTCACATCCCACCCAATCATAGTCACTACCACCCAATATTCCACTATAGCTGCGTATTAATGGTGTATAGATTGCCACTAAGTAACAACTTAGTATACAGAGTTACAGTTCTCTGACAAACACACCACCATGTACTCACAATTGCATACAGCTAATAGCTAGGGAGGGGAGTGACATTGCTAGTCTCAGATTGGGCTATTCTCGGGCATTGGGATGTAGGCTAGTAGACACAGGCTGGAACCCACATACTTAGACACACACAAACTTGTTAAAATAAGAGCGAGATATATGTAGTTCCTGACGCGTTTCAGCTGACTAAATCAAGGTGCCAGCATCATCAGAGGCTCACAAACATACTGGTTTAGAACGTGCTGTAGATACAGCGCTATTACGAGCTTTTTGTTTTGACTGCTCGGTCGGTCATAGTTTCTGACCGCAGCGAGCGCTTCATGGAGCCGGGTTAATAAACCCAAGTCTCCTCCCAGAGAATCGACGTCAATGGAGGTGGAGCCGAGTACGTCACCAGTACCACACCTCTGACATAAACCACGCCCCGCCCCTACAATCAGCCGGCTGGACCGCAGCTAAGCAACGCAAGACGCGTATAAAGTAACATCCAGACCACACATCGTGGTGAATATTGACGGAGCCACACGAACAAATGAAAAGACACAGGTAAGTAAAACCCCCTCAGGAAGCAAATCTCAACAATTCAGATACACCAAACAAAACTAATAATAAAAAAAGAAGAAAAACACTACAAGACTCGATACAATAATAGATGGAACACCCTCCTCAAGTGTGCACATACCGCATATTGTGATATACAGAGTTAACTGAAGGGGAATATATACAGTACACACCCACCAGAAATGCTTGAGCCAAATAAATAAATAAATAAACCAAAATGGAGGACGAACCTGCTCTCCATAGGTAATATTTATATAAAATAAAGTACGCCCATCAACCGATACAATCTATACAGTTACTAACAATAGGGGTTACAGTGTTACCAACTATGAATATAATCCTGAGGACATCCATTAACAAAACCCAGGATGACCCTTATATAAAGGATGAAAAAGAAACATATTCATTTAGACCCTTGGGATGTACTGTATCCATCAAGAATATCCATCTAGTTTCTCGTTGGATTACTTTCCTGTCATAGTTTCCCCCTCTTGGTGATGGCGTTACTTTTTCAATACCTTGGAAGCGGAGGCAATTTGCATCTCCATCATGTACCTCTCTAATATGTTTAGAGATGGGGGTTGGTTCTTCACGTGTGATGTCATTGATATGTTCACGGATTCTCCTGCGGAACTCCCTCGTTGTTTTTCCAACGTATTGGAGTCCGCAGGAGCATGATGCCAGATATACCACCCCCGTAGTTTTACAGTTAATAAAACTCTGTATGTGGTATGTGACTCGTGTGTTAGTAGATCTCACATTTTTTCCTTTTTGAATAAATTGGCACGCCTTACAGGTCCCACAAGGGAATGTGCCCTTTATGTCTGCCCGTTGTCTATCCAGCCAAGTGTCAGCCGACACTGCTGGGGGCAGATGGCTATGTACCAATCTATCTTTAAGATTCGGACCCCTGCGAAAGGTAATACTCGGTTTTGTCCCTATTAATGATCCTATAATAGGGTCAGTTCTAAGAATATCCCAAGATGTATTAAGGATTCTTTTTACCGACTCGGCCGCACTATCAAAAGTTGCGACCATCCGAATCTCTTCAGACTCCTGCGTGCGACTTCGGGGGTTCAGCAATTGTGTACGTTCTGTGCTGAGCGCATGATGGTATGCTCTCCGTAAGACACCCTTAGGGTAACCCCTCCTGGTGAACCTACCCTTCAAGTCCCTGGACATGGTCTGAAAGTCCGAGAGATGACTACAGTTTCTGCGGATCCTCAAATATTGACCCTTGGGGATGCCTGATTTTAATGGCTCTGGGTGCCAACTCCCCCATCTAGCAAGGAATTGGTAGCAGTCTCTTTGCGATGCACGCATATACGCAAGCGACCCGATGACTCCTTTGAAATTGTTAAATCCAGGAAGGTCATTTTCTCCTCCTGGATATCAAATGTAAAGAAAAAACCCAGGTCGTTCACATTTAATGACTGCACAAACAGCACAAATTCCTCCCTGGGCCCGTCCCACAGTATGAATATATCATCTATGAAACGGACCCAGAGGAGGATCCGCCGTGTCCACCTGTCCATGGTGTCGCAGAATACCCTCTCCCTCTCCCACCAGCCCAGGTAGAGATTAGCGAACGATGGGGCACAGGGGCTCCCCATCGCCACTCCCCTGAGCTGGTGGAAGAGGCCGCCATCAAAGGAGAAGACATTCCGCCCCTGAGGACTGAGTCTCAGACTCCTGCGATTTATTTTATCTGTATACTAAGTTGTTACTTAGTGGCAATCTATACACCATTAATACGCAGCTATAGTGGAATATTGGGTGGTAGTGACTATGATTGGGTGGGATGTGAATAGAACACCTAACTACTAAGAGAGTTTTTCCCTTGTACCCATTAGGGGGAACCCTCTTTTGGGTGTCTAAAATAGCACAGCGGCCACATGACCACACACTACATGAGGAACGTTTAATTGTGTTATTTTGTTACATTGAGACTTTTAACTACTACTAATAAAAGTTATATTTTAGTGTGCATCAAAATTCCCCAAAAATTTTCTTTGCTATTTGACTTAGTGCACACATACTTTCTTGAATTGGATTACTAGTTTGTTTTACATGGCGACACTCAACTCCAAAAGGCTCAAAATGAATTTAGCTGCACAATCACTAGGGAGCTGACCAACTCCCAAGTGGAAACCATGTAAAAAAAAAATGTGACGGCACTCTATTTTTTTTACTGCAAAAAATGAATATTTACAATTCGTTGTAAGGTGCGACGTTAAAGTTTCAGGAACTTGTCCCTTCATCAGGCATTGGTCCAGAGACGAGTAGGCTAATCAGGTGATGTCATACAGTAGTATGGAAAGAACCAATGGTGGGTGGTGAGAATTGCATGCATCCCCAAACAGATGATGTGTGCGTCCACCGATCAGATACTTATCATCTATCCAAAGCTTTGGCCATAAATGAAAATATTATGGACATCCCTTTGACTCTTATCCATTATGCTGGTACTGTAGATCACAGTGGGTTAGCTGTAGTAGAGGCCACAGTAGTAATGCCCCTCAGTGTGTCCCCAGTTCACTGTCAAGTGTGTTCCCAGCCCAAACTCAAAATCTGAAAAAAATTGGCCAAATAAATGAAATTGAATAAAAAGAACTTTATACTCACCCACTGATACATTAATCCCATGTCACTTCAAAGCCATTGCACCATTGGCCAATGTAAGCCATACACCACTGTGGCCAGTCATGTGTCACATGTTGGGAATGTCATCACTTCAGTAAGATGATACCAGCAGACCACCAGGAATCACTGGAGCATCAGTGCTGTGGTGGTGGTTGGGGAGAGGGTTAACGGTATTCTAAATTGTTTTGTTATTTTATTTAATTTCCTCTCTCTAGTCAAATTTTTGGGATGACATGTGGAAATGCAGATTTTGCTGTGTTTTTTTTTTTTTTTTTTTTTTTTTTTGGGGGGGGGGGGGGGGTTGCCAAATCCAGGCAAGGATTGAGCAGAAGATAGAAGTACAAGAACTTCACATTCATTTCACATTCCTTTTGTAGCCATTCTTGGCTTTGGCTCAAATAAACAAAGCAAAATCTGCAACGAAAATCACTGCATTTCTGCAACCTGGGGCCTTAGCCTTGAAATTAAAAGTGGGTTTTCTCTGGGTGCTCGAGTTTCCTCCATCACTCCAAAGAGACACTGATACTGGGGTATGTATATATGTCAAAAGCCCACATCATGCATCTCCATGGTTGTTGTTGACCTGGCCCTTACAAAGTATACCATGACAAACGATGACATAGTTTGCCTCCAATCCTGTTTTTCCAGGCCATCCTGACATGTCCATCTCATGCAGTTCCATGTTTGCTATAAACCTGTTCTTAGTCTTAGTTGTCTGTGGTGTCTGTTGAGTTACGTTGCCCCTCACTAATGCACATTACAGGTGCACTATCAATACTGACATTGAAGGAAATGGCTCATTTGATGACTGTAGGACAGCTGAACTTTGCCCCAGAAGTCTTCCATTATACACGGTCGTCGTTCCAGTTTGTAACAACTGAGCTAAAACTCTCCGAGCTACAAGACTTGTCCCTCTCTGCAAGAGCATTCCATTCCTGGAGCCCACCTGCGCTGACTTGCCTGCATGTATTCTTCTCACGTATCACCTTTTCTTGTGAACATGTTCCCTGAAGGCCAGACTTAGGTCTGTTTATTTGTTTCACTCCCAACTTCAGGGATTGTCGAGCACATTGTGCAAAAAAGAAAAAAAACTTTGCTAACTCAGGACTTTGAAGATTTAATTCCAAGTAGAGCTACTGTCTGTACAGAAATGGTTTCTGCCCTGTGACGTGCAAAGGTGCTGGCATAACATATACGCCTATGAATCGGGAGACTCCTGAATTCCCAAAAGAGCAGACTTTTCTCCCAAATTACATCTGGTTCATTGGTAGTTTAGCAATTGCATCAGAGAATAGTGTTAATCCCCCCTGACAGTATGTGCGCACCAGAAAATACACACTTGTTACTGTACAGGCAGCAGGGAGATGTTGGTCCTTGCTACTGCCAGTGACCCATTGTGATGCGCACTTTAAATGGGGCCATGTAGCAGGAACTATTTTAGGGACAATCCAATGTGACTATTTCCGAACAGTATACAAGTCACAATTTTAAAAGTATGGTGATTGACACTGATATGGGGTCCCTGTGACATACACTGATATGGGGTCGCTGTGACTTACGCTTATATGGACCACTGTGGCTGTCACTGATATGAGGACATGTAACTGGCATTTCATATGGGGGCACTGTGGCTCACACTGATATGGGGGAAGTGGCTGACATTGATATGGGGACACTGTGGCTGGCATTCATATGGGGACACTGTAGCTAACACTGATATGGGGGCACTATGCCTGACACTGATATGTGTCACTGTGGCTGGCACTGATAGCGGGGCACTATGACTGGTACTCCTATGGGGCAGTGTAGCTGACACTGATATAGGGGCACTGTGTCTGGCACTGATACCATATGTGGTACTGATATGGGGGCACTGTGGCTGGTACTCATATGGGGGCAATGTATCTGACACTGATACAGAGGCATTGTGTCTGGCACTGATATTGCACCTTTCTAGTGATACTGATATAAGGGCTCTGTGTCTTGTATGCTTTTAAAGTGATGATTAGTCGTCTATTCTGGTCATAATTAGGTTACGACATTAGGATGGGGGTGTTCTGGAGATGTGTCCTATATATTAGGAGCAACTCTTACTGAGTACCTGGAAAAAGCAAGTTTGTGCTATAGTATTATACTGGGCTAAGTGTACAGAATACATCTAGTACATTTTGCATGAGGATCCAGGAGCTTCAACATACCTTTCTGAGAGTAAGCTGTTTTTTAAAGCAATTCTATAATATATTCACATGTATTAACTGTTTTATGGTATTTCCAATACATCTGGTGCAATACCATTGAAAGAACTATGTTTGTAGGTCCAAAATGACAGAAAAAGCATTATAAATATAAGTATTGTATTATAGAAATATTGCATATCATTTTTACTTTTTTTATTATAAGACTATAATTCAACTATAGAAAGATTTTACAGGATTGTAAGTGGAATGTAAACTGAAGACAAGCGCTGCTGCAGGATTAGGAGCTCTTATGTCAGCAGGTATGTGCTGTTTACTCAGGCAGCAATGAAATATGAGGTATGCGAGAAAATCAGCACTTGCATGGACACAGAGTGGTACTTGAGGAGGGGGCTGATGTCTGAGTGGTGCAGGGTTTAGCTGCAAAATATTAAATTCTGTGGGAATTTTGGCAATGATTCCTATAAACTTCCTGCCAAATACCGAAATGAGTGGTATTGAAGCCTGGTTCTCCTTTATACATAGCCGGCGTTGACGCTATGTCTACAATTTGGGTATAGATTTTTTCGTTTCTTTATAATTACTACTTAGGCCAACAAAATTAACCTATTTGTCAAGATTGAGAGCAAAGAATTAATGGCAAAATTTATACATATACACGTTTTCATTATAACACTGCATATCTGTGTGTGGGTATAAGTATTCATGGGAAATTTCTGATATTGTATTTTCTAATGATTTTACTAAGGAATTCATGACTTACATAAACAGTACAAAAAAAAATGATATATACTTGGGGTACACTCACCAAGGGTTGAAGATTGAGTGGGGCTCACAGCCCTCCAACAAGGACCTGTATCATATCTTTTCATATGGGGTCAGAGCATTTCTTATATGGAGTTCTGAATGTCTTGGTTTTCCTTATTGCTTTGGGGCACAGATAATTCTCAGCCCACCACCGCACTTTGCCCTCTTCTATTGCCACCATGGTCGTCTTCCAGACCACAGGGCGATGGGTATGTACATGGGCTATTATTAGAGATGAGCGAAAGGCGTTCGATCGAATTGGTATTCGATCGAATATCAGGCTGTTCAAGATTTTCGATTCCAATCGAATACCACGCGGCAAACGCACTAAAAATTCGTATCCCCTCCCACCTTCCCTGGTGCTTTTTTTGCACCAATAACTGTGCAGGGGAGGTGGGATAGGAAGTAGGAAAACGTAGGCATTCAAAAAAAACTCGGAAAAAGTAATTGGCTGGCTGAATCAGGTGACCTCCACTTTATATGAATGGTGGGTTTCAGATTCGTTTCATATGAGACTGTGAACTATGTGACTGTGAGACAGGGACAGATGTACTGGCAGGGTTAGCTAGGAATTAGCTTTATTTAGGTAGGAATGTTACTGAAACAGCTCTTTGGGGCTCTATCTCGTGGCAGCCCAGTATATGCTAATCGGGATCCCTGTCATCTTGCGTTATATATCAGCTTGCATCAGGTATAGCAGAGTTGACACAGCTCTGCTACATCTCAGATGTAGCAGCATTAAGTGCACAGCGCTGCTACATCTCAGGTATAACAGAGCTGAGCGCAAGCAGACTTTTTCCCATAGGAATGCATTGACCAGCGTTGATTGGCCGAATGCCATACAGTGTACAGCATTGGCCAATGAACGCTGGTCCTGCTGGAGGATCATCTGTGAGGAGGCAGAGTCTAAGATCGGTCCACAGCAGTCTCCATTGTGGTCCAATCTCAGATGTAGCAGTGCTGAGCGCACAGCTCTGCTACGCCTGAGATGTAGCAGAGCTGTGTCAACTCTGCTATACCTGAGATCGGACCACAATGGAGACTGCTGTGGACCGATCTTAGACTCCGCCTCCTCACAGATGAGCCTCCGGCAGAACCAGCGTTGATTAGCCGAATACTGTACACTGTATGGCATTCGGCCAATCAACGCTGGTCAATGCATTCCTATGGGAAAAAGTCAGCATTATTAGTGGCATAATACAGGGACTTGGGCATGTTAGATGCCCCCAGGCATGCTTCCCCTGTTGTTCCAGTTGCATTCCAGAGGTTTTGTCTTCATTTGCTGAGGTGTCATACTGGACTTGGTGACCCTCCTGAGTCGAATTGTGGTTTCCCCTGAAACAAATGTTTTTTCCCCATAGACTATAATGGGGTTCGATATTCGTTCGAATAGTCGAATATTGAAGGGCTATTCGAAACGAATATTGAATATTTCACTGTTCGCTCATCTCTAGCTATTTTTCTTTTTTTTTGCTAAACATATATGTACATGTGCATATGTAACAATAATCTCTAGAGGTATCCTTTAATACATTGTGAATAAATTGATTGTTCTGTCACATTGGTTAGTAAAGAAGGAGGGCCAGTACATTCCTAGTACAAGGGCAAAGTTAGGGGTCATAGTAGAACAGGATAGGATATTAGGGGTTTTAGAATGACAGTGGAAGTAAAATAGTACTGGTCACATGGTCAGTGGCACCAAAAAGTCTGTCGAGGGGAAGGTGAGCATGTTTTTCACCTGGGGGCAGGTGTGAAGAGAGGTGTTAAAAGGAATCTGTCAGAGAGATTTAGAACACTAAACCACCCATAGGTCCTCCTGGTCATGGGTTTAGTGCCCCAAATAGCCCTGTTGTAAATCTGTTTGCACCAACAGAAAAAAATGCCTTCCTAGTGTCCATGTTCCCCACAGCTGTGATTATGGTTCAGAGGAGTCGAGGTGTACTTCCCAACTGAACCACAGATGCTGGGAACACAAGAGAGGAGTCCTATACCTCTCATCAGACTCCTCTCTAGGTAAGTGTAATGTGGCTATGAACAGCTTTATATGTGTATTTGGGACACTAAACAAGTCATCCATAAGGACCTGGCATTAGTATGTGCAAACCTTATCATTTCTTCTACGCAATAATGTTCTATGGTGAAGACTTAGTAATAATGTAAAGCATCACTCATGTAGCACGGCCTCCAGTATTGGCAGAAGAAACCTGAAAACCGCAGATGTATTGGTGGTTTCCAATGTAACACAGTGCTTGGGAAAGGTCATGAAAGACCAAGACGGAAGGCAGAAAGAAATAACAATAGTATTTTCCTTTCTTATAAATCCCATAGCCTTATATTCCCAAGAGGGCTACAAAGTACCATGGAGTTGGATACTGTCCAGTAAATGGCTAATGTTGCTACTACTTAGAGAGAGAAGGTTTCTTGCCCATGCTCCAGTACCTCTCTCTCTGTAGCCCCGTCAATGAAAGATCTGTTTTATACAAGTAGTAAATATCTATTTCTATATGATCTACTATATGCAAATATGATCTACCATATGTCTACTTGATGAATCGTAGAAAGCTATGCTTATGGGCGCTTCTGAAAATCTGTATACAGTGACACTGAACCTTCCCTTTACAATGAAAATGGAGAAAGACAGCAATTACTGTATATATCCCACCGGTCAGTGTACTGCCAGCATTAAGGTGGTCTAAGTACCAGCACTGTCACCGTCAATGAGCCAAGTGTCCATTTCTGGAAACCTCTACAGTCTTTATAGATATGTATGAATTCTCTTTGTGGCTAAGCCTTTCCAAAAATGATATTAATGCATATTCAGTAATAATAAGGGAATTTGCTGAACATGCGATTTGGAACATAGGACTCAAATCCGCAGGAGTCCAAGACCTGATCCTGTTCAGTGACTTATGTGTGACAGCTGCAAGCAGCAGATGAGGGGGCAATACTCAGGGTTTTTTATGGGACATTTAAGTAGATAGCGTGCTGTGCTTCATATATTTCCACTGAATTTTTGTACTATATTTGTGGAGTGTTCTTGAGGTTTTTCATGTAGATGACTAATAGAAATTTTAATATTGTCCTTTCACCACCTCCACCAATTCTAGTTCTTAATATCTGTTAATAGTCACCTCTCCGCTGATTGCAGCGCGGTTGGAAATTTCTCTCTAGCCTCCACCATTCCCCAACAACAACCACTGTTAGTTTTGATGCCTAATATGCTATTTAGGCCCTGTAATGTCAGGTGGGCAGTGTCCGGCAGGGGGGCGTGATTCAGAGGTCCAATCAGAAGCAGCCAGTGTCAGAGCTCAGAATCACACCCCTTGCCTGCTCCTTCCTGACACCACCCCCTGACAGTACAGTGCCTAAATAGGATTATGTTAGGCACCAAAACTAACAGCACTGATTGCTCAGGAATGGTGAGCCTAGAGAATACAATACAATTGTGCCGCAACCAGTGGCGCAACACTTATTATTTAATGAAAAAAGCTGAACTTGTTGAAGGCAGTGAAAGGTTTTTAAAGGCAGGAATCACACTTGTGGGAACATGGTGCAAAAATTCCATTGGCAGTTTTGGTCATAGTCACTGCAAATTGTGACTTGTCAGTCTTCATATTTAGAGGTGGTACTAGTTTGCGACCACAGGTAAAAATGGGGGGTCTGGCAGATGTGGCCATACTCATGTGCATATAACAGCTTATTTACATAAAGATTGCAAAGTGTAGCAAGATTGCACTTTGACACAAAAAAGGGTATATTCACACTGCCACTAACTGCCCCTACAACAGCATAGTGATGGTGCGATTTTGAGGGTAGTATTGTTCCTTTAACAGTAGACAAACCCAATGGTTTAGTCATAACTATGTAATATGTTGGGTTGGAGGCAGTTGAACACATGGCCCTAATGCAACATTGGTAATGGGGACCCTACCGGTATGTGTGTATATATATATATATATATATATATATATATATATATATATATATATATATAAATATATCCTGGTGACCTCTTACATTGTAGAGAGGCCTTCGGGGCTATGAATGACATTTACAAGATACTTTTGGATCAGTTGCCTTTGCATGTACAGTTATAGATAATTCATATCAGATACATGATGGAATTTATGATTCGACAACAAGTTTTAGCGTATCGTCTCTAATATGTTACATACTTTGTATATTTAGTTGGATGTTATAAAAGCTTGATACCAGCATTTTTGCAGTAAAGAGATTGTATCTGGACATAACGAGTATGCCAGGATTTGATGAAAATGATTATATCAAAGGTAACTACATGCAACATGTGGGTTCTACGTTGGAATATGTATGTATCATAAAAGAAAAAGCACAGAGGTAAAAAGATTAAAGAACTCCATTTGTTCTCCTATAATTCTGCTGTTAACAGTGATTGACCTTAAATCCCCTTTTCATATTAATAGTAATATCTGCATTTTTTGGGGAGAATGCAAATTTTGGTTTCTTAAAGAGAACCTTGGTGAAAAATACTAAATACTGTACATCATATGATTGCCGCCGCGCCTTTGATCAATTTGTTTTTTATTTTTAATATCCGTCCATTCATTCCAACTATATGGCAAGTGGGAGGCAACCTTTTAATTCCCCTGGGAAAACCAAAAAACTACCAGTTACTTGGTGAATAAGAACTAATTTATATATAAGCTTCCAGAGGCCATATGTTTTGTTGAACGGATTTCCAAATAAAAAAAATCCAAATTGATCAGAAGTACAGTGAGAATAAAATGATGTATGGCATTTAGTAATGTCATGCAATCTCAGCCCTGTGTATCAGACCCTTGTAGATCTAAGGATAGGCCATCAATATTAGAAAGTGAATAACCCCTTTAAGGCTTTAATGCTTGCAACACTTACTGTTTAGACCATCCACCGCTAGCAGCTCCGTCAGATTTCAGAGGAAGAACAGTGCAGCATGGAGCATTAAATCTGCCACCAAAAAAGTGACAAAACCTGAAATTCATTGATGCCTTTCTAGCCACATTGGAATCACCCATAAAAGAAACCAGCATGTAGATGAGAACAGGGCCTGAATGGCTGAAAAGTATCAAATTTTGTTATACATTTCTAAAAAAAAAAAAAAAAAGGATTCTACAGCATATGTAGAAATAGTAATACTGACTTGTGACATAGAAGTCTATAGACATAGAAGTGTATTATAAATGCATTATAACCCATGTATGTCGATTCTAGGGTTACGAATACAATATATATTTACTAAAGCTCCTATAGCTCTGCAGACCAATATTGTATTTCTATTGAAATCTAATTCATTATAGAGTAGTCATATAAATTAACTAGACCTATAATAGTCAAGATCTACAATAGACGGATCATCTTACAATACTATGCTGAATATTTCATATACCGGTTTCCTTTCTTCAGTGCGATAAAATAACTCAATGGACTTACCTACAGTTATCACACACACAACATACTATAAGATAATGCCGTTTGCAGCATTCAGAGATGTGTATTACAGCAGCCACCTGGACCATAGGGAGGTATAGACTGGAGATGTTCATTGACTTCTAAGGTAGTGTTCTAGACATCCTGAGTGATCTGTGCAGAGGTCCTTGTGCAGGGAGGGGAGAAAGTGAGTTGTGACCATCACCTATCATGAATGATGGATTCTGTATTATCTATGTATAGATGATATCCATGGGCATAACTAGTGATCAGGGGGCCCCATAAATTCTTCTATGGGGCAATGGAGGACTAAAAGGAATGGAAAATGAGATGTTTGGGAGAATGGCCAAAGGCAGATCCCTCACATTAACCCATCAATAACTGATGGGTGGGAGGTGATTCCTTGCTCCCACGCAATCAGCTTATGGGGCTGCTTCCAATGGCAGATAGCTCTGGTCTCTGTATAGTAACTGTGCGCTGGTACTGCAGTTCAGCTCACATTGACTTCTGATCCTGTGTTGTGTATAGTACAGGTGTTGAAAAGAGCTACCCCCCCAATCACATATTTATGGTCTATCCTAAGCATAGGTCATAAAACGGAAAATCCTGAAAACCCCTTTAAAGATCTTTGTACACATTTCAGGACCTTGTGAGCAAGGTCCAAGTGGTGTTAGCTTTGGGTAAATCAACAGGTTCTGGAATGTAAAGGAGCCAGTTCCAGTTTCCAAAATATCTACCACTGGGGCCTTGGTGGTAAGACAGCAGAGGTGGCGGCAGCCTGCCCTTCTCTTTTATCCTGTCCGGCCAGGTCCTTATAGAAGTAACAATCATACTGCCCTGATAGCGGCTCTTACACTCTGGGCTCGCTACACTCCAGCAGCTACTATGGTAGTAGTTACATTTCTGTCATTGTAATGTTGCCTGTGCTGCTGCTGAGGAGTGATCTCTACAGAACAGGAGGTGTGACTCTATTGTGAGGATCACTGGCCACATTAAAAATTACAAGATTTCAGGAATTTATTTTTTTTGGGAAAAAAAAATAGGTAGTGACAAGGGACATGTAAAAAAAAACACCCAACAACAATTCATGAAAAATATGTTGATATAAAAAGCTGGATTAAACAGTAGGTCATTTGCTGTCAGTATATTCCCTGTAACCATTATTTTGTTGGTAATTTGCTTTTCTATCATGATGACCAAATTACAGAACCAATTATACAAGAATAAAACGCGAGCAAACTGCAAAGTAGAAATAGGTTCCTTTTTTATGGCCCCTTTGGGCACTGTGCCTACATAAATAGCAATTTTCCATATAGCTGTTGCTTCTGTCTCTTATACAACTAGAATTCATTCATATAAAGTAGGAATAAAAATGAAGGTCTCTCCCAATCTCTGCTCTCCTGCCTCACTGCATGGAAAGAGTGATGACTCCAATATATTTCAGCTATGTCAGCAAGACTCTTCCCATTCTCAGCCTACCTCTGGTCACTGTGATAAATGTCTGTCTGCCTACATTGTTTGGGAGTATGAAACGAATAACTGATGTGGTATACAGGCTAGAAGTGTCAAGCTGTGATTGATGCTGTGCATGCCCGCAGTCAGGTACTGTTCACACAACAATAAAAATATGGGAATTTTATGACCGGGAATAGCCAGAAACATTAGGATAAATGTATTACATTCCTCCATCATCTCTATAAATGTTGTAGAAGAGATCCTCATTGATTTTACAGTCATTAGCCAATGTACGACATCCGGCTATAATCACATAAAGTTATACTGCGGTTTTTATATGGTGGATGAACTTCTTTCTACATGCAGGATAGAAGAGCCATAATGAAAAGGCATCTTGTAAAATACCGTCCTTTCGCTGTAGATGTCTGTCTTAAATATAGGACTATGTGGCTAAATGCTATATTGTGCATACAGCTTAAGAAAGGACATATGAACAGGAGCGTAGTTATATAGGGTGCAGAGGGACAATCGTCCCTGTCACATAAAATATACCAGTATTCTAAATATTAGGTAGTTTGGGGCCCCATGATAAATTATACATTGGAGACCAGCAGCTTTAAGTTACACCTCTGTATGGAAACATGAATGTAGGGCTACAAGTTTCAGCATACTTGGCTGTTTGTGTCACTGTGCAGCTGATCTGTGGGGGTTCCTGAATGTTTATCCTCCAACGATCAGATATTGATGACCTATCCTAAGTATAGATCTTCATATGTAACTCTTGGAAACTCTCTTTAAAAGGCGTTGTACTATTCAAGAGCAAAGATTGTCTGCAGTCACGTAACTAAAGTCTTGTAGGCCCTGATGCAATCTTTTGTCTGAGGCCCCCCTACCTCATCCCTACAGCCAGTTCTTGATAGTAATGGTTACGGGTGCTAAAGAGTTCAATCACCCTTAGTGTGGTTAGGGTAATCTGTGGGTCTCCTTGGCCTATGGACCAGATGGAAGCTACAATCTCCATACTGGTTCCAGTACTTTTGGGTCCCCTAAATTACGCCCCTGACTGTCTATTTTTCAAAGACATTCATATATTAAGAGCTATCAATTTATTCATTACATAGACATGTATTTTATTCATGTGTCAGGCCACTTTCACACCTGCCTCGTAGTCTCCATTTTGAGTCTATGTCACAGTGTCCGTCAGAAATCAAGCCTGGCTTTTTAGTTCATCAATTTCAGGGGAATAGAATGGACGCCTGACGGACCCCATTGTAAATAGTGGTTTCTCTATGGGATTCATCATGTAGTAGCCTTTCCTTTTTTCCATCCTGCGATGGACCTAAAGAACAAATCGGACAGTGCAGATATGAACCTAGCACAATATTGCTCCAAGCCTTGGAGTAAACTGCATTTTATATGAGTTCTTTAAGTTAGTTTACTTACCGATTCTCTACTTGTAGTTCAGGGCTTGGAATTTAATCTCCTTTCAGACGGTGAATAAATCCTATTTCAGTGCTTTTGATATGAATGTACAGTAGCTGTTGTATTTCTTAATACTGTCCTCAAATACCCTTTAATAGAACATACATCCAGTAAATGTGCAGATCTAGGTATGTAGTTGTGTATTTGTCCAATATTTCACGTCTCCCATTGGAAGGAATAGCAGGGGACTAATAAGCACTTTATATGAAAGAAGCCAGCACTAGCTTTCATATGCAGCTGTCATAATCACATAAGAGCGACTGAAGCTTTGTATTACAAATATGTGGAAAATATTACATTTACATTCGCCGTGCTCCTACCTTTCTGTTCCATTGACTGAACCATTACATATTTTGTCTGTTCACATTCTGTCAGATCAAATGTAAAAGGATTATTCGCTTCAGGCAGCCTCTTCCCTTAACATGGTTGTCCAGGATTAGCAAAAGGGTTTTCATTTTTTTTCCCCTGAAACAGTGGCTTTGTTATGCCCAGACTATTATGGGCAGGCTTCCTAATGAATATGCACCAGAATTCGGGTGGAATTTGTGCCAAAACGTAGCTACATGACTTGCAATACAAATTTCAATTGTTTTAGGCTAAGGACCCACGTTGCGGAAAAGCTGCTTTCTTGTTGTAGATTTTTCTGCATTTTTTTTTTTTTTGCACCGATTGAGGGGAGGGGATTGAACAGAAGGGAGAAGTGTTTATGCTTTATATGACCTGATGTGCCTGATGAAGTGTGCGTTTAGCACAAAACGATTGTCGCTTCACTAATCTTTGTATTCCATCTTACCCGTCCCCGTTTGTGAATGCTGTCAAAGTTCCTGTTTTATGGATGAAAATTAAAGTTTGTTAAATTTTATTATTGGCTGGTGAGTGCCCTGTTGTTCTACTTTTTTGCTGTATGTGCTTTATATATTTCTCATTCCTTTTGTCGTCACTCCAGGGTTTGGCGCAAGGAATTGCAACAACATCTGTAACAAAAAAGCAGCTTTTTTCGCAGTGTGTAGCCTGAGCCTTAGGCCAGGTTCACACGTGAGTTTTTTGGACCGGAATTTGACGCAGAGGCTGCCTCAGATTCCAGTCCACAAAATGGCTAGCTGCAACTGCACCGCCATCCAGTCGCGGTATTCCACTCCGGATTAGGCCCAAATGAATGGGCCTCATCGGAAGGGCGGTGTCGCGAGGTGTATGAAGAAAGGGCATCCTGCTTCTTTTTGTTGTTCCCACTCGTGGAAAAAGGAAATAACTGGCTCCCATTGATTTCAATGGGAAGCTTATTTTTGAGACGGATTCTGACGCAAATTCCACGTAAAAATCTGGCCCAAAAAACTCACGTGTAAACTTACCCTAAGGGGCATTCACACAGAGTAACGTGGCGCTGATTCTGCCACAATAACTTGCGGCAGAATCAGCGCTGATAAAAAGACTCCCATTGACTTCAATGGGTTCCGTTTAACACATGTAACACATTGAAATCAATGGGAGGCTTTTTCATTTTCTTGTCAGACAAAGGGGTGTGGCTTATAATAAACAGGGTATGGCTGGAGATACATTGGTTGAATTAGAAATAGCCAATAAAGTATCTAAAGTTATGGTCCAGGCCACAAAATATAGAACAGGTCCTATTCCTTAACGATTTTGCAGCCCTGCTTCCATGGCTCCTCTTCATTAAATGAAAGGGGCCACGGAAGCATGGCCATTGCAAGGGCAGCACACGAGTGTCATCCGTGTGTCGCCTGTGTTCCGCCCATGCCATTCATTAACAGCAGCTGGTTAGCAACTGCCATTACAGTGTATTAGTAAGTGAGTATAATCTTCTTTAAAGGGGCTCTATCACTAGGAAAAGTCATTTTTAACTAATCACATCCTTGCATAGCCTTTAGAAAGTCTATTCCACACCTACCTTTAGTATGTAGATTGCCTCAGTGGTTTCTGTATAAGTCCATTTTTATTCATATGCTAATTAGACTGGTGCACGATACATCGTGCACCTCCTCTGCCTATTGTTTCCTATGGGTGTATACAGCACAGGCTGCTGCTGCTGATGATGATGACTCAGCTTCCTGTTTGCACACAAATAGGAGATAATAGCAGAGACGAGTGCTGCTGGGAACTTCCTGTGCTGGCTGGGAGCTCATTAGCATATGAATAAAAACGGACTTATTCAGAAACTACTGAGGAAATTTACATACTAAAGGTAGGTGTGGAATAGTATTTCTAAAGGCTATGCAAGGATGTGATTAGTTAAAAATGACTTTTCACAATGATAGAGCCCCTTTAAAACACCTTGATAAAAAATTATCTTAAAATTGTCCACCCCCGTTAAGATTTAATTACATAAAACTGGAGAGCACTTTCAATTACTTCTCTTCATTACGTATGTAGCATCAGATCAATGTCATCATGGTAATGAACATGTTTAGCACTACCGGAGTTTCCCACGTCAGTTCACACATGTCTTTATCTGCCGCAGATGTGTGATCACAAATGCTATACGATGCAGCGCTTCCAGAGCCGTACAGTCTTCTGCTCATATGTTGAGTGTCATCAGTTTCCACACCACTATTCCTTTGATAGTATGTGTATTTTTATACCAGACAAACAGCTAAATCGTAATAAGGTGAAAAGAGGGAAGATCACACTGATATTCTTAGTAGCAGGGCGTGAGGACACAGAGGAATACTACACAAATGAGAGAATCCTGCCCTAGCTCCCGCAGGCTCTTACAGTTTCCATGTATAAGCAGCCAAGTATATACCAAGCCCAATTAATTCAGGTTACCATGTTACCGCACTTGGCACATCACTGCAGCACGTCTGGTAAAGTGGAAACAGTAGATGGGGCTCAGTTTTCCTGTAATTAAAAGGCTGGCGTTTCATAGGGGCATGACAATGCTAGCAGAGCCTTAGCAAAATATAGATTTACTGAATTCATCATTATTTGGGGTATTATCCTTATAATAGTATTTCCATGTAATCACTTTTATTGCAATATCGCATGTTCAGTTATGAATTGCCAACTAAAAGGGCATTCACATTTCTGTTATATATCCTTATCTGCGTGTGTTTCTTGCCACCAGGCCTTTTAATTGAGTTTTCAGGATCTGCAAAAATTGGGTGAAAGGGAGAAAACAACATAAAATAAAGAATTGTCACTTCTGGTTTCTGTTTATTATTATTTGGCGATGACATGATATAATGTACCCGTGCGACTGCATCAAGTATTCACTAGAGATGCTGGAACGTATAGTGCAAAACCACTGAGGCCACTGCTGCACGAAGATCAACAGAAACCACCAGAGAATCATCACTGGAGTGACGAAGTTTTATTTTATATCATTCCCTCCGTGTAGCAGAATTTTTGACAATCTGGTTTTTGCTGCAGTTTTTTGAGCAAAAGTTAGCAGTGGGTTTAGCAGAAGGGAGACGTTTAAGTGCTTTTATATTTCCCATTGAAGCCACTCTTAGCTTTGGCAACAAAAAACTGCAGCAACAGCTGCAACATAAAAAACTGCTTTTCTGTGTAACCTCAGCCTAAGGCCCTATATTGTGGTAACCGCTTTTTTTTGTTGCAGATTTTGCTGCGGTTTTTTGAGTCAAAGCCAGGATTGAATAGAGCAGAAGGTAGAAGTATAAAGCTGGGTTCACACAGGGGTTGTTTGGACTGGATTTTGAGGCGGAGGCCGCCTCAGAATCCGGTCCAAAAGACGGCTAGCCACAACTGGATGACAGTATAGTGCATACAGTGTACCGGCATCCAGTCGCGGTATTCCGCTTCGGATTAGGCCCAAATGAATGGACCTAGTCAGGAGGGAGTGTCGCGCCGCAGACTCTGCGGTGGATTCCGCCACGGAATCCAAGGCAAGAAAGGGCATGTCGCTTCTTTTTTCCACAAGTGGAGACAAAGCGCTCGCGGAAAAAGGAACCCATTGAATTCAATGGGAAGTGATTTTTTGAGCCGGATTCTGAAACGGATTCCACATTAAAATCTGGCTCAAAAAACTCTATGTAAACATGGCTTAAGAGTTCCCTAGATATTTTGCATTCCTTTTGTAGCCACTCTTGGTTTTGGCTCAAAAAACTGCAGCAAAATCGGCAAGAAAAAAAAGCTGCATTTCTGCAATGTGTGACCTCAGCCTAAAGGGATTTTCCTATCTAAACAAACTCTCTTTAACTGAGGACCATAATTGCTTGTCCAGCCACTAAAACCCTGCTGATAAGCAGTTGTGGCTGGAGAAAGCTATGGACAGCTGCACGTTCCGTCAGCAGTGACCACTACAGGAGAAATGTTGTATTACATGCTGTCCATTTAAATGTAATACATGGTCGCAGTGAGTCTTTGGGAACCATCGTTTGTAGCAGCTCTACACTCTGAGAGGAGGGTCCTGAGCAGGAGACCCATTTATATAATATACAGTATATGTGCCCTAACAGGGTATATAGAAAGGGGCTGTCCTTTAAATCAGGGATAGGAGTCACAGCTTTCATCAGATGCTTCTATACAGCTAGGTAACCTTTCCAATTCTCTGTGTCAATGGCTTTGAATAGATGTGACACGTAGCACAAATTGCTCAACTAAAATCAGCTTTTCAATGAATAAAACGTCTTCTGAAAATAATTACAGGAGAATCTCATCTTCTAATCTACAAGGACTTGCGTTTTTTTTTATTTTTAGGAACTGTATTTAAGTCTAAAGAGCTAATTTCAGCTTACAGAAAAGTTGAATGGAAGGAGCGCTTTCTTCTACAGGATCTGGATATAAAAGGCAACTCTTTAACCAAAGTATAGACCGATCTGGCAACAATTATCAGCAGTATATCTGCTAACATTCACGTGCGTAACTGGGATAAAATCGGATTCAGCCCCAGTAAAGCTGTAGGTTAAAGCTTGTTCTTTTTCCATAAGCCAAAAACGTTATTGTGATCAGTAAAAGAGACAGAGACGTCTTTATGAACTGTTTCTCTAGCCCAAGGCTGACTGAAAAGTGTACTACATGGAGAGAAGTGATGGCCCCAGCTCTTAATCATTATATTTGGGTGTTTCATTTAGTCCCATTGACAGGTGTATAAAAATCCAGCGCAGCGCATAGTATGTAAAAGTCGCCAAGGCTCTGACTCAGTAACTACACAGCTCCAAACCTGCTCTGGCATTAACATCAGAACAAGAACTGGGGGCTTCATGGCATGGGTTTCTATGGCCAAACAGATGCATGTAAGCCTTACATCACCAAACGCAGTGCCAAACTCCAGATACAGTGGTGTAAAGCCCAACGTCTTTGGACTCAATGGAAATGTGTGTCTGTGGAGTGATGTATCACGCTTCTATGAGTATGTCTGATGGATGAGATATGTCTGAGTGAGCCAAATGTAGAGTTTGGTGGAGTAGGGATTACGATATAAGGTTGTTTTTCAGGGATTCGTCTTTAGTTCTAGTGAAGGGAAATCTTAATGCTTTAGTATACATACAGTAGGGAAAAAAGTATTTAGTCAGCCATCAATTGTGCAAGTTCTCACACTTAAAAAGATGAGAGGCCTGTAGTTGGTAGAGAGGTAGACTTTAACTATGAGAGACAAATTGAGAAAACAGTCTTCCCAGCCTGGTGCAGGACTACAGTTTTGTTTCTGGGGTCTTTCAACAGCTCTTTGGTCTTCACCATAATGGAGTTTGGAGTGTGACTGTTTGAGGTTGTGGTTTGAAAATAAAGAACAGAGAACAGCACCGAGCTGCATATAGTGAAGTACCGTATGGATAAATGGACGGGAAAGTGAAAAAAGCGTCTCACCTTTAGGAGGTTGTGTATACAACCATTATGTATAGCCTTGAACCACTTCAGTGTGGCACCACACTGACAAAGCTGAGAGGTCCTGTGTGAACTTAAAACCTACAAACCAGTTTGGGGAAGGCCATCTTCTGTTCCAGGACTACGGTGCCCCATTGCACAAATCAAGGGTCATAAAAGCCTATACACTTGAGAAAGGGCACTTAGCCCGAAACGCGTAGTGTGTGCTTTTTACGAAAATAAAGTTTATCCATTTGGCAATCAGTTGAGCGCGGTGATCCTCTGTAATTCCTGGTCCTTCGTTATATGTTTGAGGTTGTGGACAGGATTGACTTTTATACTGATAACAAGATCAAACAGGAACTAGAGATGAGCGAACACTAAAATGTTCGAGGTTCGAAATTCGATTCGAACAGCCGCTCACTGTTCGAGTGTTCGAATGGGTTTCGAACCCCATTATAGTCTATGGGGAACATAAACTCGTTAAGGGGGAAACCCAAATTCGTGTCTGGAGGGTCACCAAGTCCACTATGACACCCCAGGAAATGATACCAACACCCTGGAATGACACTGGGACAGCAGGGGAAGCATGTCTGGGGGCATAAAAGTCACTTTATTTCATGGAAATCCCTGTCAGTTTGCGATTTTCGCAAGCTAACTTTTCCCCATAGAAATGCATTGGCCAGTGCTGATTGGCCAGAGTACGGAACTCGACCAATCAGCGCTGGCTCTGCTGGAGGAGGCGGAGTCTAAGATCGCTCCACACCAGTCTCCATTCAGGTCCGACCTTAGACTCCGCCTCCTCCGGCAGAGCCAGCGCTGATTGGCCGAAGGCTGGCCAATGCATTCCTATGCGAATGCAGAGACTTAGCAGTGCTGAGTCAGTTTTGCTCAACTACACATCTGATGCACACTCGGCACTGCTACATCAGATGTAGCAATCTGATGTAGCAGAGCCGAGGGTGCACTAGAACCCCTGTGCAAACTCAGTTCACGCTAATAGAATGCATTGGCCAGCGCTGATTGGCCAATGCATTCTATTAGCCCGATGAAGTAGAGCTGAATGTGTGTGTTAAGCACACACATTCAGCACTGCTTCATCACGCCAATACAATGCATTAGCCAGTGCTGATTGGCCAGAGTACGGAATTTGGCCAATCAGCGCTGGCTCTGCTGGAGGAGGCGGAGTCTAAGGTCGGACCTGAATGGAGACTGGTGTGGAGCGATCTTAGACTCCGCCTCCTCCAGCAGAGCCAGCGCTGATTGGCCGAATTCCGTACTCTGGCCAATCAGCGCTGGCCAATGCATTCTATTAACCCGATGAAGTAGAGCTGAATGTGTGTGCTAAGCACACACATTCAGCACTGCTTCATCACGCCAATACAATGCATTAGCCAGTGCTGATTGGCCAGAGTACGGAATTCGGCCAATCAGCGCTGGCTCTGCTGGAGGAGGCGGAGTCTAAGGTCGGACCTGAATGGAGACTGGTGTGGAGCGATCTTAGACTCCGCCTCCTCCAGCAGAGCCAGCGCTGATTGGCCGAATTCCGTACTCTGGCCAATCAGCGCTGGCCAATGCATTCTATTAGCGCGATGAAGTAGAGCTGAATGTGTGTGCTAAGCACACACATTCAGCACTGCTTCATCACGCCAATACAATGCATTAGCCAGTGCTGATTGGCCAGAGTACGGAATTCGGCCAATCAGCGCTGGCTCTGCTGGAGGAGGCGGAGTCTAAGGTCGGACCTGAATGGAGACTGGTGTGGAGCGATCTTAGACTCCGCCTCCTCCAGCAGAGCCAGCGCTGATTGGCCGAATTCCGTACTCTGGCCAATCAGCGCTGGCCAATGCATTCTATTAGCCCGATGAAGTAGAGCTGAATGTGTGTGCTAAGCACACACATTCAGCACTGCTTCATCACGCCAATACAATGCATTAGCCAGTGCTGATTGGCCAGAGTACGGAATTCGGCCAATCAGCGCTGGCTCTGCTGGAGGAGGCGGAGTCTAAGGTCGGACCTGAATGGAGACTGGTGTGGAGCGATCTTAGACTCCGCCTCCTCCAGCAGAGCCAGCGCTGATTGGCCGAATTCCGTACTCTGGCCAATCAGCACTGGCTAATGCATTGTATTGGCGTGATGAAGCAGTGCTGAATGTGTGTGCTTAGCACACACATTCAGCTCTACTTCATCGGGCTAATAGAATGCATTGGCCAATCAGCGCTGGCCAATGCATTCTATTAGCTTGATGAAGCAGAGTGTGCACAAGGGTTCAAGCGCACCCTAGGCTCTGATGTAGCAGAGCCGAGGGTGCACAAGGGTTCAAGTGCACCCTCGGCTCTCCTACATCAGAGCCGAGGGTGCGCTTGAACCCTTGTGCAGCCTCAGCTCTGCTACATCAGAGCCGAGGGTGCGCTTGAACCCTTGTGCACACTCTGCTTCATCAAGCTAATAGAATGCATTGGCCAGCACTGATTGGCCAGAGTACGGAATTCGGCCAATCAGCGCTGGCCAATGCATCCCTATGGGAAAAAGTTTATCTCACAAAAATCACAATTACACACCCGATAGAGCCCCAAAAAGTTATTTTTAATAACATTCCCCCCTAAATAAAGGTTATCCCTAGCTATCCCTGCCTGTACAGCTATCCCTGTCTCATAGTCACAAAGTTCACATTCTCATATGACCCGGATTTGAAATCCACTATTCGTCTAAAATGGAGGTCACCTGATTTCGGCAGCCAATGACTTTTTCCAATTTTTTTCAATGCCCCCAGTGTCGTAGTTCCTGTCCCACCTCCCCTGCGCTGTTATTGGTGCAAAAAAGGCGCCAGGGAAGGTGGGAGGGGAATCGAATTTTGGCGCACTTTACCACGCGGTGTTCGATTCGATTCGAACATGGCGAACACCCTGATATCCGATCGAACATGTGTTCGATAGAACACTGTTCGCTCATCTCTAACAGGAACCAATACTACAGGTAAGGAGTGGGGGACAGAGGAGCCTCTTAAAGAAGAAGTTACAGGTCTGAGAGAGCCAGAAATCTTGCTTGTTTGTCGGTGACCAAATATTTATTTCCCACCATAATTTACAAATAAATTCTTTCCATATCAGACAAAGTGATTTTCTGGATTTGTTTTCTCATTTTGTCTCTCATATTTGAGGTCTACCTATGATGTCAATTACAGGCCGACCTCATCTTATTAAGTGGGAAAACTTGCACAATTGGTGGCTGGCTAAATACTTTTTTCCCCACTGTATACATTTATCTTTGACAATTGTATTCCGCTAAGTTTGTTGGAACAGTATGGCCCTTTTCTGTTCCAGCATGGCTGTTCCCAATTACACAAAGCAAGGCCGATAAAGGCATGGTTGGGTGAGTTTGGTGTAGAAGAACTTGACTGATCTGCACAGAGCCCTGACTTCAATCCCTTTGAACATCTTGGAGACAAACTAGAAAGAAGATTCTGAGTCAGACTGTCTATCAAATAGTGTCTACAATCACATGATGAACAAGCGTTTGTTCATTCACTAGGAGTAAAAAAATTTTTAAAAATCATTGTCCATCTGCAGCACATCACCCCGTGTAATAAGGGCTGTGCTGTTGCCAACCAATGAAAGTATAAGTATATTTAGTGATCCTTCCATCTGCATGTCCCCTGCATTGGCCAGCACAGAAAGAATGTATATTTTGTAATCTTTAGAAAAAAAATCTATTTGTTTAAAGGCACTTTTAGAATTGGAGGACATTAAAGTTGCTGTAGGTGTAATGTGTATGTGTCCCAATACTTTTGTCCATACAATGTATATACTCAGAATTCTGCGCAGACACCTATACAATAAGCCCCCTAATCCCAAGTCGCTGTAATATTCCTGCAGGGTGTGTTTGAGGTTATATGAATCAGCAATCTTGTCTTTTCAAAGACAAATACAAGAAAAAAAAAAGATTTCTGAATGAGTAAGCAAAGTTAGGTTGTTGAAGCTGAGTCTGGTCAGGCTGCAGGCAATGTGAAGATTAATGATTTTTTTTCTCCTCCACTTGAGGTTCATCATCCTGGAGCGGTCCCTGATTTGCTGAGCTTGACTTATTCTATTGTATGTGCATTTTCTTGTTGAACAGCAATATTTCCTTGTAATAGTACGTGGGAGATATTTCACAAATAAGAATAATGTATATATGATTAATGTGCACCAAGTTTGCAATTTCCATTAATATAAGGTCTAGGTTAACATTTTGACCTACTTTGCTAATCATATAAGGGCTAAGTTAACATTCTGACCTACATTGCAAACCATATACCTATAGTGTATGTGAGTAACAATGTGTCCATGCTAGTTGATATGTATAAAGGAAAACTGTTACAAATACAGAAATGATTAAACATCCTAAGGGCTCGTTCACATCAGCGTTGTGAACTCCGTACTTGAGGTTTCCGTTTCCTGCCTAAAACAGAGGCAGGAGACGGAAACCTGCAGGAGTCTCTCTCACCTATTTATTTGAATGGGTAAGAAAGATGTCCGGCCGTGAGCGGCGGTGAGCGTTTTATGCTCTCCGCCGCGAAACCGTGTTTTATAATCCGGACACAGAGTCGGACATGCAGTACTCTGTGTCCGGATAAAAAAAATCCGGTTTTGTGGCGGAGAGCATAAAACGCTCACCGCCGCTCACGGCCGGACCCGGTCTGTGCTTTCCGTCTTCTGGCATGCAGAAGACGGAAAGCACAGAACGGAAAGAAGAACGCAAGTGTGAACCTAGCGTAAGACGGTCACAGGGCTTCCTGATCCTGACCATACATCTATGTTATACTGCGGTGTTTATAGTCTGCCGTAAATAGTAAAAGCATCCTATTAGGCACAATTAGCCTAAGGCAAATTTAACCCTTAGATTTTTCAGAGAATTTGTGGCAAACACCAAAACTGAAACTCAAGGCTGAAGATTTCTGCTGTAGATGTGCTAGTGGATCTGCACGTGGGTAAACCCAATTGTTATTAGCCAAGGCTAATCTGTAATTTATTTATTTTTTTTAGAGTTTGTGAATAGGGTATACAATTCTAACTGTAAAAGTCAGTGGATTCTCTTATGATTTTGGCCCAAAAAATGCAGAAAAATCTGCAACAAAAAAAGCTGCATTTCCACAGTGGGAGATTCCACATAGCGACTTGTAGCTAAAAAATGATGCGGCAGAAACACATTGTGTTTGTTTTCAGCATAGTTTTTCACAGAAAGTCTGGAGAGTATTATACAGTACCTATATGGAAAACAGCATTTCTGTAGGTATAATTGACACGCTGCAATTTTTAAAAACACAAGCTTTTTCGCTGCACTAAAGCGCTGCGGGTAGAACCACTGTGTGAATGCATTGCAGTTCTTTCCGCAGCGCTTTTAAGAGAAAGTTTAGAGTTTTCCTCTGCGGACTTTCTCTTAACATTATATCTATGGGAAAGCCGCCGGCATTTCCGTAGGTATAATTGACATGCTGCGATTTGCAAATCCGCAATGTCTTTGCAAATCACAGCGTGTCCACGCTGCGATCTTTTCTGCAAAGTGGGGATGGGATTTGCATGAATCCCATCCACTTTTCCTGCAATGTACAACGCCGCAATTTTTCCCGCAGCGTCTCCGCTGCAGGCAAATCGCGGCGTTTCCAGTCTGTGGGGCCCCGGCCATAAGTAAAAGATGCATATAGTATGTAGAACCTTTGGCTACAATCTATGAGGATTATTAGAATCACTCTTGAAGGTATAGATATTTTTTAGTTCCTGTTCATATACATTTTATATAACATACTGTACATCTTGCCTTTAAAAAATACTGCAGACCTTAGCCCAGCTAGATTTGAGGTATACACCCTGCAGATACTCCTCTGCTTTTAAAGCACACAATAGATGGGAGGTTAAAGTGATCTGCACATGAACAAGTACTTCTGCCTGTCAAGTAATATTCGAGAAGTAAGAACAGGTGGTAGAATATGATCATGTGACATTGGAGAATGGCCAAGAGATAATTTCATCTTCTCACGATATTGTTCCCTGCAGTCATGTTAATGATCATAATAATGTTTCTAGCTTTCTTATTACCACTACTAATTCCATTTGCCTTGTCATAGACCAGACATGATGAGGTGAGCAGAAGATTAGAAGGTCTATGATGCTGCCGGATGGTCTGCACAGAGGTATAGAAGAGATGTACTGAGCCCTTTCACGGATCACCGAGGCTGTTTGAGCCATATTGCACACACCTAAATATAGACAGAAGGGATCAATGGAATGCTTAAAGGGAGTCTATCACCCCCTCTAAGCAACTTAACTGTTAACACGGCATTAAAGAGCACATTACAGTGATAAATAACATACCTTAGAGACCCCGACTACCTCCTGTCAGCCTATCCCTTGCAGTGGGAGTTGATCCTCCCCGATATTATATTGTAAGTTTTCTAAGAGCAGGAGCCCCACCCCAGTGCACCAACTGCTCCAAGACTTCAAGGTTGTTTTTCTCCAAATCTAAAATAGTAACGTAACAAAAGTATGTTATTTATCATTGTAATGTGCTCTGTAACATGGTGGTAACAGTGAAAGTGAGTCTACCACTACTACCACTACCACTACTGGTATAGTAATGTACATGCTATGAATACAATTCCAATCATACCTTTCAAATGTTGATGAGCTGCCATGGATTCCTGTAAAAACCCGTTTTAACTGAAATGCAAATTAGTCTCACAGAGGGGGCATTGCCTTCAGTCTCCGAGCATAGCCACATCATCAGTAGAAACGTCCATCCATGCCTCATGTACTTCCCAGCCCCCCTGGACAGTAGAAGAGCAGCAGCCCTGACATCAGTGAGTGCCATGTCAAATTCTACCGCTGGATTTTTTTCTCTAGCGTCCACCATTCCTGAGCAATCAATGTTAATAGTTTTGGTTCCTGATATGCTATTTAGACTCTGTACTGTCAGGAGGGCGGTGTCAAGCAGTAGCAGAAAAGGGGTGTAATTCTGAACTCTGACACTGCTTGCTTCTGATTGGACCACTGAATCACAGCCCATGCCTGACACCACCCACCTGACATTACAGGGCTTAAAGAGGGCCTTTCATCAATTTGGGCACAGGCAGTTCTATATACTGCTGGTAAGCTGACAGTGTTCTGCTCATACTGTACAGCGCGATAGGCGCTGCTGTGGAGAAGGACGTACATGACAGACTGTCAGGAACGCCCTTCTGACTGTAAAGAGCTACGGTAAAAGGACTGATAGCTCTTTACCCGGAGCACAGATCAGGAAAGCCGGCAGTGCGCTGAATTCAGTGCACTCTCAGCTTTCCAGCAGTATATAACACTGCATGTGCCCAAATTGGTGAAAGGTCCTCTTTAAAAAGCACATCAGGCACCAAAACTAACAGCACTTGTTGCTCAAGAATGGTGGGGGCTAAATAAAAAATTCCAATTGTTTTAGAATCAGTGGAGCAGCGACTATTAACAGATGCTAAAAACTAGAATTGGAGGAGGTGGAGAAAGGTCTACTTTACATGGATTGTTCAAGAGTATGTGATCTCTTAAATCTACAGTGTTCCAGTACAGATAGTGGAGTATCAGTAGAGGAACATCAAGGAGTTTAGGTGAGTACTTTGAAGCTCTATGGACTGCTGTTAGTGTGCTACTTGCTAGATTTCCCCTGGTGAATACTGTGTTCCTAACAATAGTGTCAGTAGTGTAGGGATAAATTTAAACACAGCAAAGGCAACAGAGGAGTTTTTGCAGTCACAAGTCCAGCACAGTTTCTAACAATGTCATGTACTGTAGCTGCCAATGGCTGCACAGTTCAGTAGGTGCAATATACTAGTCAAATGTACAATGCTAAAGGGGCTTTGTAGGATTAGAAACACATTAATGTTTTGTTCAAAAAACAGTGAGATACTTGTCCCTGGGTTGTGTCTGATATTGCAGTTCTGCTTCATTGCAGTACATGGGGTCAGACTGCAATACCGTGCACAACCTGGAGACAGGTAAGATGCTGTTTTTGGAGGAAAGCAGCCATGTTTTTCTAATTGTAAACAACACTTAATTCAAACATCCATCTATCTATCTATCTATCTATCTATCTATCTATCTATGTTTAATTCATTCTTGCAGCCAGTTCTGCTGAATGTAATTCTTGCTATGGACTTATCACAAAGACAAGAAAAATAATTCAGGAGAAAAATTTTTTTTTTCTATTCATAGGAAATGGTCAAAACAGCATAATAACTCCTCCAAGATCAGAATTCCTGACAATCAGAGGGAGATTCATGGGAGAAAAGAGAACCATTGCAATCCAATAGGAACTCCAATGGTTGTCAACTGCTCTTATGTGGAAGGGGGTCAAACAAATATGACTAAAGAGCTGACTGAGTGTGAATAGTGATCTGATCAGAAAGTAATGTTATGAGATACAGGATAGGTTTGTTCTTCTTATCGTTCCCATCAGTATAAATTCCCCTGTATATAGATAACCAGCAATGTCTGTCATGATCCCAGATTAATGTAACCTAGTCCTGAGAAGACGGCAGCAGTCTGAAGAACTGTCATTTCCACTAGTAAATACAAGATGGTCTCTTAGGTTTCTCAGAGATGCTTAGCCCTCGTTCACATCTGTTTCGGTATTCCGTTCAGGGAGTCTGCATGAGGACCCCCGAACGGAATACCAAACGCAACTGCAAGCGGTGTGCAGTGAAAGCACATGGACCCCATAGACTAGAATGGGGTCCATGTGTTTGCCGCATACTGCCTGCACAAATTATATGGGCAGGAAAGTAGATGGTGAGCTGCTTTCCTGTCCGCATGATCCCTGCAGAGATCTGACGGCCAGCACACGGACCCCATTATAGTCTATGGGGTCCATGTGCTTTCACTGGCACACCGCTTGCAGTTGCATTTGGTTTTCCATTCGGGGGGGTCCTCATGCGGACTCCCCTGAACGGAATCCAAGCGCAGATGTGAACAAAGGCTTAGCATGAATGCAGTAACTGATCATAGAACATGAAACCGGGAACCTTTGCCATAAATTCTATGTTTCGGGAGCAGTAAGAGTTTGACCAGAATTTTTCTGTGCCAGTGACATTTCTAATGGGAATTTGATGTTTGGTTTGATATAATCTTATATGAGCAATAATTTATATTGACGTTGGGACGGTAATCATAGTATAAGCATACAAATACCATTATTACCAGTGATCCGTAATGGTTACTCTGTTGTGTTATGCCATGATGCCAGTCATATAGAATCCGAACATGCCTTCTAGTGCAGAAATTCACTATATGTTACCACTATACAGAATATGGGATTAGGACTGGATGTATACAGTTGTATGGCGGTTTAGAGGACCGCAATGCAAATATTATAAGTCAATATTCTTACTATAATACAATAAACTCATACAAACCCCAGAACCAATAGCAAAGAATCAGAAATACCAGAATACAGTATTTTTCTGTATAGATTCCTTGTTTCTTTTTGCAACCTAATTCTGTATAAAATGTGTGTACTGAGTTACTTCTGTAAAAAGAAAAAAAAAGAGGACCTTTATTATAGTTTCTATAGCAACACTGAGAATCTTGGTCCTCTTCCTTTATGTCATAATATGCTGTAGCCTGGCATTCATGCTGAGCATCAAAATCAGCACATGTGTTGTCGCTATACACCAAAAAGACACCGACAAGAAATATTTAAAGAAGGTCTATACATGGATTGATAATAAGATTTATAGAATACAGGGACTGTGGCTGTAGGGGTGGGAGAATAAATTTACAAATGAAAGCCTGCACTATGTATGTAATGCAACACAGAGATTTATTGTTCAGTTAATGTCGTTACATGTATAGCACTAATGTATACTATATGGAATTGTCACCATTGACATCAATCACTGTTCTAAGTGGTGCTCACAACATATAGCACTTTCACCAGCTGAGACGCACACTTGGGCCAACTTCAATGAGAACCAAGTCAGCAACCCAGGTGGAACACAGGAAAAACCATACAAAAGCTATCCAAGTATTGTCTGTAGTTGAATTTGAAACCAGACCTCAGTGCAGCAAGATAATAGTGTTATCTATAAATGCAACTACACATAATGGCTTCCTATAGAAATTATATCTACTAGTGGCAAGAAAAAATGTGTGCAACGTAGGTTTCAGGGGCATTCACACTACCGTTGGATTCTATCAGCAGTAAACAATAGAGGCAAATATAACAAATTATGTGTGGGTAAATGACCATAGCAACAAAGTGAACCAGCCACACAAAATATATGAATAAAAATTAACTTTTATTGAGTGCTCCTAGAAAGGTGTAGCAACATATATACATACAAAATATATAAACAAACATAAAACAAAATCATATAGGGGTAGACAATGCTACAAATACCAACGTGTCAGCCATGGAATGTACACTGGATGGCAACACTAATATCATAGTACAAAGGGCTCAACCATAGCTAAAACTGAAAGTGTCCAATAATAAAGTGTTGTAAATGAAAACAACAAATAATCAGTGTAATAACCCACAGATAGCTATGAGACTGCCCACATAGGATGATCCAAGATTAGCCTCCATACATACCAACAGTAAAGGGACCCAAACTGTTGGTATGTATGGAGGCTAATCTTGGATCATCCTATGTGGGCAGTCTCATAGCTATCTGTGGGTTATTACACTGATTATTTGTTGTTTTCATTTACAACACTTTATTATTGGACACTTTCAGTTTTAGCTATGGTTGAGCCCTTTGTACTATGATATTAGTGTTGCCATCCAGTGTACATTCCATGGCTGACACGTTGGTATTTGTAGCATTGTCTACCCCTATATGATTTTGTTTTATGTTTGTTTATATATTTTGTATGTATATATGTTGCTACACCTTTCTAGGAGCACTCAATAAAAGTTAATTTTTATTCATATATTTTGTGTGGCTGGTTCACTTTGTTGCTATATTCTATCAGCAGTGTCAGTGTCTATTGTCCATACAAGATTTTAGCAACGGACACCGGCTGGCCTGTCTGAAATTTCCATTCATTTCAATAGGATTTTATCTTGTGTCCATTTACACCCATGTCCATTTTTTTCAAGCGGGCAAAAAAAATCCTACATTCAGGGCTTTTCTGTCCGTTTGAAAAAATGGATTGTTGATGGACGGCAAGTATCCATTATTTTTTGTTTAACATTAAGGTCTATGGGCAAAGGACATATAACGGATAGCCATCAGTTGCTGTCCATTTGTTTCCGTTATGATAGGTGTCCATGTTGTTTTTGGTTGTTTTTGAGCGGACACCTTCTGAATGGAATCCAACGGTAGTGTGAACCCTACCCCTAGCCGAGAGGAAGGGACGAGCGTCCCGAAACGCATCGCTTTTGTATACTTGACTTTACACCATGGTTGCCTTGTAACCTTTTTATTCAAACTATGGAATAAAAGTTAAATTTTAATTTACTGCGGAATTTTTTCATCATTACTCTGGACGTAGCTGGCTTCATTTATCTTTGCAAATATCTTCATCAAGACGGGTTCAAGTCCACTTGTATGCCGTGCTCTCCAGGATTGATTTATTTTGGACATATGGTGAGCTGAATAGCATTTTTTTCTTCTTCGTGAACCCTACCTTAGCCTACAACTGTCACTATACATTATACTTCAGGCAGCCATCATGTGGACGTCCAAGTGAAGATGGGATTGTTTGTACAGGCGAATCCCACCATAAATTTTATCAAAAAAACTGACCAATCAGGTGTTGTTAAAAAAACAAAAAGCATCAAATGGCATTTTATTTCATGAACTTTTTACATAGGTTGATATAACGAACAGTTATATTGAATATTGGCAGTGCATCCCTGTTTACAAGTGTTGCCAATAATCTTCTATCTTTTATGCTGCCTGAAAGATGGAATCTTCCAACATCAAAAACTGGTCCAATATTCAGCCTTTTTAGAGCAGGTCCTTTTCAGATCTGAACATATGGACCCAGAAGACTCAAAAGGCACTTGACTTAAACTCGCATTGCACATTTGGTCAGATATATGAAGACTTTGCAGCCAAGTCTAAACTGTTTCTTACTTCTTTCTGTACACTGCACCCTAGTAGGCACTGAAGATGTTACTCCTGTAGTTTTACTCATATATTATACCGTATTATTCAATGAATTCTTAATGGGTGGAAAACATGAAACAATAATACTCTTATATTTGTGAAAATAAAAAAATTGAGAAAAAGGAACTTTTTTGGGGGGGTGAACTGAAGATAATTCCTTCGTTCTCCACGCTGCAGACAATTGACCTCATGTCTCTATCTGGTGATAGATTCTACCATTTACAATTATTCAACCTCCCCTGACCACTTATCTCCTTCAACCTAATCTCTCCCACAAAATGACTCATTTCCCCCTCCAGGCTCTGTGTATTGTGTGTCTGACTTCTCTTGAACTGCATATCTATATCTAAAATGAATACGTGCTGGTCTTCAGATGTCATGTTTTTACACCTACACTATCTGGAAAGGCGCATAAGCCATCTATAGACTGATGTTTGCTGACCACATAGCTGTACACAATGAAAGGTTAGGTTTTCTGACGTTGTGTCGCTTAAAATTTGCCATCACCGCACGCTCCTATTACTCCCACTACTTACTCCATTTGAACTGTGCTTAGAGAATAAGCCCTGAGCTGTAGCTATTAAATACCTATTTCTGATACATGCCATATACCTGTTACTTTATTTTGTCTTTCTTTCTGGTGCATATTTTGCTCAATGTGTCCTCGTTCTAATATTGTACCGTGGCATAAGTCAGAATCAGACACAATATTGTGTGTAGTAGTCAATTCAGGTGCAGAAAATGAGACGTGACTAAATCTTGGTTATACTAAGCAGCAGGGTCAAGCAAGGCTAAATGAGCAATGTAGACTAATCATAAACTTGTCACATAATACCCCAGGTGTGAGCTGTACGTCTATGGTAGGACTCGGAGACTTGTAGAAAGATGCTATAAATCAACAATGTGTGAGTGTCTAGTCTGTGTTTTTCATATTTACTAATGTCGCCGCTTTTACTATTAAATGAGGTCAATGGTGCCATATAACCAATAGAGTTGCTTATGTTTGCTTGTTAGAAAGGCGTCTATTGTGCTTACAATTTGCAATGCAGTAATAGGTTACAGGGTTTTTTGGTTAGGATTTTGAGGCCGTATTCACCTCAAAATCCTGACCAAAAAGACGGCTCACATTGAAATCAATAAGAGCTGGTTAGGTGCTTTTTCCGGGAGCCGGAAAAAGAAGCGAGATGCTCATTCTTCAGGCCGTTTCGCCTCGCGATTTGGCCTGAAGACCTAAAATACACAAGTCTTAATAAATTTGCCCCATTGTTTATTGGCTACATCGTACTCACCTGGTCCCAACAATCCTTAACAGGGATCTTTCAGATAGGTGTTGGTACATCAACCTTTCATAATGCCTGATCCAACCATTGGGACCCGCCATACAGCCATTGTTTCAACACTACAAGTCTGTTGTACAGACTGCGATTTGCTCAAAGCAGCACTCATGTAACTTTATGGAGTGAAGCTTTCATATCAAACTTTACAATGAAATTACCAACATTCGTTCAAGGTAGGACAAGTGGGTAAATCCGAAAATATCTGTGGCTCATTCCCTCACCGCTATTTACCCCCTTCCCTCCACTGCTCTCCTTTATCTATCCAATCCTAATTTCCTTCACCTTCTGTCCCACCTCATGTTACTCAACGTGGACATAAAAGCTCCATTTTAGTTTTTTCCCCTCATTTATTTAACCATAAACAAAAGTGGATCAAAAAAAGAAAAGTTAAAAACTTCTTTTTGGATTAAATCCTGGTATGTGTGAGGAAATCCTGATAATATCATAAACTGGGATTTCCTCCAAGATCTAACTGCCTCGGCCCTATAGGTGGCTGCTGGATTGAGTTGGCTGGTGTAAGGGATTATTCACACAGTAAAATAAACATGGGAAGAATATGCAAATCTGTCTCCCAAGATGTAAACAGGGAGACAGTGCCTCTGTTTGCTGCCCTCTATAGCAAGCAAGCAATAAGGAGTGACGTTATCCCCACAGTAAAATAAAGTAATAGACATCTATATATTTACAGCCCCAACTAGAGCAGACATGCAGTAGGATTGTCAGTGTACAGAGCGCTATGGGTGGAGATATTGTAAGACAGTCAGTATACAGGTCTATAGCTCAGAAAGAGGTGTAAGTTGTATACTTTATTACCTAGGTTTCTTTGAAGAGGGAGCAGTTTAAAGCCCTCTTAAAGCTTTGTACACTGTTTTATAATCTTATGGAATAGAACAGATCACTCTGAAGGTAAGTTCACATGGGGTTTTTTGGTCAGGATTTTGAGGCCATAATCGCTTCAAAATGCTGACCAAAAAGAAATCTCCCATTGAAGTCAATGAGAGCTGCTCAGGAGCTTTTTCCGGGAGCCGTTTCTTCCGAGCGAGATGCTCATTGTTCAGGCCAAGTCACCTTGCGATTCGGCCAGAAGACACTCCCTCCTCTGGACTAGGCCCATTCATTGGGCCTAATCCGGCAACCCGTCTTTTGGACCGGAACCTGAGGCGGCCTCAGTTTCCCATCCAAAAAACTCTGTCTGAAATTACCCTGAAGGAAGTAGAAGCAGTTTGGGAGAAGTCTTAGATACAGACCTAGGAAAGGGTTACTCCTTCTAAAGACAGCTGTCAGAGCAGAGCACCCATGTCAGCATGCCATTGCATAATAGGTTACTTTATCTCATTCTACTATAATGCAATACAAGCTAAACAACTAATACTATATATATTGAGCAATAGGATCAGAACTACAGTGTGAAGATGCAGGTCTGCACCAATAACCGGATTGTTTTCGACAGGATAATTATTGCTTTGGTTAGGAAATTGTTATTGTCCTGTCTGCTGTCACTTATTCACTGCGTCACTCTCTCCGTCTCTCTCGGTGGCGTAAGTACCGTGACCTTAGCAGGACTGTTTGGCCCCTGCTGCTACTAGGCTGCCACCTGCTAGAGTAAACCCAATAGGTAATGGTCCCTACTTACTTACCGATCCCTATTTCCATCTGGTGATTTCAGTTAGAATGAACGAACATCTGAAGGACTTCATTATAGTCTATGTTCCATTATCTGTTCTTCTGGTCCTCCTACGGACCTGTAAAATGGGCACCCAGCACTAGTGTGAACCTAGCTTAAGAGAAGCTAAATCAAAAGTTTCTACTATGAGCAAAAATTTCAGATAACTAGAAAATACAGTACAATATGCCATTGTTTAACATAACATAAGAGAGGATAGTTGCTAATACATATCATATTGCTGGTTCATATCTGCGTTTGGTATTCTGTTAAGCGGTGAGTTTATGAAAGCACACGGACCCCATAGACTATAATGAGGTTTGTGTGTTTTCCGTGCGGTGTCTGCATGAGTCATGCAGAGAGGAAAGTAGCTCATGAAATACTTTCCTCTCCACACGACTTGTGTGGACACTGCACGTAAAACTCATGGACTCCATTATACTCTATGGGGTCCGTGTGCTTTCATAAGCTCACCCCTTGTCAATGCGTTTGGTATTCCGTTTGGGGAAGGTCCCCAAGCGGACTTTCCAAAAGGAAGACCGAATGCAGATGTGAACCAGGCCTTAGTAGCACACACAGACATTGACATACATACCCTGTACAAATATATATATGTGTATATATATATATATATATATATATATATATATATATACAGTTGTCACTGTATTGAGCACAGACTGTCAGTGAGCATATACATTGTTATTATTGTAGCATCTATAATTTTTTGTTGCACAATATTAAATTATCACGCTAAAGATATTTTTAATAGCACCAGCAGATACCAATATACAGAAGGATTACTACAATTCATCTCCGCAGTATGAGGCAGGAGAGAGCGCTGCCATCTGTCATCCTACAATTATACCGCTCAGTTTCAATTAAGTGTTTCTCTATGTGACATTCCTTACATATCTGTTATATTAGGTTTTGGTGAAACGTCTTGTTTATAGAAAACTCCATAAATAGCATCTTCACATACAATAAAATCACCAGGACATAGAAACCCTTGAGTTTTCCTTTAATGTCAAGTTGTAAAAACTTCTTTTCAGCCATTTTTCTCTATACCTGCTCTTGTACAAGCTTCTAAGCATGTGGCTCCCATTACACCTACCTCGCCAGCTGTCACCCAGGTTTTTCAGATTTTTAGGTACCAAAATAGCATAGATATACACTGGAGTCTAGGAAAAGTGGGCCAGCTGAAGCTAATAGCAGCACATATGTTCACTGCTACCATTATATGTATGGCCATACAGCCCCCTCATCCACTATTGACGGCCATTAAGAATAAAGTGCACCCTGCAGTATACTTTGTTTCTATACTGCTAGGCTGAAAAGTATGGTTGACTGCGTTTTACTATACAGTTGGGATGGAGGGATGCTGACTTATCCTGACTAAATGTATGCCAAAAAGACAGCCATATGTTTGCTCATTGAAGTCTATCAGCATACAGAGCATATGCCAACAGTACAGCACTGACATCCTATGTCTTGAGCCTCAGCTGCATACTGTAGGTAATACTATTAGGCTGCATTCACACTGTTCACTGTGTTCCCCTTCCATCAGATTCCTATTGCTTTTTGACTACAAGAATAATGTGGTCTACATCATTATCTTTGCATTAAAAAATTTGAAAAAAAAAAATAGAAAACCAGAAATGTGATTGAAGGCTGACGGAGTTTATCATATGTCAGTGGTAGCATCAAAACTGTCCAGATGGAAATCATGACGCTGATGTGAACACAACCTTAACTTGTTATCCAGATAAGAATATAGCATACAAAATGGCTGAATAGAATTTTTAACAGCAGAACAGAACAGATATTAAAAAAAAAATCTATATCTGTCATTTCTTCTGATTGGTTTAATAAACACTTGTATTCCCTATGATATAAGAATTCTGGAGAATGTTTTCTCATAACTCTGTATTGTGCAGACCGTCTGTTATTCTTCCTGAATACTAAGCAGCTTATCCCTTTAATTTCCCTTATTTCTGTTATTGATATTAAATCTGTGAGGTGCAACTCCCGGGACCCTCACAGATCAGCTGTACCAGGGCAGCGCAGGTTTAGGTAATGTGACGCTGTCCCATATACTTAAACATTACTGAGAGGTGTGCTGCCCTGAGTCATCCGATCTGTGAGGGTCCCAAGTGTCAAGACCCAGGTGTCATCAATGGTAGAACCTGGACAACCCCTTTAATGAATACATTTACAAATGGGTGCCACCATTCTCCATGTCAAAGGGGTGTGTGCATAGTCAGACACTATCAGCCCGAGTGTTAACACCCAGTTGTCAATTAGCCATACATTTCTAGGAGGAATAATAGAAGAACAATACAATCCTGAGTTCTAAGAAAAGCTACTTCAGAATTGTTATTTAATAAGAATGTCCATATTTACTATAACAGTGTCAGGAAAGAGACGAGTCCTCTTTAATTTGAGTTTCTGGCAGAAATAGGAATATTAAATTCTACCAATAAATCTAACTTTCTGTGTCGCAGTGAAATAAAGCAGTAGACGTTATTACATCTTCCAGCAGCTCCACCATCGTGTCATGCGGTATGGCCCCAGAAGATGAAGCAATTTATACATGAAACAGACCAATACTTATGATCAGGGTAATTTAAAGCTACACACCACATGTGTATATAAAGGTTGGCTTCTTTATCTGGACTAAATATGAAGCTGCTGGTTTGCTTTGCTTTGTAGAGGTTACATGTGGCAGTATTGCCTGCTGACCACATTGCTGCAAACTATAAAGAAAAGGCTTATTCCTGGTTGTTTTTCCAGCTGTCCTGTTCCTCCCGGCTAAAAATACATATTGGAACACTAAAATCGCGACCAGAGATCTGCAGTCAAAGGATCAGTCTCTATTGTAATGATGTTATAAAGACTAACAATATCTACGGTACAAATTACAATCAGATACGGCGGCTGCCCCGACAAAATGAAAGGATTACGTAAAACAGAATCTAATGGTAGTATTGTGTAATTCTGCCAATGAAGTAAAGATTCCTCTAGAAAAGATAAACTAATGAACTATAGCTATAGTGGAACCATAGAACACCTAGAGATTGGACTGAGCACTAACATCTGTTGTGTTCAGCGGGAGACCGCCATCACAGCTATGTGCTAGTTCACACCAATTAATAGTAATAATCATGTTGGCTACATTGAAATAGGAGGCTGAAAAGTGGTTTAAGGCAGGGCCTTGGTTAATACATGAGGTTTCAGGGACTAGGTACTCAAGGTGAGGTACATTTACCCCAGATGGTACATGACATGCCTCAAGAAGGTAGTTGCACTGTCCTCATCCTGTGCTTTCAATGTACAAGACCGTGTATGACCAGAGTCATGTGACATGGCATGATACGTCACAAAGAGCAATAATCATTTTTACATATAATAGTCAACTTGTAATTAATTATATCTTTATTGTTAATAGCTAATTTATCACATTGAGAACCAGGAACCATTCAAGTAGTAATAATAAAGCTAACCATACCCATTAATATTAGTCCAAGATGCTGATGGATAAGCCAACCATTTAATGTGTACAAGAACCGGAGAAATGGGATGGGGCAATACAGATTCAATATGCCTGATCATTTTGGTATCAGGATGAATAAACTGCTGTTAGAGGAGACCAAAAGTTGTTTACTTCCATCTCCCCATCTAGATCACATGGATGATTGGCCACGCAAAGTGTGCATGCGTAATGGACGGCTGGAAGGAATAGCTGTTGCTTCAATGAACATATGACAGCTATCTAAAGAGTATGGCCGGCCTAACTGTAAGCAAACCTCTATAAAACAGATAGAAGTATTGTTCAGGCATGTTCCTTGAACCAAAACTTAAGGCCCCATTATATGGGAAGGATAAGCCCAGAACAACCATATAACACTGTGATTGACGATTGTTTGGCCAAGACAGACTACATACAGTGTCATTGGCAGCAGAACATCTATGTTAGCACAGGGCGATATTCTTGCAACAATGATTTTTTTGTGCAGCATAAAAGATGGGACCACCAGCACATTTATAATAAGAATGAGTTTCTTACAAGTGTTCATTTATGATAATTGTCCCAATTATTGGCCAATGTATTAGAACTTTTACAACTTAGTTATTTTATCTCATAGAGGATGTATTGAGGAAAAGAGGAAGGGTCACTTAGGCAGATTGGACATTTGGGTTATGTGTGCGACAGTCAGGCGTAGCTACAGGGGGTGCAACAGTAACCTCTGGGGTAAGTGGCCATATCGGTTGTTACCCTAGAAGTCGGAGAACACAATAATATATATTTTCTGGTGTATTTTATATTTCAGGAAGTTTTATATCCAATCACAGATCTATAAATCACTTTCCTTTAATCCTTCACCTTGCGCTTGTTATATTAGACATGATTAAGTAGATTTAAAAAATGCAGGGAATGGAGATGTCACGGCCATGACTAAGCCTAATAAGGGAGTTCTGGGTGTTTTCTGCACATATAATGGACTGTTCATCTGCAGATCGGAATAAAAACCTATCATAAACCTGTTTGTACAGGAAGGAGATCTCAGACAGGTTCTAACAGGCGGCCTCTCTCCTGCCGAAGAACCATGATAAATGTGTTCAGCTTAGAACAAACCTGTATAATGATGGTTTTGTCTCAGTTCATGTTACCATTTACAAGTATTGAGCTGCAGCTATTTCTTTACCTGGGGTTAAACTAAAGTCACTGGCAGTGCTGTGTTAAGACAGCTGCTATTCCTCCCAGTATAGAAGCTCACTGTCCACATAGATTGCATACGTCGCAGCTTGTTCTGCAGTGCAAGTAACAGATCATACAGACTAAGTGTATGTGTATACTACGTAGCTTCGATATATGTGCATATCTAGTTGCATTCAAATTTACAGGGGTATCCTGCATAAAATAGTAGTTTGTCTTATTGTCTATTAGGGCACGGTGAGGATATGGTGTCCATTTGTCCCAATAGAGAAAACAGGTGAAGGCTTTAAGTAGATATTTTAAGTTTTGCTATAACAAAAAAATAAAATAAAATAAAGGCTAAGGGGGCGTTCACACTACCGTTGGTGTCCGATTGCAGTGTCCGTTGCTACTGTCCGTTCAAGATTTTAGCAACGGACACTAGTTGTGTCCGCTACAATTTCCATTCATTTCAATGGGATTTCATCTGTTGTCAGTTTGTGTCCGTTTGTGTCCTTAAGGGTCCGTTAACAACCATGTCCGTTTTTTCAAGCGGACAGAGAAATCACACATGCAGGATTTTTTTGTCCGTTTGAAAAAACGGACAGAAAGTGTACGTTTTTTATTTAACATTGAGGTCTATGGGCCACAGACATATAACGGACAGTAACTGATGGCCATCAGTTACAGTCCGTTATTTTCTGTCCGTTTATTTTCTGCATATGCTCAGAAAGCATAAACAGCAAAAAGAAAAAAACGGACAGTATAAAAAACGGACACTAACTGATGCTAACTGATACTAATGTGTCCGTTTTTTTTAACTGATCCATTAAATGGATCAGTTAAAAAAACGGACACATTAACATTAGTTAGAATCAGTTAGTGTCCGTTAATGTCCGTTATGATAGGTGTCCGTTTTTTTTCTTTTAAACGGACACCTTCATAACGGACACCAACGGTAGTGTGAACACCCCCTAAAGCCCCACGTGGCATCCCGCAGCGCTTATACATTGCTACATGGTTCTTCTAGATAGAAAGTTTGCAGAGGTTTCCTTCCATTATACATATAGGGAAACTGCCAGCATTTCCATAGGTATAATTGACATGCTCCGATTTCCAAAACCGCAACACTTTTGAAAGTTGCCCCAATTTTTTTTTTTACCACAAACTGAGGATGAGATTCGCTAGTCTGTAAATCGCCGCAGACAAACCATAGCGTTTATGCCACATAGGGCCGCAGTCTTACATTGTTTCTTGTTCCAGCTGATTATGGGGTCTCAAAGCAGAGAGATAGTTGTTGTCATGGGACCCCAAATGTTACCCAATGTAGAAAGCCTCTTTAAGCTGAAGCTCCTTGAAGCTGAAGCTCCTTGAGAAATTTTTGCATGGAAGTTGTGTAAACTTGCTGGATTACTATGGCCGTTAACCAACTTGAATGTTTCCCATTGCAAATAATAGTTGCAAAAAGTGGAAAAAAACAAATGAACAAGAATAACCGCGCTTCTTTCGGATCTTTGGATTGGTGAGTTTGTTTTAAATCAAAAGAGCTTGTCTGTGCTCTTGCACAATGTACCGAGTATTTTTGGCAGCGTTTTAAAATCAACGACTCTAGGTCGAAAAGATGCAATGCAAGGATATTAGATATACCAATAATAAAACGCGCTCACTCGGGATAACAATAGAAAAGGTGAGTATTTATTTTGAACAGATGACGCGTTTTGGGGTTTTAGGAGTCACACAAGACTGCGCCTCTGATCTGACGAAGGGGTGGAGCATCCTGTGTGACTCCTAAAACCCCGAAACGCGTCATCTGTTCAAAATAAATACTCACCTTTTCTATTGTTATCCCGAGTGAGCGCGTTTTATTATTGGTATATCCAATATCCTTGCATTAAATAATAGTTGCAAGAAACTTTGCAACCAACATGAAAATTACATCCATGTGAACATAGTAACAGAGGGAAGGAGAAGAACATAACAGAGACCATCTAACAGATATCCTCCCTGTATTAAGTCACAAACTAATATTAAGAATAGAGATGAGCGAGTACTATTCGAAACGGCCGTTTCGAATAGCACGCACCCATAGGAGTGAATGCAAGCGGCCGGCACACAGACTTTGCCGACAGCCGGCCGCTTAACCCCCTACGTCCATTTATTCCTATGGATGCGTGCTATTCGAAACGGGAGTTTTGAATAGTACTCACTCATCTCTAATTAAGAAGAATATCAAGGTGTAGCAATATCTAACAGAGATTTATATATAACAAGGGAGGATATGTATCACAAGTGAAGAAATATCCATTCCAATAAATTAAAAAGATGTTACAACATCCTTGTTAGTCTCCTTTTTAAGCCAATATATATATATATATATATATATATATATATATATATATATATATATATACAATTAAATCACAGGTCAAACAGACATCATGACCCTGCTGTGTCAAGTGTGGCCCAGTGTATTGTACAGGGGCCCTAGTCAGCATAAAAAGTCATCTGAGCAGTAGTGTTGTTAAAAAAAAAAAAAAAAGAATGTGATACAACAGTCGTACCATCTCAGATATGTGTAGCAGGATTAGCTCAGGGATCATCGTCTCCTCAGATAGAGGAGTACTTTTTGGCACAAAAATGAAAGTCCAGTCCAGCCAAGTATGGTGCAACTGGCCGCAACCAGTAAGGTTTGTAGTCTCCCTGCTCTTACTATAAAGAAAGCCTGCATATGACTGTGCTAAAACCCTATTTCCTCCACATGTAGGGAATGCCCCTTGTCATAGTTGGGGTACGTTCAGATGGCGGAAAATGAAGAGGAAAAAAAAAAATTAAAAAATTCCTCTTCATTTTCCACCGCTGGCATTTTCGTAGTCAGATGCTGATGCCCAGATGAATAGGCCTAATCAGCAGGGAGTCTCAAGCTGCGGAATCTGTGGAAAAATCGAGCAGGAAGCTTCTTTTTTTTTTTTGCATCCTGCTGCGATCTGTCCAGGAAGAATCTGCCCCAGATTCGGGGGCAAAATCCAACACCCAATCCATGGCAAATTCCGCCATCTGAACATACCTTTACAGACCTAGGTATAAAGAGATCATTGAAAAATCTCTGTACTGTATGTTTGTACATTGTTATTAGGCTGCTCCTAAGTTTTATAACCTGTCCTTATAGTCTGATCTTCCCATCCCGTTTATTACCTTGATCTGAATTTATTGTATATAGGTGTGAGCAAAGTGGGGGATGACCACCGTCCCTATCTGTTCTTCCATCCACCTGTGGTCTTTCCCTGTGTTGACTAACAATAGACTCCCCCAAATATGTAAGCACCCCAACTGGTACTTTGCAACAAATTGCAGACCATTCTGACAGGTTTATCTCCTTTATTTAGTACAGTGCCCATGACCTGAGAGTGCAATGCAGCAGGCAGTGAGAAGATACTGAGGGTCCATTCACACGTAGGAAAATGGTGAGGAATTTGGTGTGGAATTTCGGCGCTGAGAAAAAAGCCTCCCATTGAAGTTAATGGGATGCTTTTTTTTCGGCGCTTAAATTCCACACCAAATTCCTCACCATTTTCCTCTGTGTGAATGGACGTTGCGTTCGTCGCTCATATGGCTGGTGCACTAACATCAGTAGTTATGTGTGTCTGCAGCGGAGTATGATCTGAGTGGTGAGAATTGGAGTGGTAGAAGCCATAGCAATGGTGAAATAGTGGGGGAATTTAAAAAAAAAAAAATCTAAAAGCTGCATATAATGTAGTCTATTTCTTTACATTACAATTTTTCACGCTTGGATATTTTTTTTGAAAAATTGCAGAACCCATATAACAATTAAATGTGCAAAAAAGGTTAAAATGTAACTAAAAGCAACAAAGCATAATCCAAACAACTATATGAAGAAAGGTCCAGCATATGGTCCAGCATATGGTTTTACTCCCATGTATGTCCAGATTATCAAATACAGTCCTATGAAAAAGTTTGGGCACACCTATTAATCTTAATCATTTTTAGTTCTAAATATTTTGGTGTTTGCAACAGCCATTTCAGTTTGATATATCTAATAACTGATGGACACAGTAATATTTCAGGATTGAAATGAGGTTTATTGTACTAACAGAAAATGTGCAATATGCATTAAACCAAAATTTGACCGGTGCAAAAGTATGGGCACCCTTATCATTTTATTGATTTGAATTCCCCTAACTACTTTTTACTGACTTACTGAAGCACAAAATTGGTTTTGTAACCTCAGTGAGCTTTGAACTTCATAGCCAGATGTATCCAATCATAAGAAAAGGTATTTAAGGTGGCCAATTGCAAGTTGATCTCCTATTTGAATCTCCTCTGAAGAGTGGCATCATGGGCTACTCAAAACAACTCTCAAATGATCTGAAAACAAAGATTGTTCAACATAGTTGTTCAGGGGAAGGATACAAAAAGTTGTCTCAGAGATTTAACCTGTCAGTTTCCACTGTGAGGAACATAGTAAGGAAATGGAAGACCACAGGGACAGTTCTTGTTAAGCCCAGAAGTGGCAGGCCAAGAAAAATATCAGAAAGGCAGAGAAGAAGAATGGTGAGAACAGTCAAGGACAATCCACAGACCACCTCCAAAGAGCTGCAGCATCATCTTGCTGCAGATGGTGTCACTGTGCATCGGTCAACTATACAGCGCACTTTGCACAAATAGAAGCTGTATGGGAGAGTGATGAGAAAGAAGCCGTTTCTGCACGTACGCCACAAATAGAGTTGCCTGAGGTATGAAAAAGCACATTTGGACAAGGCAGCTTCATTTTGGAAACAAAAATTGAGTTGTTTGGTTATAAAAAAAGGCGTTATGCATGGCGTCCAAAAAAAAACAGCATTCCAAGAAAAACACATGCTACCCACTGTAAAATTTGGTGGAGGTTCCATCATGCTTTGGGGCTGTGTGGCCAATGCCGGCATCGGGAATCTTGTTAAAGTTGAGAGTCGCATGGATTCCACTCAGTATCAGCAGATTCTTGAGAATAATGTTCAAGAATCAGTGACGAAGTTGAAGTTACGCCAGGGATGGATATTTCAGCAAGACAATGATCCAAAACACCGCTCCAAATCCTCAGGCATTCATGCAGAGGAACAATTACAATGTTCTGGAATGGCCATCCCAGTCCCCAGACCTGAATATCATTGAACATCTGTGGGATGATTTGAAGCGGGCTGTCCATGCTTGGCGACCATCAAACTTAACTGAACTTGAATTGTTTGTCCAAAATACCTTTATCCAGGATCCAGGAACTGATTAAAAGCTACAGGAAGCGACTAGAGGCTGTTATCTTTGCAAAAGGAGTATCTACTAAATATTAATGTCACTTTTCTGTTGAGGTGCCCATACTTTTGCACCGGTCAAATTTTGGTTTAATGCATATTGCACATTTTCTGTTAGTACAATAAACCTCATTTCAATCCTGAAATATTACTGTGTCCATCAGTTATTAGATATATCAAACTGAAATGGCTGCTGCAAACACCAAAATATTTAGAACTAAAAATGATTAAGATTAATAGGGGTGCCCAAACTTTTTCATAGGACTGTAGATGATATAGTTTGGCAGAATGTTTTATATACTTATATCTGTCCCTGAATGTTATAGTAAATGTAACCCTTTACATCCTTGGAGACAAGATTCTATTTAAGAACACATAGCCAGAAAAAAAGACTCCAAAATGATTCCAGACAGTGAAATGTTCTTTTATGGCTGTTCCACATTGTACAGCCAGACAATGGTAAGAACCTCCATGTGGGCAAAGTTCAAAGAGCCGAATTTCTTAGCGATGTTGTCAGACAGGTGAGTGGTAATTGTGGTTATCCTAGTCTGTTACTGGTATGTCTGCACTTAGTAATGGGAACATATAATATAAGGATGTAACAGTCTGTAATCTGCAGGTTTGACATCTCACTTGTAATGCTTTAAATTAGGATTGAGCATGGGAGGAGACATTGCGGTCCTCACTCCTACAGAAAAATATGTTAAAATCTTATATCTGTGTAAAGGGTAAACTGTATGCACTTCTGTATGTAACTATTATTGTCAGCCATATGTCCTGTTTTTATTGCTTTTTTTTTTTACACTGTAAACCTTCCTCAAGCCATAGTATTATAAAAGTCCATGTCCTGTGCCCTATAAATATACCAGACTACTTCCTCTTCGACATCTTTATTTTTATAGATCATTTCTACAGTTTTTTGGGTTTTTTAAATGTAGATTGTGAGCCCCATATAGGGATCACAATGTACATTTTTTCCCTATCAGTATGTCTTTGTAGAAAGGGAGGAAATCCACGCGAACAATGGGAGAACATACAAACTCCTTGCAGATGTTGTTCCTGGTGATATTCGAACCCAGGACCACAGCACTGCAAGGCTGCAGTGGTAACCACTGAGCCACCGTGTTGCCCCCATTTTTACAGTTTTGTGTCAAAAATATAAAGTATGACGCTCAGCATGAATAAGCAGACTGATCATGTCTTACACTAGAAGGAGTCAAAGCATGCTAGCTGAAGGCTATCTCTACGGGATATGACAAGGCTGAGGTGTGGAGCAGGAGGGTCTAGGTTTACTGTGTGTCATCACTTCATAGTTATGAGATATGACAAATGGTAGTCTGGAGTGCAAATGTTTATCTGTTATTGAAATACTCTCCATAACTCAGCTCTATCCTCTGTGTAGTGGCCGTAGCAGTTTAACAGAGCTGTCCTTTGTGCTCCATTGTTTGTGTTTGTTCTGGTGGCTGCTGAGAACAGCTGATCGGTGGAGGTGCTGGGTGTCACACCTCCACCTATATGATGTACAACTAGTCTGTATTCTGTACCATTTCTGTGATTTATTTTGGGACATATGACCCTCACCCATAGGGCTTACAATCTACATTTTCCCTATCAATATGTGTTTATAATATGGGAGGAAACCCATGCAAACACGGGGAGAACATACAAACTCCTTGCAGATGTTGTCCTTGGCAGGATTCGAACCTAGGACTCCAGCGCTACAGTGCTAACCACTGAGCCGCCATGCTTCCCCATCTTGTATGGTTTCTGATGTAGTCTACAGGGGCATGACAGCTTAAGGAGAGAAATAGAGATGATCGGTGGAATCAGGCATCTAGGATTTCATGTGCTGCTGTGATGTTTCATTCGCTGGCTGTAGTGCTCACTGGGAAGAGTACTATGAACGTGAGCCAAAATTGAATACGTGTATCGATACATCCTATTATTTGGGGATCTGACCTCTGCATCCCCTACAGACATCAGCTACTTAAAGTGACAGCAATGCTCAGGTGGACACCATTACCCTTCACAGGCCAGTGACAACACATTCATCATTCATTCATCACATGGCCTGTTTGCACCTCAGTCCCATTGAAGTGAATGGGGAAGAGCTGCAATACCAAGAACAGTCCCTATGCAATGTACAACAGCTGCAGTACTCGGACACTTCAATTTCTTCAAACAGCTTACGCTGGGTTCACACCTGCGTTTGGGGTCTCCGTTCTATGGTTTCCGTCTTCTGCATGCCAGAAGACGGAAACCATAGACCGGGTCCGGCCGTGCGCGGCAGTGAGCGTTTTAGGCTCTCCGCCGCGAAACCGGATTTTTTTATCCGGACACAGAGTACTGCATGTCCGACTCTGTGTCCGGATTATAAAACCTGGTTTCGCGGCGGAGAGCCTAAAACGCTCACCGCCGCGCACGGCCGGACATCTCTCTCACCCATTCAAATGACTGGGTGAGAGAGACTCCTGCAGGTTTCCGTATCCTGCCTGTGTTTAAGGCAGGAAACGGAAACCTAAGTACGGAGTGCCGGGCCGCAGATGTGAACGAGCCCTTATTGTGGTGGTCCTGGGAGTTGGATCAGATATTGTTAACCGATCCTAAGGATAGATCATTATTATTTAACCGTCTCTATTGAACTATAAGCATAGTCAGATATTCAGGGTTACTTAGTTACATGGTAAATGAGATTGTATGAAGACACCAGTCCATCAAGTCCAACCTATAACCCTACAATCCCTTACAGTCAGTGGCGTAACTACCATAGAGGCAGCGGAGGCAGCTGCCACAGGGCCCGGGACATTAGGGGGCTCGGTGGCAGCCGCTACCACTGCGGGTTTTTTTTTTCTTTAATAGGCCGTTACGGGCCCTATTTACTTACCGATCCTGGCTGGGCCAGGATAGGTAAATTACACCACGGGCCCCACAAACACTAGCATTATACTCGGGGGTCTTTGATAATGATCGGAGGCCCGGGAGAGGTAAGAAACATAAAAAACACTGTTACTTACCTCTCCACGATCCTGCCAGGCCTCCTTCCTAGTTGTCTGACGTCTCTGACGTCACATGAACCCGGCCTGCGTTAGATATTAGATAGAATGCATACTCCTCACGTAGCCCCAGGAGCACCAGCACCGGTGAACAGTGATGATAGTATTTCCGGCGCTATCACTTAGTCATTTATGCTGGGCATTTTACAGCTCAGTTCCTCTGAAAATGACTTTAGGAGAAATCTGGCTTGCTGTTTTATTGGGCTGAGATCTGAGCTGCTTAGAGTAAAGCTCTGTAAACACAGGCATATAAGGACTGTGGGTGGAGAGGGTGTGCTGGAAGCCAAAATGCCTTTTAATCTACTATTTCATATAAGCACTAGGTTCTGCTTTCCCTCCAATTATTTTTTATGGAAAACATGATTTATTTGACAAAGACTCCGTATTTTGAAGTATTCATGGTATCTGATGCTTCCATTAACAGGTTCTCCAAGTGTTTAACAGGTGTGGATTTTCCTCCTCACACGTAGAAAGGGTGAAGATTTATCCCAGTTTTCAGGCTATAGAGCAGGAATTCAGAAAATAAAGCAGCTCGCACGTTTTATTGGCGACGTGTCAGCTCGTCTAGACTCTGCTGCTTTCTTTAACAATAAAATAGCAATAAATAAAATAATCCGTCCATTGTAAATGTGAGATGTGATCGCTACTACAGAGAGGGGCCCTAGGAAAGCTGATACCCAAACATTTATACAGTAATATCAAACACTGGTGCGTTCTGCAGCTGGCACGGGATTCTCAGGAAATATACCCCTGAGAACATATTCATGTATTCATGAGGATTACTATTTTACAACAGGTTTTAGCTTCAAAGTTGAAATAAATGTTTCTCTTTCTCGATATCTGTAGAATATCTCGTATGAAAGGGTTTTGCCCCAATGTCAGCTCTAGAATATCAGCCATAGCCAAATATACCTGGCAGTGGCATCCACATATTAAAAAATTATGTACACTCCGATACCTATTATAGTGAGGTGTTTAGCTCCACATTCTGAATAGAGAAGTGGTTGGAAAAGTGCACCCCATTCCATTCATTGCTGTAAGACCACCATAGGTAGCCGAGTTCTGTACTTGGGATGTCCTTGGCAGTCCAAGTTAATAAACAGAGTGCTTGTCCAACCATTGCACAGAGAGCTAAGCACCTTGTTCTCATGATCGATGGAGCCCTAGTGCTCAGACCCACATCAATCTGCAACTGTGGATAGGGAATATGTTGCTATGATTGGAAAACCTATTTAGGCTAAGGCCCCATGTAATGGGCTGCAACAAAAAAGCGGTGCGGGGAAAAAACATGGTCTAAACACATCACAGTTTTTCCTGCACCACTTTTCACAGACAGTCCACAGAGGTTTCCTGTTTCCATTATTCACTGGCCTAATGTCACAGGTCAATGCACAGTGAATGGGAGAGAAGTGTTTGCTACCACTATCGTTCCTCCCCAGTTCATCTACATCGATTAACAGCAATACGTCCCCAGTTACACAAGGCAATGTGATGCCCATAATATGCATATGTTATCCTTATGAAACATAAAGTCCGCTAATAAAAGCAATTGCTTCTTGGTTTGTCGATTGGCTGCACAATTGGGAATTCTTGTACCTGATAATCGTCCTGATTATTAATCATCTGATAGGATCTTAGAGGCCAAGCCGATTGTTTTATGTGTATGAGGTCTCCCTACTTTTCATTGATAAATATTGGGGGAAGGTGGGATTGGATACCGTATGTTGAATTTTAAAGCCCTTTCCTTTTGGTTTCATAGGACATAAACCAGCATCATTAAAGAGTTAACAGCTCACTCCACTCTCCCCATTGATAAACCATGTACACTCAACTAAGCTGAGTGTGCATGTGTATGGGGGATCAAGAGCAATAGCTGTCAGCAGAATGAGTATATGGCCAACAGTTATGGAAGGTGTTTGGACATCATAAACACATTATAGGTGAATGGTTTAGGCCTCATGTTCTCTGTTATGGAAACACAGCAGAAAAAAACGATGCATTTTACAGTACCATCAAAGTGAATGAGATTCTGGCTAATCCCAGCCACACATTGCAGGAAATAAAACCTTGCGTAAAGGCTGTGTTTTTAAAAACACAATTTTTCCTGCAGAAACACTTGCGTTTCCCCTATAGATTTAATAAGGGAAGAAAAACTGTAGAGGAAAAACTCAGCAAAAAAACGCAATTAAAAACGCTGCAGAAATAATATGTTGCGTTTCTACAGCGGTTTTGATGTGTGTTCTGCAACATGGGGCCTTAGCCTATAGCAGGTATCTGCTAATAGGTTTCCATTATAGTGTCTTTTATTTTGTATCTGATGGAACCCATTAGTAGTCAGTGGGATCCATCTGGAGCTGTGTATGTCAGCCATGAAATGGACTTCCTTTCCCATTTTTGTTTCTATCAGTCACACAACAGAAAACCCCAATGCAGATATGAACTCAGTCTTATATAAACTATTACCAGGTTCCCATGTAATTTGGGGTGGATTTTGGGGGCATTCTTTCCTTGGGTTTTCTCATGGGATTAAACACAGCACCTATGTAGATGTGAGTGGCTAGAAATACATGAATTTTTTCATAGTGTGTTTTTGCAGCCTATTCTAATCTGTTGCATTTCCAGAACATTTTACATTCTTGCTATTTTGGGTGCACAATGTTTGTACCTAAAGCGATCATGGTTTGTATATGATGGGTCGTATATGGTTTGTGTTTTCTCCTTTTCTGTGCATTATCCATATATACATTATCTGAATGCTGAAGAATGTGCAGATGAAACCATACAACATACATAGCTCATCCATCTGAATCTCTATGTTGGATCCTTTCTCCTGTAGACAGCACCCAGTGGTACCATAGATATTGTAGTAGGTGAACGTGCCTGGACCAGGCTACAAACTGTGAATGATCAGTGTAGCAGGATAGGACACCTATTGAATTACTGTAATGATGAATGGAGGATGTTACAGTCGAATGCCCTTTATATTAATGTGTAAGATGGGATTTACATCCCATTATTTTTTGGGCAATTGGATTAATTCAGATCTCAAGTAACAATAATAGCTGCATAAAAATGGCCTGTAGAGATGATTTTAGATTACACATCAAGCTCAGAACTAATCTGACGTGATGTGTCTTAGCTGACAAGATGGAGTTTGGAGATTGCTGTGAGTCTCTGTCAGTTGTCCGTATAGGAATGTCTTACCTCCCAACATCAGGCCACGATCAATATCTTCAAGGAATGATTTGCATCCTGTTGAAAGGCGGCAGCATCTACAGTTATTCTCAGCACATTGCACAGAATTGTAACGTGTACATTTCAAAGATATAAAGTATATCATGGGCAGACAGACAAGTATACAACAAACAATGGCAAATCGTACCATAATTTTCCTAAATAATACTAGTTTGTTTGCAACTTATGCTGAACCCCATGTTGAAAAAATATCTTGCGATTTGTAAAATCCACCCGGCTTGTATTTTATGCTGTACGATGTTGTAGTGTGCATTTGTGATCTCTGTGCTGTGAAACCAATGTCACAATTGTTTTCCATGACCCAAACTCACTACAGTCACACTGAACATACCGTATACAAGTTTGTGCTTGAGTTTATATGAGATTGTATCTCGAAACATCACAGGCTGTATGACACCATGCAGCTCTGACCCAATGTGAAAACTGAATCTGAAGGCCAGAGCTCCATGATATATCACGTGTCACAAGTGTATTAGGAAGTCACGCAATATAGCTGCAAAAAAGCTGGCCCATGTATGGCCAGCTTATCTCACTATAATAAATTTTGAGGAATACAATGGGGTTATTTTATGCCAGTTTATGTACAATGGCTGTTTTTGCACCAATTTTTTTTCAACTTTGGTGCATTTGCATGTAAATGCCACTTTCTCAAATTGTAGTGTAAATGGAAGTTGCCTCTCCATAATTTAATCCAGAAACTGATAAATTATAGTTGGTACAGATTTGAGATTGTAGCACATGGAGGGCAGGAGATGCAGCTACTCTATTAAGAGGTGATCCTCTTTTATCCTTGGTTCACATTTGTGTTTGGTAAGCCGTTCGGGGAGTTTGCATGGGGACCCCCTGAACGGACTACTGAACACATTTGCAAGCGGTGCGCAGTGAAAGCACACAGATCCCATAGACTATAATGGGGTCCGTGTGCTTGGCTCGAGATCTCTCCATGAATCATGCGGGCAGGAAAATAGATTGTGAAGTACTTTCTTGTTCCCAGCGGAGATCCCACGGCAAGCACACGGACCCCATTATAGTCTATGTGGATCCGTGTGCTTTCACTGCACACCGCTTGCAAATGCGTTCGGTAGTCTGTTTAGGGGGGTCCCCATGTGGACTCCCCTGAATGGATTACTGATGCAGGTGTGAATGAGGCCTAAGGCTATGTTCACATCTGAGTTCCCCCCAGTACTTTTTCCTATGCCAGTTTCAGTTTAAAAAACGATGGACCTCATTATAGTTGATAGGGCCGGCTGGACTCTATGTGTAACCGATGTTTTACCCTTTGTTCACATCTGCGTTCGGCATTCCTTTTGGGGAGTCTGCATGGGGACCCCCCCAAACAGAATACTGAACGCAACTGCAAGTGGTGTGCAGTAAAAGCACACAGACCCCATAGACTATAATGGGTCTGTGTGCTTGCCGTGCGCTCCCACACGAATCATGCGGGCAGGAAAGTAGTTTCCTGTCCGCATGATCCCTGCGGAGATCTGGTGGCAAGCACACGGACCACATTACATTCTATGGGGTCCGTGTGCTGTCACTCAGCGCCGCACCTCCCATGAGGCGACCTGAAGCGACCGCTTCAGGTGGCGCTATGCCAGGGCCCCAGGGAGGGCGGCATTTTTGCTTACCTAAGCCAGTCCAGGACAAGCTGTCCTGGACTGGCTTAGCAACGAGCGGTGGATTGGGGAGGCCACTGGAGCAGCGCTGCTCCAGCAGCCTCCCTTCACGCTCAGGCAGAGAGCAGGTCCTCTCCGTGCCTGCTCTCTGCCTGCGAACGCTGCGAAGCCCCACCCCCTTCACTTATCCCCGCCCCTCCACTATGTCTCGCCCCCTCCGCTCCGCCCTCTCCTCCGTGAGGGGGGGGGGGCGGCTTTCTGTCGTTCGCCTCGGGCGGCAAAAGGGGCAGGTTCACCCCTGCTGTCACTGGCACACCGCTTGCAGTTGCGTTCAGTATTCTATTTGGGGAAGGGTCCTCATGCAAACTGCCTCTCTGTTGTTTGTTGACTCTTGTGTGAACCTAGCTCTAATATGGTGCAAATGGCATCAAGACTAATGTAAGAAACACCAATCTTGTTAAATGTTCCTCATTAAACACCTTGAAAATCTCTTCAAAATCTCTCCAGTTAAGAGAATATCTGGAATTTTTCAAATTTATTTTTTAAATCGCCAAATGTTACGATTTCTGAGCAGTAGTAGTACCTACCTTTTTCCTTAGTAATGTATAATATATAATTTTTTGAGAAATCGGATCAAAATTAGCAATTTACTCTGTAGATTAATGTCTTACAACAAAAACTCCAGATGTAGCCGTAGCCGCAATAAAATCTAGTCTTATTATGTTAATGTATTCCATTTCTAATTTTCTTTTATTGTCCCATAGACCGCAGATTATGACATTTACTCTACTACTATGCTGAGTGACGTGTTCATGGCACTCTCCTGAGATAGAGGAAACCTCACCTCTTTCTCCTCTTACCCAATGACTTTGCTGAGTTTTTTAAAGCTCCCTTTCTTTTTCTCTCCTTGTCTTGTTATGTGACAGGTCTGTGAGTGGCAGTGAGGAGGAGGGGTAGGAGGCTGGAGGAGGCCTGAGGACAGCTCTGCTGGGCGGGATCATAGCCACAGCACTCTGCAAACTTTTGTAACCTTCATTTACTCAGTAAATATCCAGCACAGCACACCGTGCTCCAGATCCACTCTGCTTTGGATTACAAAAACCTGAGACAAGAAGTCGGAAAAGGAAAAGAAACAGCATCTGGATTATTATACAAGGGAAGCTCAGAGTACTGCCAGGCTTGGCTATGGGGACCTGGACATGGCTCTTTCTCCTGGGACAAACACTGGCCACTATCCTGCTGGTACAATCTGAGGATGAAGCCGTTCCTAGACTCACCTTGCAATATGGTAAGTTAAAGGGTTAACCCAGGCATGAAGGGGCCCCTGGCCATGATTCCTGCTTGTGCAGAGGGAGGAGGATCACTTTTTACAGGGGATAGCTGCTACACAACTTGTCAGGTCTCAACTTCTACTACAGTATTGTTTTACCTCTATTTGTTCTATAAGATTTGTTATTATTCTACAGTTTGTTACATTATTATTGTGTGTTTGTAAATAACATGTCAAGTGGCCATAAGTCTATAGTAAGTTAATGATACACAGATACATATACGTGTTGTCACTTTATTACACCACGAAGCTGCCCAGGGGCATAACAGTTTGTTAAATCTGTAGGGCAAACAGCGAGCCCTCCCAACAATAGGAATTGTGTCTATGGCAACAGAACAACCAGATACTATCAATTAAAAGCCTTGGAATCATTGGAACAGATTGAATCCGACTTGTTGTCAGACTTGTGTTGGTCAGTGTCATGAATCATGGCGAGGCACATGCTGGTGATGGATTTCCAACAGCAGATCAAGCACATATGGCATCCCCTTTGCCAATTGTAGAGCTTGTCTACCTAAGATAAAAAAAGTCATCGTCTTCAATCAAGTTATAAAAATTCTGTTCAACTCTGTTTTACTAATACAGTTCCCAGGATATTGCAACTAATATGAGAATGTGACCCAACTTTCTTGGGGTATTAACTGGAAAATCTTCCTTGTAATAATATGGGAGAGGGGGATGTATCCTGCAATAACTACTACATTACTGTTTAGGAAATATTGGTAAAAATAATAGACATATTTAAGACGTCTAACACCTTTACTGAAGACCACAAAGGATCTAAAGATAAATTAAAATCAATTAAAAAAATAATTCACTTTTTCTAAAGCCAGCCTACTCTGCTGTTCTCTGGCGTTAAAGGGTTTTCCCCGTCACCCTCCTGTGACCTCAACAAAGTGTAAACTGGATCTGGTAAAAATCTACTTTAAACAGTTCCTAGTTCCATGCTGCATAGATCAGGTCCATGTTTACAGTAATGCACAGACATTGCCTCTGGTCTGATGACCTTTGCTATGTTGTTGTAAGGGATGATAAGAGGAGCCAGAACTCACTGCCCCCTGCTGATGTAGCTGGCACATTAACCCTTGTACAACTTGATTCTAGCCGACAAGTCGAGGATTAGTTTGGCAACCGCTCAAAGAACTTTTTTAATAAATCGGCCAACAACCACAAAAGCCGCACTAAGATGATGGATGCATTACATTGACAGCTGGGTGTATAATATTAAGGCTGTTGTAAGTAACAAGGTATATAAGTCTACGTGTTACCATGCGAATGTTACAATGAGTTGCCTCTATTTTTTTTAATTCAGCTTTTTTTTTGTTTTCTATTTCAGGGAAAGCTGGGTGACAGCCCCTCTGACACAGAGTTGTGTCTTTAATGTCAGATCTCCTGATCGACAAGTTATTCCCCTGCCCCATATCCCTCAGCAAAATTGAAATACAGAACTTAAGGGAAGATAAATTACAAAAAGCTGTAACGGTGGGGATTCTGGTTGTCACCCAGCTTTCCTAGAAACAGAGATCACTAAGAAGCAGCGTGACAACTTGACAGATTAGGGCGACTCCAGGACTGGAGTTTTCTTTTGGCTCTTCTGTGTATTTGTAAAGTCCATCTTAACCCCGCAGCATTATACAGAACAGTGAATCACTCCTGCAACTGCTGACACGCAGAGTGACGTTGCAGGCAGGAAGTGTACGGTATTGATGAGACCTGGCACCTCAGTTTCACCTGTCATGTTTTTGCGTGAGGAGCTGTATATCAGTCAGAGGTATTATGACCTTTGTGATATAACTGGTTTTCAGCTGTCATAGTTTTATCGCTGTATATGCCTAGCTAAGGCTACATTCACATCTGCATTCAGATTTTAGATGTTCTGTTCCATCATAGGGGTATGTACTATAAAGGGGTGCTTTAGGTTTCTGTCATGGTATCTGTGATTTTTCTGGAATTGTAAGGTTAAGGCCCCATGTAGCGAGCCGCTGCTGAAAACACTATAGCGGAAAAGCATCATGGTTTTTTTTTTGTTACTGCAGTGGTTCTCACAGAAAGTTTATCCTTCCACAGAGATTTCCTTTTTGCCCCTCTTACACCTGCCATTTTCTGTAGGTATAATTGACATGCAGCAATTTGTAAAAACACTAGCATTTTTTAAATCGCAGCAATTCCGCTGTTGATATTTTTCTGCACTGTATGGACGGTATTACCGAGAATCTTATCCACTTTGCAGGTAATGTAAAATGCAGCATTTTTTGTCGCATCATTTTCCAGCCTAAGGCCAAGGCCCCATGTTGCGGGAATGCAGCTTTTTTTGTTGCAGGTTTTGCTGCGTTTTTTTGAGCCAAAGCCTGGAGTGCATGGAGCAGAAGGTAGAAGCATAAGGGCCCCTTCACACGGAGTATACGCTTGCTGATTCTGAACGTGTAACACGTTCCGAATCAGCAGCGTTAAAACAGATCCCATTGCTTTCTATAGGAGTCGGCATATGTGCGCTCCCCATAGAAATGAATGGGCTGCTTTGTTCCCTATTGCTTTCAATGTGATAACTGGTGTTATCAAAGCCAGTCTTCACATCCCCTGCACTGGAGCAAGGGGCGCCTCCTTTATAACAATGCACAGTCCACCTTATAAATGAGGCGTAACCTCCACTGGGCCATACATCTGGAGGGTAATCTACCTCAGCAGATAGGTGGCAGAGATGTCCAATATAATTTACGCCAGTATTTTGGTATAAATGATATGCCCCATTTTCATCAAAGGTTGTGCCTTTTTTTTACACCAGAAAATACTAATAAAAAATCTTCTCCATTGCCTTTATGGGAAACTTTGGAAGAGGCTATAAGCTGGCCATACACATTAGATCTGTATCAGTTGAACCCACCACTTTTGACAGGTTCAGTCAACCAACTAATGTATAAATTGGTGCCTACGCCCCCCCCCCCCCTGCTCCCCCACTCCGATTGCTGATGTCAGAGCAGATAAGGATTGGGCAATTGGATTTTAAACATCCCCATCCTTATCTGTTCTGGTTTCTTCTCAGGGAGATAAGTCATTGTGAGAGGAATCTGGCAGCAGCATTCTCCCTTCTCTCTTCTCCCAGTACATGCACCACTCAGCCAAGCCGAGTATGCATATGTATGGGGAAGTCAGGTGAGATATTCATTTTTGCTGACAGCTATCTAAAGTGGATGACCATCTATACACAATAGATGGTGAGTCAGGTAAACGCTGTTTGTCTGGTGTGCGGGAAACAAGGTATACAGTATATAGTAGCCTGTGCTAACACACTAATAACACTGAATATTCACCTTCATAAATACTGATGGGTCCCTTGAGTGCTATAATGAGCAGCAGAATGTCTTAGCCTAGCATACACTGCAATATTTCTGAAGATTTGAGGTTTTCCTCAGAGACTATTGTGAATGTTATTACCTCATTATTTATGTATTTGCAGGGATTTATGTTTTTCCATAGTTATTATATGTGGAAGAAGTCTCTGTAATGCACGCTGCCCATAATGGACTAGCAGAGTTATGGTAACTGATCAGATAATTCGACCATTTTTCCAAATTATTGGTCATTTTTGTTGAATATTTGTTGGAGCTTCAGGAACGTTACATTTTGTGTGACTGGCTCAGTAGGTGGTTTATTTTAGTCATGTCCTATATTACTATAAACTTTGATGAATCTGCACTTGTATATTAAGCCAAGACCCCACATAGCGATTTGCAGCTAAAGAAAAGTAGATGAAAAAAAGCAGCAAAAATTTAATAATTTTTCAAAGATTTTCAGCTTGTTTTTTTCCAATTGCATTTCTGGAAAGGTAAAAGAACGTTGCATTTCCAGAACATGGGGCCTTTGCCTAAAGGAGTCATTCTAGAATTAACATTTATCACTTAGGCTAAGTCTACACAACAATTTTTGGCTACGACTCCCATCGCCGGATCACCTTGCAACTCCTTCACTTATGAAGAATGCCAAGACCGTGACTTCAAGTCAAACATTATTCAGCTTTATTTTGCATCTAGAAGTCACAAAACTCTTAGGACGGGTTCACACTGAGTATTTTGGTTTGTAATGTGGAACGTAGACGCCGCGGGAGCTTTTGCTGGCCGTATACGCTCCCATTATTTTCAATGGGAGCCGGTGCCGTATACGCCGTGCTATTTTGCGGCGCCGCGTACGACTAGCTTTATAGTAGCTTGGACGATGCTCAGCGTACAGCAGGCACAAGCCGTATCTGTAGACAGATGCAAGAAAGACACAGAAAAATGAAATATTTATATAATCTCAATATATATAAAACACATCATGCTAGTGTTCCTTCTCTACGGTGGGTGTGTAATATCCCCCTGCACTCCACGTGAAGCAAAGCTTTTGTTTTCACGCTAGAGTTAAATTTATTATTATAACCTATCCAATGAAAACTTTGTACTCTGCAAAATGCTCTCCGCCTCCAGCAATACTAGTGCCAAAATGGAGATCTAATATCATTACCCTCGCCAATATTGGCTGCATAAAGCTGCCAGGTGTACAGACATACCATTTGTTGGTCCAAACTGGAAAAAACCTTTTTTGTTTTTGTCTGCTTTTTTTTTTTACATGAAAGACCGCGTGTCCATTGAGATGAACCTCGTGCCTGTACTTGCTGTTAACCTGTTTTGCAGTTCATGCTTTGATGTCTAAGGGTGCGGCCAAAATCTGCTTCTAATAAGGATCAGAGAGCAGCTCCACGTCCCTGGCCTGCATTGTAAATCAATCTGGATCAACTTCCTATCGTAAATAGTGGAAGAAGTCATGGTCCTAATTTTTTTCTTGTGATTTATAGAACAATTTTTCTGAGAGATTAATAGTAAACCAGCCAAAAAATGTGGTTCTCAGATCGTTTTGCATGAACATTTGGATTGGCCTTGTCCACGTATGGCAGGTCAGAGTTCTACGGATACTTGTCAGTGATCACAAATGATTCATGTTACCTGTGACCAACTGGGTTCTTACTACAAAAGCTATTTAGATTGCCCTATGACAGAATGATATTACCATGAAAAATGACATGTGTGAATCATCTATTGAAACTGGCCCAATCCTTGCCCTATAGTCATAGAACTATCACCGTTGATTTAGAAACTATATTTGTGGTAATGACTTCTTAGTTTACCATCTCTTAATGAAACTGAAGTATGAAGGGTTCCTCGAATCTTTATATGTGGCAGCAGTGTATAGGTTACCATTGGGGCACAGAATAGAGATGGTTGTGTGATATGTTTTCTAAGATGATATAGAAGCTCTGAGATTTTCATAGTCCTGGATCTGCATTTATTGTGAGCAATTTAATAACTTACTACAATTCTACATAATCGCCCCTAACTATTGGGAATCTGTTCCTTTTGGGACAGAAATACTGATTTAGCAATTAAATCCACATTATGATTAAAAGACTTTACAACTGAGTCGTTCATGATGTTAAGGATGCTGCCCTCTATAGGGTGGTGTACAGAGTGCACTCTGTTCTCCTAATTCCATCCAGGAGATTAGATTTGCATATTTTTTACCCATAATCCCTAGCGGAGCAGGAATGACTTGTAAGTCTCCGTACTGCTTATGTAGGCAAACACTCTCCCTAATGTGGACGAGTGCCCCCATACCCTGGCTAATATTAGGACTAGTATCTAATGTCTTTGGCTAGCATTAGGACTGCTATCCAATGTGTAGGACCAGTATTGTCCAATATCTATCCACTAAACATGAGGCGCTCCTAACAGAACAGACAGCCAAGTCCCAAAGTCCACGGCATATTCATCCCTACGTATAATATATAGATATAGGGATGTTCCCTATAGCCTCCAAGTTGTCTCCAACCCTGTCTTGGAGTGCACTAGGATTTCCATGCACACAACTTTGTTTCCTATCTGCATGCTATCTGTCCATGGACAGCACATAGAGGTCATCCCTGTGTTATCCACGGGTGTGTGCAGGAGTCCTTAAAAGGGTTATGTCATGAAAAATATGTATCCTATTTTTTAGGATAGAGGATACATTGTTGATTGCGGGGGGGGGGGGGGGGGGGGTGTCTGACGGTTGTGAACATCCCACTTCCATTCATTTGAAGGGCAGCATCGGAGATAGCAAGGACTGTATTTCAGCTATCTCCAGTACTCTATGTAAATGATTGGCGCAGGGGTGCATCTGATCCACCATTGCTACAGTAGAATCCAGGATTGGTGGGAATCTCAGTTGTCAGACCCCCTATCCTTATCCTCTATCCTATAGGTATAGAATATTTTTCATACCACAGGGAAATTGTCACCCCACATAATGCATTACATTTTAGAAAACCATTGTTTCCTGCTTTTATTTACCCTTTCATTATAGTGATATGTTGGCTCTAGTGACAGAGTAAAGTGTAGTGATGATGTGGCATATTTCACGGTCAGTCTTGTTGGACCCTGATCACTCAGAGTATGACGATACGGTGATGGAAATTGATAGTCGCCTGGGATCAGTCACTGAGGGCATCCACAATAATCTGTAATCTTGTCGCTGGTTTACATGTATAAATGCTAGCCCTAGGATTTGAAGCATGACATATTTGATCTTTAATCCCATATAGAATCCAGTATCTTGGGAATGCCGTGTGCATGTCATAGCTGATCCCTGCTGCTTGTCTGTATTTGCTGAAAGGATGATCAGACTATTTCTTATCCAGTTTACGGTAAACTAAATGCTTTCTGAGAATACCTGAAGAACAATACGAGCAGGGATCAGACCTTCTTTCAGGATGAATTTCTTCATGTATTAAGCTAGTGTATGGTGCTGGTGATGGATCTCTGCGTTATATGCATGTAATACTGTCAGCAGTGAAGCTTCCCCTGAGCCCAGGCCATTGATTATAATATTAGGGAAGTGCAAGGTAAGCAATTCCCTCCTTTCACAATAGCACTTTTTACAAGCAGGAGTGATCAGGTAATAACATAGCAGATCTTAAGGGAATCTGAAATTAGATATTGCCGCCTTATAGGAACCTTTGGGACACCTTTGCTGTTTGTTTGTCAATGAACTGCTAGGAGAGACTGTCTCTCCAAGTACCTTCTACATTAGAGTGTTAGTTGCTGTTTCTTAAAATTCATCCTTTGGTGTCTATTGGAGCAAAGATAACAATCTCTGCCCCTGTCAGTTATTTAGATGTAACTGGAGGCACGATTATAAAGGTACGGTATGTGCACATGGCCATTTTATGGATCCATAATGTCATATTCCTAAAAATCTATTGGCCCATACTGTACATACACATGCCAACAATTTTGTATGGGTGTCTTTTTTCACATATTCATAAAGAATGAATATAATGATAGTAGAAGCATTGTATACTGGTGTACTGACATGGTGTATGGCACCACATGGAGTGAATATGACTTGATAACACCAATCTGCACAGATGGTTCTTCCTTACAGACTCCATGAACACAGCTTTTCTGTATAGATGAGGAATAATGTGTAGAATGGGTACCACATTATTCCCATGGATTTATCCTAAAATTCCTCGTACTCCCCAGTGACCCATCAGATCATTCCTGGGTGACCCATACTTTTATAGCCAGGTGAAGACCCCATAATCTACAAACCATTTACATGGACTTTTTGGTTTTGTAATAAATTCTCTTGTTATCCAGAATGACATGATGAAGTATATGGAATGACGTGGTCTTAGTGACATTACTTGAAGTGCCAAAGTCTCAAGTTTTTACATGGTAGAGCTGCCATTAAGAATCATGTACTTGTCAGCTTCTTTCTCCTAGCTATCATTTCCTCAGCCCTTGAAGTTGACTGGATACTTTCAGAGAATAATAATAATCTGGCGTGGTGGAAACTGCTCATATGAGAGGTGTTGAAATCCGATATATATTATGTATTATTCTGTTACACCCCTGAAGGGTGAAGATCAATGGAATCTGTTAAAGCTATGTAACACTCTATTATTGGAGCCAGAATGAGTCTGTATGGCCCTTTTGGCAATATCCCCCAGTCCTAGAAAAGGTCACATAGTGTTTCATGTATCGTCTTATAGTTCAGTAATGTTGATACTATATCTTCAACTTTTTAATAGTACATTGAACAAGTACAAACCTAGTACTTCTCACAGCTGAGAATTTGCTACAGATGTATTTAGTGCCTGCCAATGTATACCTCTACGCCCTAAGGATCTGCTTCTATATATTACTGTAGATAAATACATTTTAATTCCATGGATTGTCTCATAAAGACAACCCTGCCTGTATTATTAGGGTATATAAACCTCATAGAGGGGACTCCCAGTTCAGAGCCCCTGCTATGCGCCTGAACAAAGCGGTTCTAACTTTGGTAGACTCATGCTCTCCATGGACTGCTATATGTTGAATGACTATCATTTACTTTTGTGCAGTAGGCCATAGTTAAAGGGGTTTTCTGAGCTTTAATAATTAATGACCCTAAGGATAGGTCTTCAGCATCAGGTTGGTAGGTCTCTGACACCACTGAGTAATGGCTGAACTGAGTCATTGAAGCTTAGATTCCATTCAAGAGAATGTGGGCTGATTTGCAATACACAATTGGGCCACTACGCAGAGGACAGAGCTGTCTGCTTCCTGCGCCATTCTCTGTGCATCAGATAATTCACAGAGGTGCCAAGTGTTGGATCTTGATGACCTATGCTTAGGGTAGGTCATTGATAATTTTACCCTGGAAAACCCCTTTAAAATTGGTTCAATAACAATCCTTTGGCTGCATCATCTATGGTGGACATGGAAGTAGTCTGAAATACACCTTATATCTATTCATATTATCAGGTTGATGTTTTGTCCCCTGTGCTTTACACAGCTTCTCATCCAGATTAGCTGCACAACCTCACCAAGAGGTCAGGACATGTTGAGATGGTGTCTATCACAGCTAGAATAGAATAATTCTGAACTAGAACAACATGTATTATGTAACATTATACATAAATCATAGGCATGGAGGGGTTTGGAGATCTACTTAGAGGAGGAATCATAATGTATTAATGTATTAGAACTTTATTGGTTTTTATTTCATGTGTAACTTTCTGTAACTCTCTTTATATATTACAGATCTGTATTAAACAATTGTTATTTTCTTGGATGTAGCTTTTGCTGCCAGTTTGGCTCACTGCAGTACTATCCTCTTACTGCTTAATAGGAAGGAGAGCTTATTGGGAATATCCACCCACCACTCCCCTGTATAAACCTACGTGTACATATATAGGTGCATATCCTCATATGCATAATGTACATAGTGTAGAAAGTAAGTGAAGAGTAAAGTCCTGGGTACTCATGCACTCGAGATGTGAGATTTGTTATGTTTTTGTATCACTGGGACCAGACCTCACACGTCATATTTCATATTCTTCTCTCGCACATGCTTGGCACAATAAGTCTTATGTTTTTTGTTTTCCCAAATGTGCACTGCTCTTCCTATCCGGCTCTGTTTGTTGACAGCAAAGTGGATAAGCCAAGAATTACAGAACATTTCCACACAAACAGAAGTTGGAGGAATGGAGGAGAAATTACAAGTTCCTGTCTATCTGTTTACTCTGTGGTTCGACTAGCACTACGTTGGCCACACACTGTGATACTTGCAGCAATATTGAGCAACTAGCCTGATGCGCGGGTACAGAGCAATGCCCACATCAGCGCCAGTAAGTGAAGGATCTGCTTTCAACCTTATTATCCAGCTTTCAAGGAGTCTCAGAATTTACACAAAGTGAGCACATGCTTTGCAGTTTCACCATTTGCATGTGGCCCATTTCTCCATTTCCATGCTAAGTTAGCCATGGACACAGAATTTATTCAGCGAGTATTACTGGTGAACATATGTTTACAAACACAGTATGGAGTGAGAACTGTGACCTATCCAAGAAAAAATAGTCATTATTATGTCTGTTTTAGTATTAGTTGACCAGCCCTCCTAAAAGACCAGGGGAAAGACTGCCATAGTTCACAGCATATCGTACACCAATTTGACAAGAGCAATGGTAAAACCAATGTGTCAAGTATTCATAAATTTCTTGGAGGAATATCAGAGGAAAGCCACAATACAAAGTCGGTATTCCAAAATTGGTATTCTATGGCGAATACATTACATGAATAAACAGCAAGTCAAGAAAGAAGACCGGTCCATATTAAAAGGGTCACTAAACCTATAATTGAATTGTCTAAAAAATACCTATTTGCATGCAAATATTTCTAGAGATTGTCAGAACTTTAATATTAATCACTGATAATTACGTTAATTTCCCATTAAACGAGCCTAACCCGGCTCATGTGACGCCTCCATTTGCGTGCTCCAGATATCATTATAAGCATTTCCTGGCCATGACTGAGCACAGTCATAACAAGGCTGACTCTAAATACTAAATGGCTTGTGTCCTCCGCTGAAAGCCAAGCTCTTGTGTTACAGTAGACCTTATACTCATGTTTCCTCAGTGACGACTGGCTATTATTGAAATTCTATACAGTAAGATAATCTATTCACGTTGCAAGATCTGCGCACTAATCTGCACTTCCTAGAGATCCCTGCACCTGTTATTGTGGCTGCCGCTCTTTGGCCACATGGCAACTTTCCCAGTAATAAAGTCATTTTTGTAAAGCGGAATTTCTCAGCCTTCTGTGTCCATAAACCAGACTGTCTGTGCATGGAGAATATTGCTGTAGTTCCCTCTGTTCCCTCTTTCCTGGAGCTGTTTGTAAATGTTATAAGGAAAATTCTCTTTGATTGATTTAGATCTATTTAATAGACACTTGTAGTATCCCTGGCACAGGCAATGACAGAATCTTGTTCCTTTTTTAACTTCTAATTAACTTGTAGCGCTGGGAGTAAGCCAGAAGGTCCGCAGAAAGACATCCGTGCCATCAAACACATTTATATTACTAGTCTAGAGCCATTAAAGGCACTCTGCTTAAAGGGGTTGCCTTGGGCTTACAGGTAAACTTCAATAATGTAATAATGTAATGTTACACTGAGAAAATCACTGTATAAAACAGACTTTTGCTCACATCAAACTTTAGTGCATTTCCATGCGGCATTTTTATTTTTTCCCCTAGTTGTCACATGATTGTGTATAGTCACATGTATAGAGGAAGGAATAGGTTATTCAAAGATTGTTTCCTGCTGGTTTGCATTCTGGGAATTGCAGAAATGTGAATGCAGCTCTGGACATAGTATGGAATTTAGGACCAGTAGGCTAATAATGCAAAGCAAGGTACAATATACTCTACTATACTACTTTATATAGAGTCTTTGTATATAGATAGAGATAGGCAGACAGACCTATCAATAGCAAAATAGTCAAACCATTATATTTGACGATATCATTCGGAGGACTTGGTTTTGTTTTACTGGATAGATAGTAAAATGTTGTTGGTGAACATACCAGTAAGGGTGCATTCACACTGAGTAAACGCTAGCTTATTCTGAACGTAAAACACGTTCAGAATAAGCGGCGTCTAAAGCAGCTCCATTCATTTCTATGGGAGCGGGGATACGAGCGCTCCCCATAGAAATGAATGGGATGCTGCTTTCACTCCGAGCAGTCCCATTGAAGTGAATGGGGAGTGCCGGCGTATACGGCAAGCTCTGCTCATGCCAGAGCGTACACGCCGGCACTCCCCATTCACTTCAATGGGACTGCACGGAGTGAAAGAAGCAGCCCATTCATTTCTATGGGGAGCGCTCGTATCCCCGCTCCCATAGAAATGAATGGAGCTGCTTTAGACGCCGCTTATTCTGAACGTGTTTTACGTTCAGAATAAGCTAGCGTTTACTCAGTGTGAATGCACCCTAATAGTACGTGAAGTCTAGTAATATATATTTGCAGGTCCTGTGTATCTTGGCTTTAGTCGTCTACTCTCAAGTTTGTGTGGGAAGTGTAGTAATCCAGTTTATTTCTTTAGAGGTTTCTTCCTGCTCACGCTCAGGATGTTTGGATAGTCGTTTTGGTAAGGTTAACAGGCCTAGATATTTCCAAATAAAAAAAGAACAAGATCAATGGTAACCACAAATGTAACTTACTCAAGCAGATGCGCTCAGCGATGGGAAAATGTATTTTAAAAGAAGACGTCTCCAAGAAGTAGTGTACTGAGACATTTATTTACTAAGGGCTGGGTCAGAATTTACTATTGCATTGTGATTAAAATGAAGCATTTACAGCAACTATGTTTGATACTTTTATATAGACTGAATTTAGTAGTCAGTCATATAGTCCTCAGACACATGAGCTAATGTCTATGAGGCCCTTCTGTATCTTGGCATGTCTCCAGGTTTATATGGAGGCATAAAGGTTTTTTGTTTTTTTTTTTGTATTGGATTCTGGCTATATTTTTCAGAAAAATATATCACGTCCCATCAGACACTGTAGTACAGAGATATTCTCCTCCAGAAGAGCTGGTTTAGGCTGGTGGGAAATATTGGGTCCTTGCAATGGGTTGCTACTGTGAAATTACTGGTGGCGGTGTAGTATATGGGGTTACACAAACCTCATTCACACACTGCAGAAAACAACCTGCAGCATATAGTGTGTTGTGCTGCAGGTTTTGAACATGTAGTATGTCAACTATTGCTACGTGTTCACCCAGTTTTTCTCCTTTACATTACAAAGGTTGAAGCCAGTTCCATTGCCTGGGAATCACAGCTGAATATCATGGCAAAAATGGTACTTTTATGGACGAGACACATTTCCTTAGCCTTAGAGACAACATATGGGTCTTTTACATGGCTGATGATTTATAGAAATGATCCTGATATTGCCAGTATAAAAGGCTCTCCTATCATCTGAGAAACAAGCAAGCTAAAGCGGTGTTAAGGCTAAGGACTCACGTTGCAGATATTGCTGTAATTTTTTTGAGCCAAAGTCAGGAGTGGTTTGAAAAGGAACCAAAAATAGAAAGAAAACATCTAGGTGCTTCCTTTATGTCTCATACACTCCTGACTTAGGCTTAAAACAGTAAAACACTGCGTTTCCGCAACTTAGGGCCTTAGCCTAAAAGTGGTTGTTGTCAGCTGCATATCTGCCCTTGTTAATTGGGCATGCCCTGCTTGACCGTAATGGATACAAATGACCACACAAGAGATGGTAAGTTATTAAGAATTGTTTGTGTAGCATTTATCCAGGGTAGTCTGTCTATAGCGCTATGATAGGGGTCGTATGTACTAATAACTAGCAGGAGTGAGAAAGCTGTATGAACGCGGCTGCATTGGCAACCATACTCGTCTTCATTTAACTTTCTCAGAAAATAGAGAGAAAGCAACACAAGAATAGTATTTTTGACAGTTCTTCAAAAGACGACAGTTCTCAACAGGTGGTTTCTTTATTTTACATGAAAGGCATGTTATTTCATTTGACAGTATTCGTGCTGCACTAAGCAGAGAAAGTAAAGTGAGACGGATGTTGTAACTGCAGGGTGTCAGGTCCTTATCAGCTCTGTGCTATGAGATCAGGATGCGACTATGGAAATACTTACCGTAGTTCACCCCATAACAACATAAATGAGTAGAACAGCAGCCGTACCCATAGGTGGGAGCAGGGCTTCAGTACTGTTATTGGCACAGTTCACACCATAGATATTATTAGTACTAGCAGTGGCGTAACAGTGCAGCTGAAAAAACATTTACTGCCAAGAAAATGATGGTTGCTGTGCAGTTTAGTGCATTTACAGACATGGAGGAGGTATTAGCTGATTTTGCTTATAGTTTGCATTCTTCGGCCCCATTATAATTCTATTGTCCAGTTTACTTGGAACTATTATTATTATAATAATAATTATTATATATCATTATTGCTTAGAATTATTGTTTGAGTGTAGCTTTCCATGGTTCAGCCCCTCATCACAAGTATGTGGCCCAGATTATTTGGAATAGTTCTGATCTAAGTCTCATACAGACGGTAACTGTGTCCATGGATATAGCAAAGTTTGTTTGCCAAAAGGCTTAAAAACATGTAACCATGCGCATGGATCGCCCAAGTATACAGACTTGTTAGACAACTATGGCTTCAGTGTGAGAGCCCGTTCACACGGAGTAAACGCGCGTGTATTTTGGCAAAATACACTTGTAAAAAATACACGTGTAAAAATAAGACTCCCATTGACTTCAATGACATTTTTTTACACATGTAAAAAAACATGTCAAAATACACGTGTAAAATGTCAATGGGAGTCTTATTTATACACGTGTATTATGCCAAAATACACGCGCGTTTACTCCGTGAATGTTGAGGAAAGTAATCGGATAAGGATTTCTGCGCCAATCTGAGGGCAATGAAACAAATGAAGATCGTGCTCAACCCTGCAGAAATTGGTTGGATCTGGCAATATATTTTTTTCTGTAGATGAATCTAACTACGATCTGTCAAAGCTTTATTTGTAATAGCTGTCTCTTGCATAGGACTGACTGAGAAGCCCAGAGTATCTAATCTCTGGGTCAGAGTGGCTATCTCAAGCAATTCATTCATTGTATCACATTATGCCCGGTTCACATTAGCGTTTGTCCTCCATCCGCAAGGAGTCCACATGGAGACTCCCCTGGACGGAATACCAACGCTAATGCAAGCGCTGTGCAGTTAAGCACACGGAGCCCATAGACTATAATGGGCTCTGTGTGCTTGCCGCGCACTGCCCGCACAATTCATTCCTGCGGGCAGTGCGCGGCAAGCACACAGAGCCCATTATAGTCTTCAGTGTAAAAATTGAGATTGCATTCCGTCTGGGGGGGTCTCCATGCGGACTCCTTGCAGACGGAATACAAGCGCTAGTGTGAATCAACCCTAATTTAGATGATCTAACACGTTATCCTCAGCAATGTCTTATTGATATACATTCTGATATGGTTAACCACACTGAATGTTGGTTCGCCTTACAATATTCCAATGAATGGCTGCAGCTAGTCCTGTATTTATATACTGGAGAGACAAAATCATAAGATGATGGCGGACACTTTGTAAGCGCAAACGCTTAATGCATTTCCATAGATCTGGGTTTTGCAAGAAAGCGTTAAACATATGGGCAATGTGAATATATTTTGATTATTTTTAGTATTGTTTCCTTTTGGGTTTTTGTGTGTTTTTTTTTTTTATGGGAAGGAGGAACAATTCTAACCACATTAAAGCCCCAAGTGTGATCCAAGCTCTCAGCATGCAAGTAGATGGGTTTATTCTTACACATGGGTGGATGAACTCTCCCAGGGTTCTTATTTTGCAGGTGGAGATCGCTTGCTCACATGTCTAGATGCTTTTACCATGACTTGTCTGTCTGTACCGAAAAACATTGTGCTCCTCATGGTAGACTTTTTATTAGTGTCACTTATATAAGGAAATAATAATAGAAATTTATGATATCAAGCTTCTTAATTGACTGTATAAATGTATATATAGAAACACGGAGGTCATTGATATTTCACAATGTTCTCCAGTTACATACAGTTAATAAATGTGGATCTTTACTGTTTTATTGCTTTAGCTTAGCCTGCTGACAGTATAGAAGCCTGATAAATCTAGTGTCAGCTATAGGCAAGAGCTGGATGAATCTCAGGTAGTCGGTGCACCTGGGAACTTGCTATGTATGCGTCTATGTATGGGTTTCTCTTAATGTATATGAAAGATAATATTGCCTGACAGCATAGAAGAAGTCTATAGTTTTTATTCTGTTTTTGCATGGACTAATAATCTGGTCGAGACAGTCAGCTAAGGCTTCATGCACACAACCCTATGTGTTGGTCCATGTGCTATATGTTATTTATTTGTTTTTTAATGTATAGCACACAGACTCCTATATTTCTATGAACAGGTGCGTCATACATATGGAGGTTCAGTTCTCTTGGGGAAAGGGCAATAAATTGTTGTCAAATATGCTTGGCAGCTTATCTCCTTTAATAATAAAGGGTTGGATATGTTGAAACGCAACATCCAATCCTTTTTAACCCTAACATATGTCAAATGAATGCAGGGAAAATATATCATGTATATTAGGGTAAGTTCACACTGGGTTTTTTGGCCAGGATTTTGAGGTCATATCCTCCTTAAAATCCTGACCAAAAAGAGGGCTCCCATTGAAATCAATGAAATCAATCCATTGAAATCAATGGGAGCTGGTCAGTTCTTTTTTCCGAGAGCCATTTGTTCCGGCTTCTGGAAAAAAGAAGCAATATGCTCATTCTTTCAGGGAGAGTCTGCTCACGACATCCACCTGAAGACACTCCCTCCCGACTAGGCCCATTCATTTGCACTGCATCGGCATCCATTTGCAGTTACCCGTATTTTGGACCGGAACCTGAGGCGGCCTCCAACTCAGATTCCGGACCAAGAAACCCCGTGTGAACTTACCCTTAGAGAATCAACCAGTCCTTCCGATGTTAAGTCTAATGTGCTAGTCTGTTACCTCTCAATCCCCTAGATTGGCCCTATATTTATAGGGTAGATTCACTGTTAGTCTACTTATATATGTTACAGAACTTCATGAAAACCACTTTGCTCACATATTGTCCTAATCAGAATTGTTCCTTTAAAGCCATAAAGCCCCTCAGCAGATTATAGATCCCAAAGGATAAGTGGTACTAAGATATGGAATTTTCCCACAAATCAACATTTTTGTCATTATGATACCAATAACTATATTTAGAATAAAAATGAGTACTTCTGATGATATGCCTATATTAGGCCATTTGTGTTTATGCTGTATTATAATATATTTGTGTAACTGGTACCTAAACCCTCCAATGTTTGAGTCGCTGCCGCGACAAATAAGTATGGGTGTTCTTAATTTTATTTTACAGGGCCCCAGACTGTGCTGTCATAGGACGCCAGACACTCCTCTATACTTCATGCATTTACCTTGTAGACTATGACCATGATATAACAGGGCAGCTATAAAATAATTGAACTTAAGAGGAACTGCAGCCATTGCCTGAGAAGCTGTGGATAACTTTTGTGTGCAAACCTTTTCTGAGCGCTTTATTTGTTTATGAGGCTTGATAGCCATTAACCCTTTAGCTTCGGGCTGGCAAGAAAGCCAATGAATTGTTGACAAGTTGCTGGTTAGCTGCAGACAGCGTGTTGTTTGCGTTCGGAGAGCGAGCTAAGATCCTGCATTGATCGGTTTTACCTGGGAGGGGTAGGCCATGTTCTAACACGTTTCTTTGGCTGAACAATTATTTCCTTGACTGCGATATAATCTACAATATAAGGACCTGTTTAAAGACAGTTGGGCAGGGCTGTGTGCTATAAAGATGTATTGTATCGTGTGTTCTTTCTCTGCTCACTACATGAGCCATCCCTAGGTAAAGGGGTTAAAAAAAGTATATTATTTATAGTATATTATTGATAATTTGTGCTCTGTTCTTGTATGTGTTAGCTTTATATGTCGTCATTATTTATAGAAATCGCTCAAATATTACAGAGTAGGTAGAGTTTTGTAGTGTGTTGGCTTATTGGGAGCCTTCACACGGAGTACACACGTGTAAAAAAATATCATTGAAGTCAATGGGAGTCTTATTTTTACATGTGTCTTTTTACACGTGTATTTTGAAAAAGTACATGCACGTTTACTCCATGTGAAGGCTCCCTTACATGGAGCTCTGTTCACATCTATGCATCAGAGGTGTGAAATGTCATCGAAGCCAATGGGAGTCTTATTTTTACACGTGTATTCTTTACTCGTGTATTTTACCAAAATGAGCGCGTGTTTACTCCCTGTGAACGGACCCTTAGTCTGGAGTATTCCTTGAAATACACCTCCAACACGATCCTCCAGCTAATGCCACAGAGGCATACGTCAGCCATTGATTGTGAAAACTCAGGTTCCTACAGGTGGTTTATGGCTGCTCACCTTTTTGGGTGGTGAAAAAGTCACAACTCCCTGAAGTTCAGAGATGTTATTGCATAGAGGTGGGTTTGTAGCAGCAGCAGGGTCGCCGTCATTAAGAAGTCTTCTGAAGTGATTTAATGAGGACCAAAACCAGCCAGTGGAATAGAGAAAGATCACACTGTGTTCTGGTACGGACGAATAAAGGAATGTTTTACTCCTATTTGGGTAAACATGGATCTTTCTCTATTCCACTGGTTGGTTTTGGTCCTCATGGCATCACTTTTTTGGCATACACTCAGTACATGGGGGGCTTATGGGTCAGTGCATACATATCAAATATAAAACAAAGTGTGAATAGGCCCAAAAATAAACAAAAATTTGAATTAGATTTTCCCAAATGCCCTATTAGGACGCACACACTCAGGAACCCCTCTATGACCTGGAGCCTACTGCCATGTTATATTATGTAAAGTGGATTCTTTCTTTGGTAGATCATTACATGTGGCAGGCAACTTTCCATTCAGGGGACTATCTGTGATGGTGGAAACTCACACTGTTATCATTCAGACTTGCCATGAGACTGAAGGATTGTACAGTAAACTGCAATGTTAGCCACAACTAGAAATGCATGCAGTGCATGGCTATGCAGATCAGGGGGCTGTGACTTTACAATGCTGCTACACCAGAGTAGAAGAATGCTTAATATGTGAGAATATAACTTCTTCACAAGGGCTACATATAAAGCAGAAATAGCTTCTGTGGTTTTCCAGGACCCGTGCCCTTTTGCTTTGCATGTCTAAGGCAGATTTATTTTCGTGATTAAAGTGTGGAAGACCTTGGGGTGCAGTATATAACTTATGAAGTGTGTCACACAAGCATTTTAATGCTTTTTCCAGCCACACAAAAAAAAACCTTAGCTTTGAAACTATAAAACGCTCTATAATTTGCACATAGAATTGAGAAAACACTTGGGAACACTTCACATGAACTCATTTACAAGTTTAGAAAGTTGCTTTTGTTCTTGGAAAATGGTCCAGAAACGCCCCATGTGACTGAGCTCAAAACTCTACAATACATTATCTCTATCACTGTCTGGATCCGTACATGATGTACAAATTGGCCAGAAATTCAGAGAATTTAATATTGCTTCATATTTTCATAGTTTGTGGTTATTTTCTTCCAAGTGGCAGAAAGACAAATTCTTGGGAAAATGTACAATAAATAGAGATGAGGTCTGATGTGGTAACTTACAGTAGATCTATGGTTGTTGTGACAAATTCTCCAGAAAATGTTCAGTATAAACAAGTGATGAGGTCAATAACTGATGTGGTAACCTTTAGTAGATCTATGGTATTATGTCACACACATCTGCAGATTGCTCTTACTATACTGAAGTAGGGATCACAATGCAGGGCACAGATGTTGGCCTGTCAAGGAGTGAATTCTGAAAAGCATAGTAGTATCTTTTCACCCTGTCTCCCATAATGATCCTCTCCTAGTTTTAGGTTTAAAAAAAATGCATGCAAAAACCTGAACAAGTAAATACACCTTCATGTGTCTCATACCTGCTATGTGAAGCAATATTATAGTAGCTCCCTTTAAGCCTGGCTGTGATTTTATGCAATATATATCATATTTGTGGGTTTGAACCCAGGGCTCCAGCTCTACAAGGCAACAGTGCCAACTAGTAACAGTAACAAGTAACAGTGCCAACTAGTAACAGTAACAGGCTACAGTGCCAACTAGTAACAGTAACAGGATACAGTGCTAACTAGTAACAGCAACAAGTATCAGTGCCAACTAGTAACAGTAACAGGCTACAGTGCTAACTAGTAACAGGCTACAGTGCTAACTAGTACTAGTTCTAACTAGAACCCTAGTTCTGCAAAGGTTGGAGCAGGATGCTAAAAAAAAAAAAAAAAAAAAAAAGCGTCCGTGATCTTGCCATTGATAAGGCCCAGATACATTCTGTAATATAAATAAGAGAAATGCAGGCTATATATATAGTAGTATATAACATGTTCTCCTATACTGCAAACCTCTAGTCCAGCAGCAAGGTACAGTTTTATATTCGTTGCAAAAAGAATAAGTTGAACGCTTTCCCTGTGCATTGTATACCATCATATTGGCTAAGAATCCAGCAAGGATCCAAGATTACAGCATAAATATTCCACATTATGAGATAGGTAAGAACCAGAGTGATCATGGAACAAACCCTTTAGGCTAAGGCCACATATATGTTTTCAGCAGGTTGGCCATGGAAGAATAAATGGTTAACTGCAAGTGATTCTTCTATGACTATAACTTGCTGCAAAGTACACACATCCCATCCACACACTACAGAAAAAAGCATGACTCATTATGATCTGTCATTTATTCATTAATTTCTTTGCTCTTTCTGTGCTAAGAAACAATAATTGAGTCCAATGGGTGGTCCTATCAGTGAATGACCGCCTCCTCTATGAGTGTGCATACACAGATAGCTGTCAGTCACTGATAGGACCGCCCACTGGACTCTTATTGTTCCTAAACAATCATCATTTACCATAAAAATATACATCAGTCTGCTCCGCTCTTCCTGCTCTATAACAGATCCCGCAGATTACACTACATGTCATAGTGACAAGTTCCCTTTAAGCAATATCAGAGGCTAGAAAAGTTTTTTTAATTCATTTATATATACATTTATTTTCTATATATATATATAGCAGTTTTTGCTATTTCCCATTTACCGATTCACCCCTGATGTGGTATAGACCATTCATCACTACTGTAGATGCTTCATTAACAATTAGAAGGATCTTGGAACTTCCCAGAAATTTCCAGAGCTCATTTATTTCTTTGTTTTGTTCCGACCGTTGATGTGAAGTTTCCCTTTTAGCAATGTTTCTGCACTAGCGATTTCCCTTTCACATATTTAATGAATGGTGAGTTAATCTGTTTCCAGTAAAACCATAGGAAATCTTGGCTGATGTGTAGTGACATGAGTAAATGAATGGCACAGAAGTGGGTAGCAGGTTTATATAGTGATCTATTCACACACTGGATAATGGCCTGAAGGTTACAGAGTAGCACAGTATTAGATGACAGAGGAACCGGTTGGCAGAGTGCAGAGCAATACCGAGACAATTGTATAAAGTGCAGATTCTGTCCTGGCTTTTATATGGTACTGAATAGATGTAATACAGTCCAAGACAAATAATGGCCGAATAGCATAAAAGTTGTCTTTTATACTGAAGAACGATACTAGCGATACAATCAGATTTGCCTAAATCTCAATGGACATATGACCTCTGTTATCCTGTGTGTGACTTATCTGTCCACTACATTTATTGGCGGAGGCCCTATGCTGAACTGTTGACTCCACTTTTTTGGCGATGGCCTTTAGATAGCAGCTTAATCCTTTGTGTTATCTAGGCTGTGAAGCTGGGTATACTGTACACGACAGACAGAGAATCCTGTGTGTTGGGACCATTTTCCAGATGAACATTATTTACATTGTACAGCTTTTTCCATATCACTCAACAATTGTTTTCCGGTCAGACAGATTTGCAGATCCTTTGTTTGGCCGTAAGTGACATATATCATTTAATAAAGATTTCCCATGTACCGGTCTGCGCTCTCAGACTAGTCTAAGTGTCATAAAAGCTCTCGCATTATATTCATTCACCAGGAAAATCAGGATGCTGTAGGTCCCTCCAAGAAAGTGGAGTGTCATGTTGTATTAAATCGTGAGAGGAAAGGTAAACTGGTAAAGTAAATATGTACTTAAGAAAATAAGCAATGCTTTACTGTAATACAAATGTTTCCAGAACAGACACCTTTCTAAATGCAGCCGGGTCATACACTCAAGATAGTAGTCAACACAGGCGCATATCAATTACTACTGAGCCCCAACCTCAGAGGGGCCCTGTAACACCTAAAATATACCACTATTCTAAATGGCACAGGTTAAAGAGATCTAGCATCTGGCCCAGGAGATTCATGCCTCTGATTCAACACAGCCTTCCAAACTGTCTACCAACATTAAAGAGGACCTTTCACCACTTTTGGGCACATGCAGTGTTATATACTGCTGGAAAGCTGACAGTGCACTGAATTCAGCGCACTGTCGGCTTTCCCGATCTGTGCCCGGTGTAAAGAGCTTACGGTGCCAGTACCGTAGTGCTCTATGGTCAGAAGGGCGTTTCTGACCATTAGCCAGAGACGTCCTTCTGCCTCGCGGCACCTATCGCGCTGTGCTGTGGAGCGGGGAGGAACTCCCCCCTCCCGCTGCTGATAACACTCGTCTATGGACGAGCAGTGTGAGCAGAGGGAGGGGGCGTTCCTCCCCGCTCCACAGCACAGCGCGATTGGCGCCGCGAGGCAGAAGGACGTCTCTGGCTAATGGTCAGAAACGCCCTTCTGACCATAGAGCACTACGGTACAGGCACCGTAAGCTCTTTACATCGGGCACAGATTGGGAAAGCCCGACAGTGCGCTGAATTCAGCGCACTGTCAGCTTTCCAGAAGTATATAACACTGCATGTGCCCAAAAGTGGTGAAAGGTCCTCTTTAAATAGTGGAAGAAGACGGACTGAGCATATTGGATTTCTGTATGCCGAATCTTTTGTTCACACCAGGGCTAAGCAACTGCAAGAGGACATACAGCTCTCTCTTCAGTGGTTCTGGTGTTTTAGTGTTTTTAGTTGCCAGCTGCAGAGTGTACTTTCTCAAGGTTGCCTTGTTTATCCTGAGGCTACAGGCATGGTTGTAGATATGAGGCCCTTGGAATTTTTAACTCATTTCATGGTCTTCTTCAGCATCTCAAGTGTATGATTGGTTTAATGGATTATTGATACACCTTATTTTAGCTCAAAGTTTGCTTAAGAACTCCAATTTCTAATGAAACAGATTCAATACGCTATTACGACATGCAAGCAAAGCCCCTGACAGACTGCAATTCATAACAGAAATGCTAGGTGGCCACATGCAATATAGGATATACTATAAGTAGAAATAGCCAAATAGACTTGCCAATTTCAAGTTAATTTACATGTGATTTTTCTTGGGGGGAGGTAAATGTACCTCCTGTCTAGTGTCAGGTGACATGCAGCGACTTCCTTCCTCATGTCCCTTACATGCTCTACAGAGCAAAGCAAATGCACTTTGCTCCTTGAGGTTTCTGGTGTGTATCCTAATCTCTCTGGCTGATGATGAAGCATGTGTTAATCAGTGTGAAAGTTAATTATTACACCCAGGGAGGGATTGCTGCGGAGAGCCTGCACACGTACATGGCCTGCACGGATTATGTATAAAGCTGGTTATCCACAAAACACCAAGCAGCTGGGATCAGGGATATTTCCTGCATTGTCTGTGAATTTGGAAAGCATGTGTATTATATTCCTAGTAAACTCTCTTGCTTTTGAGGAATAATTGTATATGTCAATATATCATTTGTGTACCCAAGTTATACCTTAAGTGTAACTTGCCTATTCTTCTCCCTGGTTTCGTAGCCATGGGGGCCCAGTTCTCTCTGTCTCTGGTACCAGTACTCTAGTGGTGACATCACAGAGCAGTCATGTACTGCATGTGTCTACTGAAATCAGTGATTGGCAGCAGTGGCCATGAAGGGATCATTGGTGTCATCGCTGGACCAGTGATACCAGAGCAAGTTGTTGAGATGGTAATGGGAACAATAAGTAACACTCTAGTGGCATTAATCTTGATCAAGATCTCTACTTCTCCTCCCAAACTGTTGCTCTGCTGAGGAGACTTGCAGGGTGTCTGTTGGTGGTAGTAGTAGTTCCCCCCTGGGCATATCTTAATGATTGTAATCCACAAGGTAATAGGACTGCCTATGATGGTCATGTAGTCAAGACTCAGGAGATGGGAATTTTGTAGAAGCATTTAACTGATATAGAACAGGGTAACTTTTAACAACATCCAGGTACTGAAGGTACAATTCTTTAAGAGTAACCACTGAGGCCTGAGGCTGAGTTGGTTGATGGTATTCCAATTGGCCATCCACATCTCCTTTGTTGAGGAAGTCTTACACTTAAGGCTAAGGCGGAGAACACCTCAGTTTCTGGACCAAAAAATGGGTAGCTGCGACTGGATGCCGATGAAGTGCACCTGCGTCCAGTTGCGCACTCCGCTCCAAATTAGGCCCAATGAATGGGCCGTGTCGGAAGAGGGAGTGTCTTCAGGTGGATTCGCAAGGTGAATCGGCCTAAAGAATGAGCAAGTCCGTTCTTTTTTTCCAGGAGTCAGAACAAATGGCTCCCGGAAAAAAAGACCTGACTGGCTCCCATTGATTTCAATGGGAGCTGTCTTTTTGGTCAGGCTTTTGAGGCGAATACGGCCTCAATATCCTGACCAAAATACCCTGTGTGAACTCAGCCTAACTAATATGCTACGCTCACTCTGAAGTCCACAACTCTTTCTACAAGTTCCCAGCTGCAGGGTGTAGTTTCTCAAGGTTGCCCTGTTTAACCTGAGGCCACAGGCAGGCTTGTAGATATGAGGCCCATGTAACTTTAACCTCATTTCATGGTCTTGTACACTTTTACTTCCACAAGGTAATCTGACTGCAGAACAACACATAAGTGTCTCTCTGAGTAGGTATGTACCAGCCTAACTTGAGCCTCTGTCTCTTAGCTTCCCATCACTCTCCTTCCTCCTTTCCAATTGGAGCGGTAGGGAAGTCTATGTGTGCCCTCTCCTTCCTACCCAGAATTTTCTCATTTGTACCATCGACTCAGCAAATATGCACGTTGACTCTTAAAGGCACAATACACAAGTAAACCTTTTTGTAGTACTCCCATGGCAACACTACAGAGATGGAAGCCCAAGTGCATTAGTCGCTTTTACCCGTTCTGTGTGTATGTATATGTGTCTGCACTCGCAAGTGTGTACATTATTTGGGCCAAATGCCAGGATCAGAACTCATAAAACTTGTGTTTTGCCTAAAATTAGTGCAGTCCTCTGTGCCAAAGACAAAATGAGAAAGAAACATTACTTGCACTCTGAAATATTGTGAATTTCCAAGTGGTTCCTTGAAAGGACACGGCAAATCGGTAAGGCAGTAAGGTTTTGTCCCTTGACGCCAGGACAGGAAAGGATTTTCACGGTTTGTAAATTACATTTCGTTAAACTCTGTAGAGCATCAAAGAGTAACACATCTCTTTCAGAGAAAGCTGTGTCCCTGCGGGCTGGTAAATTTTCAAGATTGGCACTACAGTAAACTGCATTGAATGAGGCTCTGCATGGTGCTGAACAATCAGAGTTTGGGAGGCTCAGCGGACTAATATGTATGGGGGGGATCTGTGAAATGAAACTTGCTGAATATTTATAGAAGTGAAGACCAGCGGACTATCCCATGTAATTGAGTACTCAACTATGATTAGGGAAGAGGCTGAGGAATCATGAACATTACAAGGATTGCAATCCCATTTTCCAGTCTCCTTAGCTAAAGAATAATGATGTCATTTTCTGTCTTTTGTGATGTGTCTCTTGTGCTACTTAAAACAAGTTGGGTCTCAAGACTGCAGTTCCTGATCTCCTGGAAAAACACAAAAAAAACATTAATTTTATGCATGTATATAGCGCCGACCTGTTCAGTGTGCAAAATAATGTTCCCATTGGGTTCTTAACAGAAAATTTAAGTGCTCGCTTCGGCAGCACATATACTAAAATTGGAACGATACAGAGAAGATTAGCTTGGCCCCTGCACAAGGATGACACGCAAATTCGTGAAGCGTTCCATAATAAAAAAAAAAAAAAAAGAAAATTTAAGTGTGTTTTTCGACTGTCTGACACTCTTTAATGTCTGTTTTACTTTTTATTTTCATTATGAACCCAAACTAGTATAGTGAACATAATGCATTCTTCAGCATGACTTAAAAATCCACTTATTGTCTTGAGGTATCTATGGCATCTGTGAAGGACACAGCAAAGAGAGATGCATAAGTAAGGTATACTGTTAACAGCTGAAGATGCAGAGGGGGTAACCATTGGGCAGCTGAAACATAACCCCTGGGCCTCAGCCTTAAGTTGCGAGGCTGTAACAGTGCACTGTAGGATTAAACAGTATCTGTGAGCTCTCCTGATATGCCTGTTTTAGTAAATACATTATTGTATTGTATTCTCCATGATGTGATAATTCTAATTCTAATATTGAACAAACTGGTTATTGTCAATCCAAGGTCCATCAGGAAACCTCTAAAGTCTACACATTTCGCACAACACAAAGTTGTACAGATATCATATGACTAAAAGAGTTGTGTGACTTACTGTTATGCTACTTTTTTAGATGTGTTGCATGTGAGTTGCAGTTACCTTTGACTTGACATTTATGTCTATGATAAAATAAATAAATAAATTGCAGGCCACGTGCAAATAAAATCCAGCAGTTGTGGATTTTTTATGATGTCATATGTCTCAATGCAATACTATAGAGGTACACAGAAATTTTAGTGACTTGACTTTAGTGCAACTTTTCCCCATGTAACCATGTTGCTGTCTTAACCTAATAGAGATTCTGCGAAAAGGGACTATATTCTTCCATAACTTACATTTTAGGCTACAATCAACCATTAATATGGTAAAATGGGTGTTCTTTCTTCTCCCTGCTGCATCTGGCAATGTTTAGCTGTGCATGGCTGTATTTGTATTGCCATTGAATAAAAGGATAGCAAGGCTACAATCAGTTATATCTGTCAGCTCTTTTTATATCAATATTGGATACATTTTTATTAAATCTATTCTTATAAAAAAGAAAACAGTATTTAGGATTGCAGATGTTTGTACAAATTCTAAATAATTCCGTAAAATTCCGAGCAATATTTTTATTACTGAATCAATAAGGAGGTACAATATTCTTCCTGTGTTGCTTCTCCAACTTTAACCACAACTGATGTTTGCTTTTTCTAATTAATCTGTATTCAGAACAAATGTGAAGCAGACTTGTTAGCCAGATGGGCCGGTACTCCGCTATTACAAGACTGTGTTAGTAAAGAGGAAATAGAAGGAAGACCTTGACACAATATGGCAGCAGCTCAATTCACAATACAGGCTGTCCAGATGTGATGTCCTGTAGCATTTCCAAAATGATCATTCATCTGTGACAATAATATGTGTGTGGATGGCGGTAAATAAATATTGTCTTTGTAAACAGTGTTTTGATAAGATCAATATTATCATTGAGTTCATAAAGTCAGCCATTCTCTGTTATACCCTGAGGGACTGTCCAATAATATTTCTTAATAAGTATTGGAACGTTCCCCATTGTTTAGGAAATGATTTTTAGGGCCCTTGCTCATAACCAACACAGCAGTAAGTTCCAAGGACTATTCGTTCCTGAACATTGTCTGCTCCTTTACTTCATTCAAATGCAGCAGTCAGAGCTCTACGAGTTGTTCATCCCCATACACTTTGCATTTGCTGGGAGTGCATTGCCTTGTTGTGCTGTTGACAATCTAGCATAGTCTATATTGTATGAAAGATGCAATTGCCCTACAAACAAGTGTTTGTCAGGTGATCTGCAGCACATTTATAGGGGCCAGGTATTGGGAATCTAAAATAACTCCTGTTACATGAGGGGAAATGCTGCTTATTATCAGTTGTGTCCTAGGAAAAGATGTGGTCAATGACAATAGAGAAAATGATTGCTTATTGTTCGACTGCTGGTCAGGTGCCAAATGATCACCTCATGTAAATGGCCATTTAAAGAGTTTTCTGTATAAACCCTTTGGTCCTCTGTATAAGTCACCAAAGTTCAGTGGGGATCCATCAACCGGGATCCCCATGGATCAGCAGCATTCAGATGAGTGGTGCAGACTCAGACAACCAAGCGCCATACCTTGTATAGTGGCTGTGCTTTATAAATTTGTGACTGTCTCAGATGTCGATGATCAATGAACCATCTGAAGGATATATTATCGATGTTATAAGTCCAGAAAACTCCTTTCTGTGTTAGAAACATTCTAGGAAGACCAAATACCATACAATTTAGAGGACATTTTTGTGCAATTTGATATCAGTAGAAAACAGACAAAAATTTGGACACAGCAGCAAACTTTTAAGTAACTTGGCCAATATACAGGGCCTACATATATATATATATATATATATATATATATATATATATATATATATATATATATATATGAGGACTAATCCAAAATGATCATTCCAAAGTTACAGCACGAGGTACTGTTAGGTACTGTGGTCTGTTATTCTTCAAAGATCTGTAGCTGACCATACTTGATATTACCATTGGTATTGAAGTCTATTGTTATACAAATACAAGCCTACTACAACCAGACAATTTTCTGTACCACCAGTATGTCTTCTGAAGTATTTTCCCTCTCTTCACTGATTCACCACCATTGCTACCATGAAGCGCACTAGCAGCGCTTTAATACTCAAAGCTACAAGTAACATGTGAACTTCTTTATTTTCTATGACAAGTCACAACTGGAAAATGTCAAGGCTGTTCAGACAAGCTAATGAACACTAATAACAGAATGCTGTCTAATGTTGTGAAACGCGGCATGAAAGATGACAAAGGTCAGGCTGCATTTGTGGATCGCGCCTCACAGGAGGCCCGCGCATTGAACAGAACAATTTCTTCTAAGGTTTTCTCTTCATTACTCTTGTCAGCTTGGCACATTCATCTTCTAAAGAAGAGTATTCGAGTTACTGCAGGTGGCTTAGTGTCACAGTCTACTGTAGTTATACTCCATACTTCTAGTTTAGCTCCCATGGCATGGCTTGGTACAGAATTTTTTGCACATAACGGAGGAAATTTGTATTATTGGCAATATAAATTACTTCTCTACTCAGCTTGTTAGATGGGTCCTGTACTCTCAAATTTGCCCCCCGTCCCTGTCCCCACTGGGACCCCCAATGATAAGCTATGATCAGTTGGAGAACCTGGGTTTCATCTGTTGAAATTGTGTGTAGCATCTTCACAGGGTGAACGAAGTCTTAGAAAGTGTCAATTTATTGCTCGAGAGCAAGAAACGCAGTCCTTGTGACCACTTTTTACTCTGGCCAAGAGATCCGTAACAAAGGACTCCCCTCCCTTATCTTAGAATTCTCTGATAGGAATCTGAAATTGTTTTTCTAAACTGGACAAATGTAACAAATTGTTTTAGAATGATACAAAAGAATTAGTTTGGAGGAGGGATGTTGATACCAAAGGCAAAAATTAGATTTGTTTTGCCAATGAAAACAAAGTTGGGTACCAACAGCATAAACCAACATATGATAAGGGCTTACATAGCAGAGTATAATTGCAAAGAATATAGAAAATGGCATCAATGTGAGATTGGTATCTGTGGCGTAATATTTTATGGTTAGTAGATTACTACATACGTGTGCACTTTAGGGAATGATTTATGTGGATATTGCTGACAATTAGAAATTTCTGATCAATATAATTTGTGGTTTGGTATTAATAGTAATGTTTACATATCTTTATGATTATATACCAATACACTATTTGCCATGACACTAATTCAGAGGTGTATCTAGGGGTTCAAAGACATCGGAATGTGCCCCCAACCCTTTACTATCCCTATATAGGAACTATACAGCTCTACACAGGGATCGGCAGACCATTTTAATGAATACAATACAGGAAAGAGTTTGTGACTTACAGGTGACGTCTCTGACTGTAATTGTTCATTTTTCCCGTCTTGTCCATCTAGACCGGCACAACCACTTCTTACAGCCGTGACTTGTCTCTGTAAAATTTGCAACACAGACATCTATGGCTTCTGGCATTTCCAGGTACTTGACCTCTCCTACAAAAAGTCCCCAGCCTGCTGTTACCTCCAGATATGAAATATATAATATAAAAATCCCCTGGAAGTGAATAATAACCCGCATGTGTATCTTTATGTTAATAGTGCTAGCATGTGCCCTTAATTCAGTAATAACACATTGTATGTGCATTGCCAATGTCCTGCAGATGCTCATACAGTTCATAGGGTTGCTTGTGTTTGTAGTGGCCCTGGGGTGGGAGCAACAAAGTCCATAACTGAGGAGATTAATTTATGGCCATAGCACATTAGTCTTGGTTACTGTGGCACAAGGCTAGAAAAATGATACTGAGAATATTGTATTTCTTTACGTCAATGACCTCCTGAAGTTCCTGGTATTACTACTATGAAGACATTTTCTGACTAGTATATGTGTATGTCATTATCATGTCACCATCACATGGTTAATAAATGCTACAGAATGCTCCAGAAGGTTTTTGTCTCATCCTTTGGAGCAGATCAGCAGTCATGCTGCTCAACATATTGATATTGTGTTTCTGAGCCAAAGATCTGTATCTGGCAGCACATGGAGTATGTGCTATGGAGCTTGCCGTAGGAAACGAGAAGTTGGTTCCTAGCACAGGGGAATTGTGATCACCTCATGGTTATTAATGAACTGGAAAACTATTCAAAGGACAGAGTTTATCCTGTGCCAGTCAGTTGTGAATAGCGCCCCACTGGGGATCAATTGATTGGAGCCGCGCATGTGTTGGTGAGGGAATGAATACTATGAATACTGACTCTGCTTTTCTTTTATTCACCTAATTTTCCAGCTGTGATTTTGTTTCCTTATTTTTTTTCTTTTTTAATATTCAATTATTTTTCTTCCCACATTTTTCTATAAATTCCTTCATTCACGGTTGTCTCTAGGACCATATTAGATCCTCCTACCCGCCATGGTTCTGAACTTGTGCAGCTAACATGAAGTGCTAATATCATTGGACCAGATTTACTGAGTGTAAGCCAGATTTTTGGAGTAGAAAAGTCGCAAACCTTGGGTTATTGTCGCAATTGACATTTTTGCATTTCCAACTTCATGAAAGTGGTGTGACAGTTGCACTAGATTTAATATAATTTACAGTAGTTTACTGGTGCAAATGATCAATGAAGTCTATGCCATCTACAAGCTGATGTACAGTATATTTCATCAAAATACAACAACCTGGTGGAAGAGCTGCTTCATTTAGGAAGACGTGAGTGCCAGCGACTGAAGGCAGCTGTACCACCAATGCGGAGGGTATAAAGACTGGCATTGATTATGTTAGTCTTCATAAATATCCTGCAATGTCTTTCCATTGGAAAAAAAAACCATTACCAGTAAAGGAAAATCAATACATTGTTATATGTTGTCCTATAATGTTGTGCAATTTATAGCACTGAGAATAAATACTGCGGGGTATTCTTAAACACCAATGACCAGTTATGACGGCTACAATTGCCCCCCTTTTGACTATAATTTCATTGTAGTCATTTTACTTTTCAGGAGATAGGTTCCTGTTTCCAGTTCTTTGTCCAAATCTTTGGTAAAAATGAATATATGTTAGATTCACCAGAGTCTAACCTTTGCTTAAAATTAGTATCATAATGAATCTGTCTATTATATGTTGTAATTTATTGCATTATAAAGCATTTCACTAATAACTGTGTTTTGTCCTGTTTGTAGGTTCTTCAGAAAGGACAGTAAAAAGGTTTGAAGCAGACGGAGTCAGCCATTATACAACCTTACTGCTCAGTAAAGATGGCAGCACTCTGTATGTAGGGGCCAGGGAAACACTATTCTCCCTGAACAGTGCAAACTTTACATCTCTATCAATGGTAGGTACTTTTATACTTGTTTTTGTCTTTGGACCATGGCCAGCCTTCTTGTCACTCGTAATAATTCAATTTTTCATTATTATTATAGTTAACATGGAAAGCAGAAGACAGTAAAAAGAAGGAATGTACTTTCAAGGGAAAAGATGCCCAGGTAGGTTTTTCTTTACGCAGTTCGTATATGTTTAACTGTATACCGAGACCTTCATTTTTATTCCCATTGATGAGATTGATGGTATGACAAGATATAGTTGGACAGAGGTAAAGACACTATTGAAGAAGCCCATATAAGCAGTAACATTGCAGTTAAAACTAATATACGTTACAACATCTATGCTATATTAAAGTAACAGGAAGTAGAGGCATCGTTGCTGCAGGATGTGACTATCTCCCATTTGCACAACCTGGCATGAAGGAAGCCTGCAGCAATCTGGCGAACGGCCCAGGTGGCTTTCTGGCAAATATCTTCTAGCTGACGCATAGTATGCAAACTCTAGCATATTAAACGTTAAAAACAGGGACCCAAATATTCATTTCCTGTGAATACAATTCTGATGGGCCATTCTAAAACTTAGGTTAAGGGGATATTGTCACTCCTTAGGGAGAGACCACCATATAGGTGTATGGAGACTTATTAAGCCATTGGCGCTCCACAGTGAGGGGTCATGGGACGAATATGCAAATCTGTCTCCCATGGTGTTAGTATAGGGAGACAGTGCCTCAGTCATGCAGCCCAGTAGAGGGCGCTCCCTTTAACATCATGCCCGACCTTCCCAGAGGCCTTTGCTGCAATAATGTGCCATTCTAAAACTTAAGATCACCTACTGGTCCTGATTAGTGATCTTCCCAGGAGGTTTCGTACTTCATACCTGCGCTCTTGTGTCATCATGAGGTTCCTCTATAAAAGAGGTTCACAAAGTGTTTCCTTCATTGAACATCAACCTTACAGAGAGGGTAATAGGGGTTGGAAATCATACTGCAGCTTCCAGGAACCATTCAGGGGCATTCTTAGCCACTTTCAGGGTACACCTGTCCGTGCCTTCTTCGGACCCATTCATTTCATGTACTATGCCCTGGCCACAAAAAAAGGACCTGTCTTGAGTTTGCCATAGACCCTACATGGACCTATGATAATACATGGACATGTTATTGGACCTTAGAAAATAATGGGTCAGTGTGCAAGCCATTAAAAGCACAGCTATCATAAAGCAAACATTCAAGTGCACGGAACCTAAAAATGTGGCAGGTGCTTGGTGTTTGATATGAAGGCAGTAGACTGATAATCACATTGGTAAATGTATCCAAGTATGTTACAGAAAAACCATTAAAATCGAATCACAATATGGAAGATGTTACTTTTGCTCCTTTTGTAGAGACTAGATTTACACTTTAGCCTCTTGGAGCATGATACCATTTATCATTATGTAACGCTAGTATAAAGAGATCTGAATTCTGAGAGTTAGAAACATGTTCTGGTTTAGTGGAATCTGTACTCAGCTAAAATCCAGCATACATAGAACGTTTTGGTCCAGATCTTACCAGTTTTCCAATATTTTCCTATATATGACTATATCTGTACATTAAACATCACGCATGGAAAGCCATTTCCACATAACATGTATTATTTCTAAATACCCATTTTATTATTTTTGTTCTCTTATGTTTTTTTCTTGTTCATTTCCTTTAACATAAATTGCATAAACTCTTCTTTTCTGAAAAAGTCATCTGTGGTTTTACAACCCCACAGCTTGAGACTATTAAGACGGAGAATACATATTCATTGTCCAAAGTCCAACCACACCCTTGTTACACGTATCCTCTGCATGGAGTGCTATTTGCATGTGCACTGTACCTGACCTCTTTCTTAAATATGAACTGGTAAACAGGAGCTAAATGGTTTGTGTCGTGTGTTTGTACAAATCTGCTTGTGTATGGCAAACACTGTTAAAATGACAATCTGTGGCTGCATATTCATGTATAGGTACAGAAAATGTATGAAAAAGAGCTAGCATGTTGTAAAATGGTGCTCCACCTGCCAGATGTCTCCGGTTACTGCATATGTGTCACCCCAATGGTTTCTGATCCTGATTTATTTTAATAAATACTTATATTATTAAGGGCTCGTTCACATCTGCGTTGCCCTCTCCGTACTGCAGGTTTCCGTTTCCTGCATAAAACAGAGCAGGATACGGAAACCTGCAGGAGTCTTTCTCACCCATTCATTTGAATGGGTGAGAAAGCTGTCCGGCCGTGAGCGGCAATGAGCGTTTTGCGCTCTCCGCCGCGAAACCGGGTTTTATAATCCGGACACAGAGTCGGACATGCAGTACTCTGTGTCCGGATTAAAAAATCCGGTTTCGCGGCGGAGAGCATAAAACGCTCACCGCCGCTCACGGCCGGACCCGGTCTGTGCTTTGCGTCTTCTGGCATGCAGAAGACGGAAAGCACAGAACGGAAGGCTGAACGCAGGTGTGAACCTAGCGTAACACCGATGTATCACCAAATAATCAATGGCAGCAAATATATCACCACCTAAGAAGATGCACTTTTATATTAATGATGAGGGATAATAAATTATGTAATTTGTGTACTTTTCATTGTATAATATAATTACGAGGCATCATCTGTTGTGTAGGAAGATCTTTGGGAGGTGTCATTTAGACAATATAGATTTCTCAGATGTTCGATGCCGTGGAGTTCGTTTCATATCTGGTAATTCAGGCTTCTCTCATTAGCAATATTGCAGCCATTATTGGGCAATTGGCTGAATTTTGCAACTTGTGCTGACTCATACTGACCCACTATGCACAAGAGAGTCGCTACTGAAGAGGTCAAAAGTTTGGTTACAAAAGTACAGCCGTAGAAGGACAAATACAAAATGTAGAGCTCTTGCTTAATGTAAAGCTCCTGGTTCGAAAATGGAATGGGCTCTGGAAGGAACAGATCCCAGAAAATGTAAGACCCAAAGTACTGGTAGTAACTTGCCTATTAAAGGGGATGTCCAGTTTTAGGCAAATACTGAGAGACAAATGTTATGGTTTGTATAATTCAAAGTTGTACAATTTTCCAATATACTTTCTGTATCAATTCCTTCTGGTTTTATAGATTTCTGCTTGCTGTCAGGTCATTGTCATATGGTATACAGTATATTGTCATATGGTATACAGTCCCTGGTCATATGGCATACAGTCCATTGTCATATGATATATTGTACATGGTAATGTATGAACATACAGGTGCACAACTCAATATAGTCACTCCACAGTAATCAGACCTCTGCCTGGTAACGAGCTGTGCATCTGTGTGTATATCACATGACCATGGACTGTATATCACATGACCATGGACTGTATATCACATGACCATGGACTGTATATCACATGACCATGGACTGTATATCCCATGACCATGGACTGTATATCCCATGACCATGGACTGTATATCACATGACCATGGACTGTATATCACATGACCATGGACTGTATATCACATGACCATGGACTGTATATCCCATGACCATGGGCCAATTTTATATTCACTAGATTTCAACAGAATAAACTATAGCAAACCAATGTAGAAAACCATAAAAAATGATACAGAAAGAATATTGGAAAATTTTACAACATTTCATTATATAAACAATAATATCTGTCTGAAACTAGACAACCCCTTTAAATGAACAGAGCTTTATGTGCTGACAAATATGGGGTCATATAGTTGCATGCAATGAGTTAATGATCAATACATGGCAAATAGCCTAACTCTTGTTTTTCATGGTTTCAGAGAGATTGTCAGAACTATATCAAGATCCTCCTGCAGCTGAACAGTACACACCTCTACACCTGTGGAACTTACGCCTTCAGCCCCAACTGCACCTACATCGTAAGTACACTTCTTTAGCTATACTGCAAAGCTGTCACACCCTGCCTGGGTTGGGCTACTAATGACGTGGCTCAGGGTAAGGACACACATTCAGGTTTTGTTGATGCTGTTTTTGAAGTGGATTGAAAAAAGACAAGTACCATCTGCCCTTTATAAGTTCTCACCCTCCATGATCCACACCTGGCTTTGTCTTCAAAAATGGCATCAACAAAACCTGAGTGTGCGTCCATTACCCTCAGTGCTGCTGGAAATATATACATTGTGGAAATAACAGGTCAGTAAGGAATATACAGCCTACAACAAATGAAAAACTGTTCCATGCCAAGTTCATGAACTTTCCAATTACAGTAACTGCATTACTTTTATTGTACGGATCCTAATTTAATATAAGCAGAATCCTGTTCATAATTCTACAGGCGTCAGAGCTCAAATGGCCCATAATTCCTTTCTTGTTCTGTGACTGTACACAGCTAGTTATGCTTTATGGAACGGGCCATCAGTTAGAACACAAACTAAAGTGCCCATACGTTAGATTCCTTTCCACAGACTATGGAAATCTTCAGTGGCATTCACTTAAAGGGGTGTATAAGTAGGGGGTGCAGTAATCACGTCTGGGTACTGGAGCCTATAGGGCCCCAAAGACCACTCTACAGTATAATAAGAAACCAATATAATAGATGGCAAACAGAAGTGGGGGCCCATTACAAATTTTAGAGCTTCAAGTCAACCCATAATTTAATGTAGATCAATCTTTATGGTGGCAAACATCAAGGAAATGGAAGGGAGGTACTGTTATCTTGAATTTCAACTAGCAAAGTGTTTGAGTTTGCTAAGATATAAGCCACTGTCAAAAGTTATAGGTTATATGTATGGCCAGCTTAAAAAGGACCAGTGCACCAGGTCTGAAAAGCCCAATGACGTACATTATCTGATAGGCGTAGTCATCCTGAGCATTTTGGTGTTTTGGTTATCCGTACCCATTTACTTTTTCCAAAGATATAAGCCCTTTTAGTCTTAATACAAATTAGGTTAAACTAGCCAAGTGGGCAGTAACACTGCATGACACACAACACACAGAGAAACAATAGTGTTATTGTCCACTTGGCTAGTAGACCCTAATAGAGGCACTAAAAGGGTTTATATCTGTGGAATGGCTGAATGGATTTGGATAAAGAAGTTTCAGCTGTGAAACTCTGTCCATGTGTTGGCCAGATTTACCAACCTGCACCTTATGCCAAGTGATCCCTTGAAAGCACATGAATCCCCATAGACTATAATGGGGTTCGTGTGCTTGCTACGCACTGCCAGCACGAATCATACAGACAGGAAAGTAGATTGTGATCTACTTTCCTGTCCACATGTTAACTGCGGAGATCTGACAGCAAGCACACGGACCCCATTATAGTCTATGGGGTCCGTGTGTTTTCACTGCACACCGCTTGCAAATTCGTTAAAACGGAATACAAACACAGATGTGAATGAGGGGTAACTGCATTACAGGGGTTGTCTGACAAACTGACCGTCTGAAAACCAGATAGTCTATGGCATTATATTGATACGTAGCAAGGAGTAACCTGTCCATTTTATTCTCATAGACCTTGTAAGTTTGTTTTCTTAGTGGTGTTAGAGATTTCCAGAATTCACTGCGTGTTCATTGCCGTAGTACTACAGATGTTCTTTTTTTTGGTGTCAGTATGGCATGACATACTAGTGAGTGAATTTTCATAGCCTTCAGACATAGATGAGAATTCCTATTTGCAGTGAGCCATATTCCCCTGGTGAGCCTGGTGTTATATACGTGAATCTTCCAGGTTGTATAATTTAATTTTCTCATATATTATGTGTGGGGTTAGTGTTCATTTTACACATTCCATGACTAGTTCCCTGAATGAGGCATTATTGTATGTAGGCCATAGGCTGAAACCTGTTCTGTGTGTAGTCTGTTCAGTGTTATTGGAGTGACTTCACTGGTATGGAAGCCTGTTATCTTCTCAGTATATTAGACACCCCAAGACGGCAGGCCATGCTTGTATACATGCTTACACCCATTAGACTTATCTCTCTATGTATTTACACCCATAACTACAATAATTAACCACGTCATTACTTGGAAACAAATCTCAGCAGGTAACTATTATCTGGGTAAGCAGTGGACTATGCGTATTTATCCATGGAATACCTGAGGATTATTAACTATACTAATATTTAGCCATATGCCAACTGCTTCTGACTACACGATAAATGGTGGTGTGTGTGCACAGATGCGCTGATACACAGGGGCACCCATGTGTAAACATGGTAAGCAGGCACACACAAACAGATCCTGCCTGCTTCATTGCCTTTCACAGTGATTGTCACCCATTAGGCCCATGCTACGTGGAACCATTACAGTGCCACACATCTGTACACAGTGGCCACCTAGTGAATAAATATCCTCTACAGTAAGAATAGCTTCAGAAACTGCAGAGATGCTGCTATGTGGAGCATGAGTTCTAATATATAAGACAAAGCACAAAATAAATGTACGGGCATGATCTATAGCAAACAGATTCCAGCTTATATACGTAAAGGGTTATCCATGTTGTTGTTAGAAAGTCCTTAACTGTGTCCAGTAAGTCTGTAAAGAAACCATAAGCAAAGTTGCCATTCTCCTACAGCTCCCCCACAGGGAAAATGAAGTAATACATAAAGCCCACTCACTTCAATAGGCTATCCATGTAATGCACTGGTATGTTGGTCCTCCACGACAAGATTTGCTCTTCATAGCATTTCATTTAAAATAAATCCACCAGATAATTTATGCTGACCTGAATAAAGGCAGCATATGATGGAGGGAAAGAAAATGATCTCCATATTATACATGATTATATGACTTGGATCCGAATTTCATATTAAAAAGCAGAATAAATCCTGAAAGGACTTCTGGGAGAGATAGAGTCCTGTTTGCACAATTCACAGAGTCTAAGTTACAGCTTTCTTCGTATCAGTGTGTGTAGAGAGAAGGCTGTCAATCAGCCGGTGTGATTTGGATGTGTCCTAGGAATCCTGTTGCAAATCATATAAAACTATATATCCCATAGCTCATCTTTTCTCACTTTATCATATACTGCATTCAGGGAAGCAGATATAACCTTCTCAGTTTTTTTCCCAGTTACAATTGACTTTAGTGACAAAACTAATCTGATGAGTGATCATACCGATCAGTGGCCTTTTCTGTCCTATTTTACTTGGTAATAAGCTAACCTGAATTTAATAACAGAGGCATACGGTATTCAGAAATATTGTTAGATGTGAGGAATAAAAAAAATACATCCCTCTTCCTCATATGTTCCTATGACTACTGGTAATTCTAGTATGTATGTATTACTTCTAGTACAGTATGTACTAATTCTAGTACAGTATGTACTATTTCTAGTATGTATGTATTATTTCTAGTATGTATGTATTATTTCTAGTATGTATGTATTATTTCTAGTACGTATGTATGTATTATTTCTAGTATGTATGTATTACTTCTAGTATGTACTAATTCTAGTATGTATGTATGTATTATTTCGGCAGTGCTCATTGTCATACATTTTAGGCATAGTGTGATAATAATAATAATTTATTAAGGCTGTATATTTAGGAAGTGTTTACTTGGGGCCATGGTTTGGAATATAAGGAAAGATAACATCTGCATGTAGCTTGTACGTTCTTGTGGATACATTTACTACTTCTTCAAGCCATTGCTTACTTTCAAGAATTGACCAAATATCTCTCTTTCCATTACAGAGAATCAATGATTTTAATTTGGAAACAGATTCAAAAGGAAACCCCATCATGGAAGACGGAAGAGGCCGATGCCCTTTTGATCCAGAATATAAGTCTTCAGCTATAATGGTTGGTAAGTAAAGCTGAACATGAAATAATTTCCCTACAATGTCCTACGATTTGTGTTGGGGGTCCTCGATGGAGGATTCTCTGATTTTATATACACTACTTATTCAGTTCTTCTGTCTCTGTGCCAGATGGGGACATGTATGGCGGCACTGTCAGTACCTTCCAGGGAAATGAGCCTATTATTTACAAGAGTGAAGACAGCAAGATTACTCTGAAGACTGAGACCTCCTTGAACTGGCTCCAAGGTTGACCTTTGATTTACTTCTTTGATAACAATGTGTTCAGACATAACATGGCTTATGATAGAGATCAGGGACCACCTTTGATGTATGCAGAACCATTCTGAATAACAAATATTTGCCTGGAAGGTTGAGTCCATCGTTTCCATAGCTGAAATAGCATGTGCTGTTTATTAGGAATTTCTAACATTTAGACGGTTCCATTTTCAACCAAGATCTGCATGCTTTCTAAATTGCAGTAATTTCTAGTACATTTTACTATGGACTTTATCTGTAAGCTGATGGCTTAAATTAATACCTGTGTGTCCCATCCGTGGTCTATGCGTTTCCTGGACTGACCGCATCTGTATGTATAGAGCTCGTTGTATCATAGTCAGTTAGCTCAGAAATGGCCCGATCACTATATACAGCTTTATGTCAATTTAGTACAGTATCAATCCGGGAGCTGAATCATAGTCAGTTCTCATGCAGTGAGTTCTATGCACACGGCCCAGTTCAGTCCAGGACATACGGTCCACGCATGGACTGGTTTCCATAGATAGGACTCTGTCATGTGCATGGGGTCTTATTGCCATAGTAATAATGTGCTACTCAGCTGTAATGTGTAGTAAAATGTGTTACTCATTACTGCAATTATTAAGTGTGCAGTTCTTAATTATAAACACTGTGTGGATCCGGCCTTATTCATCTGCTTAAAAGCCCACAATGAGCAAACCCTTTATTCTACTGCATTTAAGATGAATATGACTGTATTAGTATAATTTAGATTAAGTGACAATAGGGGCATATTTGAAGATTATTGGGGTCGAGCACTTTATAGTATGTAAATAAGGGCATAGCAGGAGCACTATTCACACTGGGACGTGTGTTGTGTTGACTCTGTCATTAGCTGTGCACAGGACCTGCTATTAAACCATTATCCTCTGCTTTGTCATTGCAGATCCGGCTTTTGTTGGCTCAGCTCATATTCCAGAGAATCTTCCTAAAGAGAACCCTATAGGTGACGACGATAAGATTTATTTCTTTTTTACGGAGACAGGAAAAGAGTTTGATTTTTTTGAGAACCCTATTGTGTCTCGGATTGCTCGAGTATGTAAGGTGAGGAGAGCAAAAAATTCTTCATTTCTTTATAACTTGTCACAAACCATAAAGTCACCCCATTCCTGCTGTGTACTTGGTGAAACTGAACATACTCTAGGGAAGATGCTATGTTTAGATTCCCAATTCCCATACACCTCAATAGCTTATTTGTTGTCAGCTGATTCCCTTGACTCCCCTGTAAAAACAAGCAGGCTCAATTTGTCTAAGGGTTCACATGTTTTCAGTGCAAAGGAGAAACAAAGGAATGAGCAGTATAAAATTCAACCTACCTATTCCTTCCTTCCCCAGACAGCTGATAGTGACGTCCATATGTATGGGGTTCAATAAGAGTCTGATCTAGATGTCCAGCCATTAAGGTCTCCATAGACACTGATTTCCACTTACGGAATACAAGAAAGCAAAAATCCACAATTATATCACAAATTAAACTTAACATTTTAATAATCATCTACAATATAAATTAACCCCAACGATTGGATGGTATAAAAATCGGAAAAGAATTGGAACGCTCTTACCCGTTCCAGATGAAGGGTGTCATACCCCACTTTTAGGATCACAATTTCTCCAAACGCAAAGGGAACCAAGGATGGGTGCAGGAGATTAACCCTGTCACCTGAGCATATAACTCCTGCCCTTACAACAATGATCCCAATGCCGACCCTAAAATTGTCCTGTCAATATCTCCTTCCACTTACAGCTACAATGTAAAACAATATTCAGTAACTAAATGTATGCCATTAATTTCTAGTGAATTCTGGCCAGCATTTGTTGCATGTTATGTGTATATTGTATCACTGGTAGAAAAAAAACCCCCACATTTAACTGCTGATCAATGAAGCAATGAGACAGAGTGACTTATAAAAGCCTTATCTATATGCATTTGGAATACTAGGCATGTACCCTCCACATAGATTGTAGATATATCAGTGGATGTTATATCAGTATTTTCCACCTGTGCAGCTGCCACCATATAACAATGGGTCTGTCTACATTGAACCATTTCTTACCTAACATTGGATAAAAGTTTTTTTTATTTTTTTCATAAATATTATGAATAATTATGTTTTTTTCATTGTAATTAACATGTTCAGTGTATATAATGGCATTCTACCCTACCCAAACCCATCCAACCATCAATAATAGATGGGCCATGACTTGTGTGCCCCATGGAGAGAGATTTCTCTGCTGTGGTCTATATGGAGAAGGAGCACTGGGAAATGGGATGGGTGCTAGGCTGGGTGGTTCACCCTAACTCCATTGAGACCCTGCAGCAGCCAAATCCTTTCCCTAGTCAGGAACATATATGCCATGACATGACGGCAAAGGACTTTACTAACCCTCACATCTGTAATGGGATAGTTGGCACACCTCCATACACATAAAGTAGTCCTATTTGTATTTGCGTGTATGGGCACCTTTCATTCCATTATACTATCTGGTTACATATCTCCTTTGCTTATGATTCCTTTGACACCATGATATTGTCCTTCTTCTAGGGTGACCTTGGAGGTGAACGTGTCCTACAGAAGAAATGGACCACATTCCTGAAGGCCCAGCTTTTGTGCACTCGCCCTGAAGATGGCTTCCCTTTTAATGTTTTGAAGGACATGTTTGTACTCACTCCAGGAGGGGAACATTGGAAGAATACCATTTTCTATGGGGTCTTTACTTCGCAGTGGTAAGCAGAAAGTTATTAGTATTCAACCTATGTGCGATTGTGAAGAACACCCAAGATTTTTGGCTTTCATTTTAGAAGTCCCATGCTGCGACTTAGCTGCGAACACTGTTTTTAACGTTCATTACAGCCTTGTATTGTGAATTACATTTCAGCCCTGTCTTTGTTTCGTAATGACCACTTTGTCCTACTTCTCAGTTCGCTGAGCTTCTTTATGTGGCCATAGCTTTTACAGGATTGCTTCTGATCACTATAATTAAAACCACACGGAGTGTATATTATATCTGTTGTAACCTCAATAGGCGAGTGAGTCTGGGGGCTGTAGAGGCATTTGGCGCACATGGAAACATACAGTATTCTAGAAATGTTACTTTTCTCTACAGGAACAAGGGAGGTGTAGGAAGCTCGGCTGTATGTGCCTTCTCAATGGCTGATGTGCAGAGGGCTTTCAGTGGCCTCTATAAGGAAGTGAACCGCGAATCTCAGCAGTGGAGCACGTATACCGATTCTGTACCGGAGCCACGACCTGGAGCTGTAAGTATTGCATGTCTCTGAAAGTATTTGACCGGATTGAGCTAGGGTTTATATAATTTTTCATCCAGCAAGTATTTTCAGTATAGACCTTTGGTTTCTGCGCGAGCAGAAATGTGTTGAAGTCAGATTCCAGTTATGTACCTGGCTAATATTATATCCAAAGACATTAGATATCTTCACAGTAAGTTCTATAAAGCCATGTATGGAGATTTTGTTGTGTAGTGGAAAAGCAAGCTATTATAGATGGTCAGACCCTGTTCCTTTTTATGCCTGTTATTCTTTGTACTAAAAGTTCAAGAGCACTTGTCACTCTATGGGATAATGTGTGTCAACACTGCCCTCTTGTGGCTAGATTGTTTACGCTGCAGAAGATGGTGTCCTGCGGTTTTATGTATTCCTGTTCATTTAGTTCCCATTATTTTATATAATACTGTATTTCCATAGCATTGTGCACAGAATGCATGTTTCTATATTGACTATATTCCTATACCGAAGACTCGAACACAGCATATTGTCAATGAAGCAGGTTTCTTTAGGTTCATATATCCACAACTCTTTTTCCAGAATCTGTATTTGATGGCAGTTTCGGGCATGCATTTACCTTTGCTATAACACTTTTTAGGAAATGCAATAAAAATAATCTATTCCCGCAATATTATTGATCAATTTGTAATAAGTTGGTAAAACTGCACATCTTATTGGAGCCTCTTGGTCTATGGCTATACAGTTCATTCATACTTACATTTCTCTTCCCCAACAGTGCATTACTAATAGAGCAAGAAACATGAAAATCAATTCCTCCCTGCAAATGCCTGACCGAGTATTGAACTTCATCAAAGACCATTTCTTGATGGATAGTCCCGTGCGGAGTCAACCTCTGCTGCTCCAGACTCAGATGCTGTATCAGCAGATCAGTGTGCAGAGGGTCAAGGGGCTGAAGAGAACCTATGATGTCATGTTCTTGGGGACAGGTAATGCCTGACACAGTTGTACAGGAACCATTGAATCCAAGTTTATTGCAGCAGTTTCGGGGTTAATAATGCTTTCCTTTCCACAGATGATGGGCGACTACATAAGGCTGTCCATGTCAATAAGAAGGTCCACATTATTGAAGAGATAAAGCTCTTCCCAAATGCTGACCCCGTTCAGGAGCTTCTGATTGATCACAGTAAGGTAAGAATTGGTCACATTATTATTATTCCCCATCCCGTATACAGAATATATTTATCCATACCACATATGTGGACTTTTGGTGTAGTATCCTTGTATATAATACTTTCATATAAATCACCTTGTACTGGTTTGGCAATATGTTATTCTTCGATTGTGGATTACATGATACGGGTGAAGCGATGCGCAGGCTGTTACCTAAAATGGTGTAAATTTGGTTATGAGTTTTGTTATATAAATGCACAGAATATATTTTGCATAGGAACAAGTGATAGATTAAAATATCCTTTTCTCTGTCATACAACTGATATGACATCCACATCCATGACGCTTATCTAGCACATTTTGCGGAGTCACCACTGCTGCCAAAGTATAGGTCTTGAGCTACTGAGTGATTTCCTCCTTCTCCATGAAGCACATGTACAGTATACAATACTATTCCGGAGCAGTAGATCTCGAGTGCCATTTGCAATTAAGTTACTAATTAACGGATTGATAGGCATTGTATAGAAAAATCAATATCCAAGTCCTGTTAAGCAATAGGACTATGTACATTGACTGCTTCATTCTCCATTTGTAACTATGGAAACTCAGATGTTATTCTGTGTTGTATAGAACCTGGTTTACGCCTCGTCTCGTTCCATGGTGGTACAAGTTCCGGTCTCAAACTGCAGTATGTATACAAGCTGTGGGGAATGCATCCTTTCACGTGATCCCTACTGTGCATGGAGCAAGAGAGGGTGTCGAAGTGTCCACCATCACTCACATGATCCAAATGCCCAGTGAGTGGTCTCTGTTATTTCTGTTTTACACAGTCAAGGCTGTGTATATAGATATTTTTTTTATTCATCTGCATTTTATGTATTCCAGGCACTGGCTCCAAGATATTGAACATGCTGATACTGAAACACTTTGCCAGCAGAACAATAGCTCAGGGCCCTCTGGGCGAATTCTTGTATCAAAAGGTAAGTCACTGAAAGACTAGGATATGTGTCATCTTTATGGACAGATGGGATATAGACAGAAAAAGGATTGTAAGGACTGAAATATTGCACTGGCCTAATAAGTCTGTAGTTTAAAATTGGAGTGCTATTTATGAGACAGACAAGACAGACAGATATCGGATGGATGGAGGATGGACAAATAATGGATGGATGGAGGATAGATGGATGGATGAACGGAGGATGGATGGATGGAGGATAGATGGATGGGAGGCTGGATGGATAGAGATTGGATGGACGGATAGATGATGGATAGATATCAGATGGATATATATTATTAAATTAAGTTAAATTTGCCATTAATTCCTTTTATTGATATTTTATTCACAGATGAACCAGAGTGTAAAAAAATTGTGCTAAAACCGAATAATGCTACCACTCTGCCATGCAACTTACTATCCAACCTGGCATCCCGTCAGTGGCTTCACAATGAGAAACCGATTGATTCCTCGTATTTTGTCTTCGAAACGGGAGACCTGATCCTTGTAAACAGTCCGGAAAGACTAGGAACCTATGAATGTTGGTCAGTAGAGAAGGATTTCAAGAAGCTGATGGTAAAGTACTGTGTTGAATCAGACAGCACCATAAAAGCAACAACTCAAAGGGCTCAAACAGAAATAATCTTTCACCAAGTCAGTGCCATTGACAAGATTGTCAACAACTCATTGCTTTCCTCAACCTCGGGGAGTAGCTCTGCCCAGCTAGCAGGGAAATCTTACTGGAATGAATTTCTAATAATGACTGTACTTTTTGTGGTGGTTTTAGTCATTCTGGCATTGTGCGTTTTGTATAAGCATCGCAGTGGAATGAAATCAATTCTAAAGCCTGTAGAAAATTCTGACAAGAAGCCACGTAAAAGTGCCGAAAATGTGCCTCTGAATGGGAGCAATGTGCCTATCCCACAAGCTGACCACAAAGGGTATCAGACTCTAAATGACAACTATATAATCAGCACTCCGGTTCATGACCCTTTGGTTGCTAGTAAAATTGTGACAGAATCAGAGAAAAGACCTTTGAATGTCAAGGACACTCTTGTGGAGGTATCTCCAGCGTGCCCACGACCAAGAGTACGATTAGGCTCAGAAATCAGAGATTCTGTGGTATGAGAGACTGATGCATATGACATTTCTGTACCCACAAACCACTAAGGGACCACAAGCAAATGCTCAACAAGGCTTTGTGATCCGCAAGTATTCTATGTGTGTGCATGCAACTTTTTGATGATGGTCAAAACTTGATTATCAACCCAGGCTACCTATACATGGATAGCTTCTGTGTGCAGAGAGTATACAAGTGTACATTGTGGAAAGATAAGAACATCATCTTCTGTTACAGTCATCTTCTGGTTTCTAGGCACAGAAGGACAATTGTGTTTGGAAGCGTGTGCACACTTGGCCACCAGGAAGCACATTTCCATTTCAACATTCATCTAAACCGTGTACAAGGACCGTCTTTTAAATAATTTGCACATGGTTAGTAGAAAGCTTGGATACTGGTGTTATTCCTCCACTATGGCTGATCTTCAGTATCGGTTATGGGGCATGGAGAAAACCAAATGTCATTGAAAGGTCCTCATGGCCTCGCGCATGTCTGAAGACCATCAAGAATGTTATACCTGTGAACGTTTTGTAGATCACTGAGCGTCCGAACTTTGCAATTGTGAATGAGAAGTGAACGTTGTGTCAGTGTTGGCAGGATTAACTTTGACGAAAAGCACAATAAGAATCGGACACTAGCCACGAAAAAGAGTGTTCACAATATAGTCGGGTACATTGCCAACTGGTAGCAATATTCTACTGCAAAATGCCTCACCACAGAGGTGTGTAAGACACCCTTCTGTCAGACAGAGGAATTGTCAGATATTTGCCACGTTGTCTAAGCAACCATCTTCATGAACACTTGTTGCACCTACTGCTGACGATCATCCATATCCTAAACCTTTCCAAAAACGTCTACATTATTTGTGTTTTTTGTTATGTTTCGTCATGACCTTTTTTACTTTATATAAAATAATGTGAAACCAGGAACTGGTGTTATGGGCACCAACAACCAGCTATAATCTGCCTAAAGTATAAAAGGTACACACACGGATTCTTTAATTTATCGATCTGTTAGAAACTGCACCGCATCATTTTATTTTTTTCCTTTTTGTTTGGGGAGGGCTGTAAATACTGTATATTTGTCATGGGTTTTTATTTGCATTTGTGTTTGAGTACGTGTGTGTATGGGATGTGTCCTGTTAGTATCGACTAAATTGCCAGTAGCGTACACCATTGTTCTAAGTGACCAGAAGGGAAAATGCATTTTGTTGTTTGTGAAATGTCAGAATCTCGACTGTCACACTTTTCCAGTGCCTTCATAACGCGGGACTTTGTTAACATACACAAAGCTTGAATGGTAATACATTAGACATTCTGTATCATTGGTGTAACCTATAGGATGGAAGAAGTAGGCACACTCTTCCTCGGCTAATGCTAGATACTGATTGAGGGGTGTCTGAGAGTAGATTGCAAGCACACGCCCTACACTCCTAGAGTGCCATACATGTCTGCTCTGAGCAGTGTTGAAATATACCAAAGTAGTCGAAATGCTACTAGATATTGTATAGACTTGTACAAAGTGGTTTTGTGCAGATAAGACTCTGAGGATATTTCTATAGGGCAATTCAGGCAACCGCCATCTTTATGCACAACTACAGCGCCGAGCTCTCAACGACTATATCCTCTAAAGGGGTTTGTAGCATAGCTACCCCTTCTAAAGCACATGTACCTCAGCTATTATCAAGCTCCAGCTTTCCTACTCAGAACAATAATCCATAGACCTTTCTATCCTAGGAATTTTAGTTTCCAGTCTGTGTCGGAGAGTAGATAAGGAGCATTGATCGATGGTGATTTGTATAAAGCTACTCTGAACAGCTAATACATTGAATGTACAGTATTGCGTCAGTAGCATCTGATCTAAAGCACATCCCCAATAATAAAACTCCTGTAGCTAAGACAAATTTCTACACGCAGACGTTCAGTGACTACCTGTAGTGTACATGCTTATTACCAGATCTACAATGCTGTGAACCAGCTGCTGCTTGACAGGGATATTTACCGGTACTACACTGAATATAGAGGACCACTAGGACTCTGATATAATCTTACCTGTGTTGCAAAAAAAACAAGACATGCGCACCTTATCACAATGCATGCATGGAAACGTCCCATCTGTTGTAAATATGTACGTGCCGCTTTTCTGTGCCAAATGTTTGTCAGTATGTGGTGTTGGTGAGTCCTATTGTACAGTCTGCTTCCCCCGTGTTGATTTGCAATTTATGAACTTTTTTTATTACAGCACTTTATTTTTAATAAAATGTGGAAACTTTACAGTCTCCTTGAATTTTTCCTGGCTTTGAATGAATTTTGCCTTGTTGTTGTGTCTTTAATATCGATTTTCCAGTACGTCTTATTGAGCAGAGTCCAAGTTCAACCAAAAAGAAAGGGGAAACAATGCCAAAGAAATAAGATAAGATAATCCTTTAATAGTCCCACAGTGGGGAAATTTCAGTATGTTACAGCAGCATAGGACTACAGAAACAGGATAATAAACAGTAAATATATTATAGAAGTAGACACACATATGCTGAGATGAGAAGATGTACTAGGAGCCCATAGCAGTTAAGTAAGAGAAGAAAGAAGGAAGGAAGAATTCAGGGTTATTTCGTTCTCTGTGCGGCGTGATCTTCACTTGGTCTGATGTAGATTATACAGCCTGATCGCGGTTGGAAGGAAGGACTTGCGATAGCGTTCCTTCTCACACTTGGGGTGAAGCAGATGGTCACTGACAGTCCTGCCCAGTGCTATCACAGTCTCATACATGGGATGGGATTTGTTCTGCCGCATGGAGGTCACCACAGACAGTATCCTTCTGTCACCCACCACCTGTACTGGGTCCAGGGGGCTCCCCAGGACAGAGCTGGCCCTTCTGATCAGCCTGTCAAGTCTATTTCTGTCCCTAATTAATATACTGCTCCCCAGCAGGCCACACTGAAAAAGATAGCTGAGACAACCACAGTTGAAAAAGGCCCTAAGAAGTGGCCCCTGAACACCAAAGGCCCTCAGCCTCCTGAGCAGGTAGAGTCTGCTGTGACCCTTTCTGTGCAGCGCACCCAGGTGATCAGCAGATTAGAGGGAAAACATCACCCAATGAGATTAGATCCGCTATTTGACTAAGAGAGTCAACCAATGAAAACAAATTTTATGCAGGAGGCCTAAAATATAAAATCCAGGGACAGACATATCATATCCAACTGTAAACTGTGAGGGAACCTACAAATAGGTGTCTCTAACTTCACTGTATTGTCACTACAGGGCAAATGTGGAATTACACAATGTCTATTGAAATAAAATAGATGTCAGATAACTTCCTTAAGCCATAGACTTCTAATAACCGTAAGTGCCAGGTTGTTGGGGCTCTTACCAATGATACCACCATTGATCAGAACAGGGGACGAAAACGTGTGAATTAGAGATGAGCGAACACTAAAATGTTCGAGGTTCGAAATTCGATTCGAACAGCCGCTCACTGTTCGAGTGTTCGAATGGGTTTCGAACCCCATTATAGTCTATGGGGAACATAAACTCGTTAAGGGGGAAACCCAAATTCGTGTCTGGAGGGTCACCAAGTCCACTATGACACCCCAGGAAATGATACCAACACCCTGGAATGACACTGGGACAGCAGGGGAAGCATGTCTGGGGGCATAAAAGTCACTTTATTTCATGGAAATCCCTGTCAGTTTGCGATTTTCGCAAGCTAACTTTTCCCCATAGAAATGCATTGGCCAGTGCTGATTGGCCAGAGTACGGAACTCGACCAATCAGCGCTGGCTCTGCTGGAGGAGGCGGAGTCTAAGATAGCTCCACACCAGTCTCCATTCAGGTCCGACCTTAGACTCCGCCTCCTCCGGCAGAGCCAGCGCTGATTGGCCGAAGGCTGGCCAATGCATTCCTATGCGAATGCAGACTTAGCAGTGCTGAGTCAGTTTTGCTCAACTACACATCTGATGCACACTCGGCACTGCTACATCAGATGTAGCAATCTGATGTAGCAGAGCCGAGGGTGCACTAGAACCCCTGTGCAAACTCAGTTCACGCTAATAGAATGCATTGGCCAGCGCTGATTGGCCAATGCATTCTATTAGCCCGATGAAGTAGAGCTGAATGTGTGTGCTAAGCACACACATTCAGCACTGCTTCATCAAGCCAATACAATGCATTAGCCAGTGCTGATTGGCCAGAGTACGGAATTCGGCCAATCAGCGCTGGCCAATGCATTCTATTAGCCCGATGAAGTAGAGCTGAATGTGTGTGCTAAGCACACACATTCAGCACTGCTTCATCAAGCCAATACAATGCATTAGCCAGTGCTGATTGGCCAGAGTACGGAATTCGGCCAATCAGCGCTGGCTCTGCTGGAGGAGGCGGAGTCTAAGGTCGGACCTGAATGGAGACTGGTGTGGAGCGATCTTAGACTCCGCCTCCTCCAGCAGAGCCAGCGCTGATTGGCCGAATTCCGTACTCTGGCCAATCAGCACTGGCTAATGCATTGTATTGGCGTGATGAAGCAGTGCTGAATGTGTGTGCTTAGCACACACATTCAGCTCTACTTCATCGGGCTAATAGAATGCATTGGCCAGCGCTGATTGGCCGAATTCCGTACTCTGGCCAATCAGTGCTGGCCAATGCATTCTATTAGCTTGATGAAGCAGAGTGTGCACAAGGGTTCAAGCGCACCCTCGGCTCTGATGTAGCAGAGCCGAGGCTGCACAAGGGTTCAAGCGCACCCTCGGCTCTGATGTAGGAGAGCCGAGGGTGCACTTGAACCCTTGTGCAGCCTCGGCTCTGCTACATCAGAGCCGAGGGTGCGCTTGAACCCTTGTGCACACTCTGCTTCATCAAGCTAATAGAATGCATTGGCCAGCGCTGATTGGCCAATGTATTCTATTAGCCTGATGAAGTAGAGCTGAATGTGTGTGCTAAGCACACACATTCAGCTCTACTTCATCGGGCTAATAGAATGCATTGGCCAGCGCTGATTGGCCAGAGTACGGAACTCGACCAATCAGCGCTGGCTCTGCTGGAGGAGGCGGAGTCTAAGATCGCTCCACACCAGTCTCCATTCAGGTCCGACCTTAGACTCCGCCTCCTCCAGCAGAGCCAGCGCTGATTGGCCGAATTCCGTACTCTGGCCAATCAGCACTGGCTAATGCATTGTATTGGCGTGATGAAGCAGTGCTGAATGTGTGTGCTTAGCACACACATTCAGCTCTACTTCATCGGGCTAATAGAATGCATTGGCCAATCAGCGCTGGCCAATGCATTCTATTAGCGTGAACTGAGTTTGCACAGGGGTTCTAGTGCACCCTCGGCTCTGCTACATCAGATTGCTACATCTGATGTAGCAGTGCCGAGTGTGCATCAGATGTGTAGTTGAGCAAAACTGACTCAGCACTGCTAAGTCTCTGCATTCGCATAGGAATGCATTGGCCAGCCTTCGGCCAATCAGCGCTGGCTCTGCCGGAGGAGGCGGAGTCTAAGGTCGGACCTGAATGGAGACTGGTGTGGAGCGATCTTAGACTCCGCCTCCTCCAGCAGAGCCAGCGCTGATTGGTCGAGTTCCGTACTCTGGCCAATCAGCGCTGGCCAATGCATTCTATTAGCCCGATGAAGTAGAGCTGAATGTGTGTGCTTAGCACACACATTCAGCTCTACTTCATCAGGCTAATAGAATACATTGGCCAATCAGCGCTGGCCAATGCATTCTATTAGCTTGATGAAGCAGAGTGTGCACAAGGGTTCAAGCGCACCCTCGGCTCTGATGTAGCAGAGCTGAGGGTGCACAAGGGTTCAAGTGCACCCTCGGCTCTCCTACATCAGAGCCGAGGGTGCGCTTGAACCCTTGTGCAGCCTCGGCTCTGCTACATCAGAGCCGAGGGTGCGCTTGAACCCTTGTGCACACTCTGCTTCATCAAGCTAATAGAATGCATTGGCCAGCACTGATTGGCCAGAGTACGGAATTCGGCCAATCAGCGCTGGCCAATGCATCCCTATGGGAAAAAGTTTATCTCACAAAAATCACAATTACACACCCGATAGAGCCCCAAAAAGTTATTTTTAATAACATTCCCCCCTAAATAAAGGTTATCCCTAGCTATCCCTGCCTGTACAGCTATCCCTGTCTCATAGTCACAAAGTTCACATTCTCATATGACCCGGATTTGAAATCCACTATTCGTCTAAAATGGAGGTCACCTGATTTCGGCAGCCAATGACTTTTTCCAATTTTTTTCAATGCCCCCAGTGTCGTAGTTCCTGTCCCACCTCCCCTGCGCTGTTATTGGTGCAAAAAAGGCGCCAGGGAAGGTGGGAGGGGAATCGAATTTTGGCGCACTTTACCACGTGGTGTTCGATTCGATTCGAACATGGCGAACACCCTGATATCCGATCGAACACGTGTTCGATAGAACACTGTTCGCTCATCTCTAGTGTGAATGACTTACCAGTATATTTGTGTAGCTAGCACTTTATTCACTGATATCAGGCTGTTAAGAGCACATGACGGTAAATGGAACATCAATCCCATTCTCTTGATTGCTGGGGATCCCAGGGGATATGTTTATACGATGGCAAACCACTTTCAAGGCTGTCATACATACAAAATCGATAACTAGGATGCATTGTCTCCTTTGTTTTCTCAGTGTGCATATCTTAGATCTTTCAGACTTTTATGCTGGGGCCCCACAGGACGTAAACGCTGTAATTTGCCCGTTTTAAAGTTAGGGCAAAGTGGATGGGATTCTAGCAAATCCCATTCCCTCTTTGCGGTAAAAACCGTGGTGCGGACACACCGCAGTTTTGGAAAGCGCAGCTGGTCATTTATACCTATGGCAATGCCGACTGTTTCACCATAGGTATAGCTAACAAAAAGTCTGCAGAGAAAACCTCTGAGAACTTTCTGTCTAAAGTGCTATGGGAAGAACCATGATGTATTCCGCAGCCGTTTTTCCCATAGAGCTTTTTTGCTGTGGGATGCCCGTGGGGCCTTAGCCATTAAGGGCTTTTCCCATTAGCAGAATCCTAGTGACAACTGAGTTTAAATATTTTTGCAAATATAATTGAAAGAGTTTTAAATTTTGCAGAGTTTTAAAGATTCTCTCTAACCATCTTAGGGTGAGTTCACACTGAGTATACGCCAGCTTATTCTGAACGTAAAACACGTTCAGAATCAGCGGCGTATAAAGCAGTTCCCATTCATTTCTATGGGAGCCCGCATACGAGCGCTCCCCATAGAAATGAATGGGCTGCTTTTTTCACACGCGAGCACTTTCCATTCACTTCAATGGGATTGCTCGTAGTGAAAAAAGCAGCCCATTCATTTCTATGGGGAGCGCTCCCATAGAAATGAATGGGAACTGCTTTATACGCTGCTGATTCTGAACGTGTTTTACGTTCAGAATAAGCTGGCATATACTCAGTGTGAACTCACCCTTAGTGTTAACAGTCTGTAGCCTTCATAAGTTGTCAATGGATATGACCATGAATACAAGATCTTTCTAAGGTCTAGGGCTTGTCAGAAAACCAGCCATGATTTTCTTATTGTGGCCAGGTTATTGTCTTGTGCGTGTAGTGTCCTTGCCTGATGACCAGTCCACAGTAAAGGTAATGAAGGCTGTGCTGCTGACAAGGCCCAGACCATAGGAAACTCCTGCAGTCATGTTCATATTTACTGGCAACCAGGCAAGACAACAGACTGTTACCACTAAGATGGTTAGAGAAAATCTATAAAACTCTCCAAAATGTTTAATTACTTGTATTTGCAAAAAAAAGTTTAAAGAAGACCTTTCACCAACTCAATGCATTCCATTTTAGGTGTTACCCCACAGATTCTCGTAAAGTTGGAATTTTTTTCTCTAGGCCACACTGTTCCCAAGCAATAATATCTTAATTTCACCACAAAAAATAAATTTCCAATTGCACTAGAATCAGTGGAGCGGTATCAATTGAAGCATGCAAAGAGTTGGAGTTGGTGAAGGTGGTGAAAGGTCCTCTAACTTTTAATTGTCCATAATTTTAACTGTGGGTATGTCTGTAGGAAATCCCCTTTCAGTTACGGCCCCACATAGCCAAACAGCGCTGTGGGAAAAACCATGGCGGTAACGTCTTCCTATTTACCCATACACACTGGGCTCAACTGAGCAGTTTCAGATAGGGACAGGGGAGTAAGCTTTTCTTCTGAAGAATTGGGCACATCACTATTGTTCTATACTTGTGATATTTTTGCATTCAACCAGGATCCCATAAACTGTCGACTTCTAGAGCTGAACATGAATGTGTATTGAGGAGGGAGATGGGGAAATCAGGATACCTAGAGGTCAGCAGAATGAGGTAGTGACAGGTAGCTAGTATAAGGTCAGTCTTAAAGATATTACACTGCAATGAGGTCTTGAGAGAGTGCCAATACTCTCACAGCTAATTTCTACAACCACTAAAATCTAACTCCACAAAAAATGTGTATAATAATAAGAAATGGCTTCACAACAATAAACAGCATTTTGCCTACCATTCCAATTTATTAGAGACATAAAAACTGCAGAGTTTGGAAACTTGTTTTATTGAGTGCAAAGTAAAATGTGCAAATGAAATTCAACAGCAGGACTGTAATAGGAAAAGATTTATAGCTGATGTTTCTGGACATCAAAATCCACAAAATCATCTATAATCAGACTAAAACATGGGCACGTTCCTCCCCCCAATGATTATATATACACACACGCCATATAAATATTCATTACAGAGTTTTATTGCCTAAATGTTTACTGGATTTTATCTCCCAAAGTTAAAGACTGAGCCGTCCGGGATCACTAAGAAAACTGGCAAATGATAAAAGACAAAAACTCAAGTTTTAAAGGAGTTTTCACATTTATTGCATATTTAGGTTTGTGCTCATTTTTTTTTTTACAATTTATAAATAATTTGGTATTTATTGTACTAATATTAAAAAAAAAATTAAACAAAGAAAACCAGTAGTTATTTAATATTACATTTTTTCCCCTTATGTGTAATTAGTTTTTCTTGGGGTGGGTTCACATTATCATTGGATGTCCAGGCTATTTTGTCCGCGAAAAATAAAGGACGTGACGGATTTGGTGTAAACAGACACCAGATGAAAATTCCATTGAAATCAATGGAGTTTTTAACAGATTTGTGACAGTTCTGCTAGTGTCTGTTCATAAAATCTTGTAACGGATAGTAGCAACGGACACTACTGGCGGTGACCAACGGTAGTGTGAATAAGCCCTTATTGGTAAAATGTTTATATCTTTTAATGAACCAGAACAAAGAAATTTTTCACAGCAAACAACAGGTAGGCATGGATTTTACCCCTCACTTACAAGGGGTGAAATCCCACAAAATAAACTGACATGCTGTGAAAATCAAATATCTCACCACATATCAATACTTGAAGCATGTAACTCATCTGTATTAGGGCCTATTCCGAGAAACACAATCCATGTGGACCACATTTCCAGAATTGAAGACTTGGATTATAGCTGCCAAGTGCTTAAATGACAGTGGCTCTAAAGAAATAGTGAATATTTTTAAAGTTTATTTCACCTAGCCAGTCCGATCAACGTTTAATGTGCAGCACTCGCCCAAATTCTATGGAGCTTCTAATTCAGGGGCAGGCAACCTTTGGCACTCCAGCTGTTGTAAAACTACAACTCCCAGCATGTATACTTGCTCTGGTGTTCTTGTAGCTCCTGTAGAAGCGAATGGAGCATATTGGGAGTTGTAGTTTCACCGCAGATGGAGTGCCAAAGGTTGCTGACCCCTGTTCTAAATCTGCTACAATTAAGAACACAACACTTGTCTAGCCAAAAGCTATACCACCAGATCCCCTTGTATATATACTCTCTTGGCAAAGCAGCGAATAGGTATTGAATGGAGAAGGGGAAGAAGCCACTGCCCGATCCTTATCTTTCCCAACCGCTCTTGCCTGTCCTCCTGCTGTCGGACTCCTCTATGCCACAACCAATTTCTAAATGTCCAAATAAAAAGATCATGCTCCATTCTTACAATGACCACAGTGCTGAGGAAGTTGCTTGTCCGAATAGGTTATTACTTAAAATTATTAAAATTTTGTAAACAGTAAGTTGTATACAGTGTATCACATATAAAAATCTATTCATAAAAATGCAGTTCTTCAATCCTTACAGATCCGAAACATTTACAACAATTTTCCATGAAAACATTAGAATTGTTTATAGTCAGATTGACTTATATGTAAAAGGTTGGGAAAAAAAGTGAAAAAATTCTAAATCACCAAGAAAATGACAGACACTATAAGAAGTTAGAAGACATAAAATATATTAGTTTTAAAATATCTTTCTAAAAAACAATTGTGCAGGGTTGAATGAGATTCTGTCAGTAAGCTATAAAGTAGAGTTCTATCATGGCATCATGTTGATACGGATATATGAAGGTTACAGTCTGTACAGATCCTTGATAGAAATGATTTATAGCCCATTATTGTAATAACACGTGGCCAATGTACAGACTTCTGTACACGTAAATAGCCACACTGAAGTGTATATGACCAACAGTAGCCACATTATCATCAGTCAGCCTGAATAACTTTTAGGTAGCCATTACTGGAGGGATTTTGACGCTGGTTCTCAGATTCTGATCTGTTCGTCAAGTAGTAATCACAGTTGACAGGTTCATTCCAGGAGTAAGATTGTCGCTCTCGGTGAAGCAGACCGCAGCAACATTCAGAGTATAATTTTGAAGGAGCTGAAATGAAGATACAGAACACCCATATTGCATTAACATTACCTATAGTTTGTATTATTACATTATCTTAAGCAGATGTGCTCACTTTTCACTTCTTTAAGCCCTAGACTTGTAAGATGCCCCACTATATGTTAAAAAAAAAAAAAAAGAAGATCTAAGAGCTTGATGCAAGTCCGTGCCAATTTTCAAGGTTGGAGGATTCTCATTTTGTGACATTCTAGTGTATTGACACTGTGATTTATGTGTTCTATATATCTACTCCATCCTGCATAAAAAGAATAAACACCACTGGGTAGAAAACACTGATTTTCTTCCTCCCTGTAAAGAAATAGATTTTTTTTCTTATAAATATATTTTGATGATGAAAGTGTATGTGTCTTTCTTTGAAAATGTTAACGTTAGAAGTTTTTTTTTTGATTGTCCGGGTGCTGAGACACTCACAGATTGCTAAAACAGAGGGGCAGAAATGTACAGCAGATACAAAGGGTTACAGTCAGTGGCGTAACTCCGTTCAGGCAAATCGGCCTAGCTGTCTGATGTCCCTGACATCACATGACCGGGACCTGCATCCCGGTTCATGTGACGTCTGTACGTCATTAAAGATTGCTGACACCGCTGAGAACTGCAGGGGAGTCGGAGGTAGGTAAGTAACAGTGTTTTTTATGTTTATATCCACCCTCGGTCTCCATTATACTCTGGGGTCTGAAAAGACCCCAGAGTATAAGGATTGTTCATGGGTGTTCATTATGGGGCAATAATAGTGTGTGCAGAGGCCACAATGGGCCATAATAATATGTGCAGGGGCCACTATGGGGCATAATAGAGCACGCAGGAATGCGGCGGTGGGGGGAGGTCAGTCGGTCAAGGTCATCGGTGTCGGTCAGGAAGGAAGGGGGGGGGCCATGTCAAAAGTTCGCCACGGGGCCCCGCCATTCCTAGTTACGGGTTCCAGGGTAAAAATATTCATGACCTATCTCAAGCATAGGTCATCAATATCAGGAAAGTTGAGGTTTGACACTGGGTTTGAAACTTTCCCCTTCGATTGTGACAAATTCTAGGCATCACCAGTACCTAATACACTAAAGAAACCGGAGTAAAACGGTGTGCTAAGGGTACGTTATGCTACGGTTATTGATGTCCTTTACTGTCATCAGTCACAGGGTGACAGCAAAGGACATTAAATATAACAGAATAATGTCCCCGTGTCCGTTCCCATTGACCCTAATGTAAACAACATGAAGGGCAATGTCTTCTGTCATGTTTGTTTACTTTTCTAACAAAAGAAAAAGTCATTCATGCATGTCTTTCTTCCGTTATAAAAGTAAAAAAAATATGAACAAAGAAAGCTTTCATCATGTTTTCCATACGGGGTCGAATGCTTATGGACACCCAATGCAGGAGGCTCCATCTTCATCTGTCATTTAATATCCATTGCCCTCATCCATTCCCCCGAATACCACTCAAAAATGTTTGTACCCTGTGTCAATCAAATAAACCACAAGACAGAATACAACAATAGAGAACAACGGACATTGAATAATGGTAGTGTGAATCCACACTTTGGTGCCATTCACATCAAGTTTCTGCTGTCCGTTCAGCAACCATGGTCTCCCCCCCCCCCCATCCCCTTCCTCCATTTGTTTCCAAAAGTGCTGTGGCCTCAGCGGAGGACTGTGACATAATCCAGGGGCTTGCCCAAGAGAGTTGAAACAAGGCAATTATAGCTGTTTGTTATTTTCACTTACCTCCCCTAGGCCTCTCCTTATTATACTCTGGGGTCTGAGTACACCTCAGAGTATACATTTCCATCCATTGTTCTTTTGGATGGGTGACAGTAGTGTGCAATTTAGTCAAACGTATGCACTCCTGACATCAGTTTTACTAACACAAGTTAATTGGTATGTTGAGGAATGCATTTTAAAAACGTGATGTGAATGGCCCCTTACATGACACCAATTGCATGAATCTGACACCCATGTACTGCGTAGACAATAGAGCAAGAGCATCATACTTAGTCCTTATTCACACATCAGTGTTTTGGATCAGCGATGTGAGCAAAACCAAGAGTGGAGACTACACACAGATAAGTTATAAAGAAAAGATATGTCCCTGTTCTGTGGTGCTTATTGGCATACAATCGACAAAGCAAAACACTTATTTGAGAATAAAGCCCTAGGGAGACCAAAAGTATATCCCATGCATCTAGGTTTTTCTTTGTGCCCTCCCTGGAAAATGCAGCACACGGAAAATTTATGACCCTACTTTAATATAATATCCTGGTGAAACAGACATAAAAGTGTCAGCCCTAACTGCCATTAATAATGTAAAGGACAGAGAAAGGCCAACAAATTGTATCACCATATAGAAGAATGAAATATACACACCTTGGCCTCCTGACATATTACCATGCAGGCAGAACAAACATTTCTTTCTAAGTCATCAATCTTAAAACTGGCAATAAATTTGTCTCTTTTGCGATACATACCTGACAAAGTCAGGAGATCTGGAGATGACATGCTGGAATTCAGAATGGTTTATTGTCCCATCCTTATCAATATCTGACTCTCCAAGGATCTAGGATAGAAACAAAAAGGTATGGATGTGACCATAATATTCAGGCCATGCAAGTAGAAAGAGACAGGTCTGTAGTTATGGCAAGTTTTCTTGAAGTGATACTACTAAACAACTTTTCACTTTCTGGCAGTATGTGTGTCATTAATACATTTACAGAATATACTTTTGGCTACTTTCTGTGAAATCCTGCATTTCATTACTGTCCCTTGCTTCTCTTGAGAGCTTTGTCCTACTCACTGTGTACAGTCTATGCCTTGTGTGTAATGGAGAAAATGAGGATCTCTTCAAGGAGTTATATCTTGGGCATTATAAAACGTAGAAACGTGCTTCTGGTGTTCTTTGGAATGAATTCTCATCTTTCCTATGATACTAAGGTTACTGTTCTACCTGTGCTGTCTCCAGTGATTGAGACTACAGTCAGGACTGAAAATTTGTTTGTAGCCCCTGTTGAGTTTACAATACACACAGTAATAAACGGGATTCACATCGTTTAGTTTGCAAATGAAGACACAATTGTGGGCATTTAGCTTAGTAAATCTCCTTTCAATCTCCTACAATATACAGTAATGGGCAAAAGTTTTAGACAATTGTGGACAAAACGCTGCTAAGTAAAAATGCTTTCAGAAACGGAAGTGTTATTTATGCGAAATAAGAAAAGTGAATGAACAAAAGAGAAGTCTAAATGACATGAATATTTGGTGTGACCACTGTTTGCTTTCCATCAATTCTTCTAGATACACTTGTACACAATCGTTAAAGGAATTCGGCAGGAAGATGGTGCCAAACACCTTGACACAAGATCTTCTGAGGATATAGGCTAGCCCAGTGTCTTCATGTAATCCCGATCGCTCAACCCACTTACCTGCACAGAACCGCTGCCGCTCTCCGTAGCTCCGGACCATTTTTCTCTGTCCTCTCCTCTCTTTCACACGCCGGTAGAGCACCGTAAGCACCCCCGCCTCCCTAGGCTAGTGTTACTGATTGGGGAGTAGGCGGGGCTTGTTGTGGCTTTGGAGAGTGTGGGCGGGAACTGGGAGGGGAGACGTGAGTGACGCCCACACTCCCCTAAGCCACAACAAGCCCCGCCTTCTCCCAGTATCAGTAACACTAGCCTAGGGAGGCTGGGGCACCCGGAGCTCCGGGGAGTGGTGTACACACCGGGAGGGAAGGAGGCAGCAGTTCTGTGCAGCTAAGTGGGCAGGACTAAGTAGACGGCGGATTTTTTTAATCACTACACAGCATGGAGTCCAAAAATTGAAGCCTTCAATTTTTGGACTCCACACTTTGTAGTGAACAGGATCGTTTTTAAAATCCGATTTTCAATCATTAAAAAATCCCATTGACTTGCATTAGGATCGGAATTGGGATCGGGTTTGGATGGAAAATGATAGGAAATCTGAATTTAAAAACTATCCTGAAATCTCAAGATCGGCTCAACTCTAGCGGTCACACCAAATAATAATTTGATTAACATTTCTATTTTGTTTGTTAATTTCATTTTGCTAATAGACAATAAAAAGCTATTAATACTTCTATTTCTGAAAGCACTCTTACTTTGGAGCCATTTTTCACACCTGCCTAAAACATGTGCACAATACATTCTCTTTCTCCATCTCATGAGAATGCTTGATAAATGAATGGTTGACACTTCAGTCATACAGCATGCAGCTAATACCATTGAACTCACATTTTTAATAAGTTCATTCATCTCATCATCAGTTAATTTAGAATTGTTTTCTTCCCCAGTCAGACGATTCACCAGCTTCCTCAAATCGCTTTCACTTAGGGCACCGTCTTCATCAAAATCTGTTACAAAACATGAATGTTGGTTTGTCAGCAAATAAAATACTGAAGGGAAAATATACTAACTGATGTACACCACCTTCCTAGTGTTAATCAAATTATACAAATTTTGGCACATGGTACATTTGCACAAATGTTATGTTCAGTTTTGTTCTATAGTGTGCAAAGTAACACTGTGTTTCCTGGCACCAGGAGCCAGAGTCCTGTGAAAACAGCTGATGAGCATATATCCTGGCAGATGTTACTCCATCCATCTCAGCAATAAGCCATCAGTTTTAAATACAAAAGGTCGAAGACCGCTTTAACTACATGACAGATTCTCTTATAAATATATGTGTATTTGTATTGAAAGCCACAGTATAAATCTGAGGTTCAGTCTTGTATTTCTGAAACAGTTTACAATTTGCATTAAAAAGGGCTGAACAGCTTAGTGTAACCCAGCGTGATTTTAACGGCACTTATGTGTGATAAATGCTCCATGAATAGAAAAATAGGTTTTTTTGGACACAAAAAACACAATATTTGAATATGTATTTCACATGTTTGTTTTTTTTAAACTCGTTTTATTGAAGGAGAAGCAACATAAACGATGCAGGCAGGAAAAAAAAGGCAAATAAGTACAAACACAAAATACAAAGAAAATTTCAAACAATGAAAGATCTGACACAACACCAACCCGCCGCGGTCTACCACCAGAACACACACAGGGAAATGCAGCAGTGAGTAAAGCAACTCAACAACTCAAACTCAAGGTGTAAAGGCGCCGAGCGCATGGAGGGGGGGGGGGGAAGAGTACTGGGTAGCAGGAGAAGCACACCATGCACCCCAGACCTTATGAAATTTCTGGGGGCAGCCCCTACCCTTATATATAATTTGATTAAATGGAAGAATTGAATTGACCAGTCTCCGCCACTGAGATACCGATGGAGACTGCGGGGCCATCCACCGGAGGGCAATGGCATTCCTAGCATAAAACAGACCTTCCCGAAGGAAGATCCAGACATGATGTTGCCACAACTCCTCCTCAAGCACACCAAACATACAGACCTCGGGAGAGTGCTGAACAGGACGGCCCAAAACATCGTCCAGAAGGTCCACCACCCCTCTCCAGAAGGCCTGCACAACTGGGCAACTCCACACCATGTGCCAGAAGTCTGCATGAGGACACGGGCACCTGAGGCAATTCGGGATAGATAGACGACCCATCTTAAAAAGACGGGCCGGGGTCAAGGAACACTGATGTAAAATAAATATTTGAATCAGTTTATTATTGGCCGAGGGTGAAACGTACAAGGAAGATTCCAGAGCATCCTGAAACGTCTCGTCCGTCAGCTCCGGGATATTGGTGCGCCAACGTGCCAGGGTTGGGGTCTCAGTCAAGGAGACCTTTGCGTAAATTAAATGCTCATAAAGAGTGGAAATCAGCGGGTATTCAGAAATAGCACATGGCTGAGCGGAGAATATGGAGGAGAGGGCGTGCTGTATTTGGAGAAAGCAAAAGAATTGATGGCGAGGGATGTCCCGTAAGGAGACTAGGGAATCAAATGTAACAAAGACACCTTGCTCATATAAATCTGATAGGGAGGACACACTATAACGGGACCAGGACTGGGCATCGGGCAATCTATGGAGGTCGGGCAAACCGGGATTGTCCCATAGTGGGGTCTCCGCGGGGACGTCACAGAAGGAAGACACTTTCCGGGCTTGCTTCCACATCTGCGCCGCCAGAGAGTGAAGGGGCAAAAGTCTGCCCCTAAACAGTCGGGGATGTTCCAACACAGGCCACAAAATACGCAAGTCCAGATGGTGAGCCAGGTGGGCCTCAGGGCCCGAAAGCAGTCCGGGGGGGAGCCAGGGTTTGAGAAATCGAAGCTGGCCAGCCAAGTAATAAAGGAACAGATCGGGGAGAGAAGCACCACCGAGCTGTTTCAGCCTCCGGAGGGTAAACAAACTCAATTTAGACCTGGAGTGGCCCCACACTCGTCAGAGAATCCAACTGTCGGAAAAACCGGAGAGGCACGGGCACGGCCGAGTGGCTCAAAACATACAAACACTTAGGCAAGACTATCATTTTAATACGACCCATTTTAATACTCGACTAACGGACATATAAGAAGATTTAGACCAATTAGTGCGGAGGCCTGAGTAATTATCGAATTCCTCCATAAGCTCCATGGCCCGAGGCAATGATACAGAGGGGTTAGTCAGGAAGAGGAAGAGATTGTTGGCATAAAGCGCGACCCTCTCCTCGTGGGAGCCAATGAGAATACCCCGGTATACAGGGTCTCGCCTAAGGAGTATGGCCAGGGGTTCTACAGCTAGGGCAAACAGCAGCGGTGAAAGTGGACAGCCCTGCCGCGTGCCTCTACCTAGTGAAAAATACGAGGACAGCGAGCCATTGATGGACAAAGCCACCCTAGGGGAATGGTACAGAAGGGACACCCATGTAATGAAGCCATTGCCAAAGCCATATCGGTTCAGAAAGTTTAATAGAAAAGGCCACTTGACTGAGTCGAAGGCCTTAGTTGCATCCAAAGAAGCGATTGCCCAATCCTCCGAACAGACCGAACCAATCTGGGTCACCACCTGGACACGTCGCAGATTATCAGACGTGGACTTGCCCGGCATAAAACCAGTCTGGTCCGGATGGACCAGATCAAGGACCACTGAGTTAAGCCTATTAGCTAACATTTTGGCCAGGAGTTTATAATCAATGATTTTACATGGTTTTTAATTTCGGCACACAACATTACTGACACAAACTGGATCCTTGTTGTGTGCACGTTCTGTAGCATATTTTCATGCTGCATCTGCAGTGAACATTGATGTTATGCCCAAGGAATGCAGAAATGTTATCCAGACCCATAGACCCCCAATACAGCGATGAGTGTTCATTTGACCTCTATTTGGTGGTTTCTGGGGTTTTTTTGTTTTGTTTTTTTAACTGTATTGAAGGGGAAACGTGGTTGATATGACATAGCTATATTGATTGGTATCCAGAAGTAATGATGTGAACCTCTGATCCCTCCCTCCTTTAAACAGCTGTTTAAATTGAAGGAAATACTCTGAGCATGCTCTACGTTTTTAACAGATTAGGAAAAAAATCTAAAAAAGATGTGATCTTCCTTACCATAGATTCTGAAGGCGTAATACGACTTAACTTCAAGTGTAGCAGAGTCACTGAAAGCACTTAGCATGTCAAGGAAATCTTCAAAGGACATGCTGTCATCACGGCGCTCCGAAGTGGAGAACACATGGCAAATCTGATCCTTAAAGGGGTTTGCCTGTAAGGAATAACAGGAGAAAGTGAAAAAGGGCCTGGAAAATTTACATCACCCACAGTATTAGTCTTTACTGTCAGCAGACCCTTTAGTTCTTAGTAAATTAAAGGGATCCTATCATTAAAACTCAATTTTTTCTCACTAACACGTCAGAATAGCCTTAAGAAAGGCTATTCTTCTCCTATCTTTAGATGTCTTCTCCGCGGCGCAGCTGAATATAAATCCCGGTTTTCGTCGGTATGCAAAAGAGTTCTCTCGCAGCACTGGGGGCGAGCCCCAGAGCTCAAACAGTACTGAGAGCGTCCCCAATGCTGCGAGAGAACTCTCCAGCATCGCCTCCATCTTCTTCAGGAACGTCCTCTTCATGCTTCTTCTTCCGTTGCAGGCTTCAACCTTCTAGGCCTCAGACAAAGTCGACTGCGCATGCCCGCCGGCCACAAGAAAATGGCCGCTTACACAGTATTGTAAGCGGCCATTTTCTTGTGGCCAGCGGGCATGCGCAGTTGGCTTTGCCCTAGGCCCGAGCCCTAGAAGGTTGAAGCCTGTGTCGGAAGAAGATGCGTGAAGAGGACGTTCCTGAAGAAGATGGAGGCGGCGCTGGAGAGTTCTCTCACAGCATTGGGGATGCCCCCAATGCTGTTTGAGCACTGGGGCCCGCCCCCAGTGCTGCGAGAGAACTCAATTGCATACCGATGAAAATGGGATTTATACCGAACGGCGCCGCAGAGAAGACATCTAAAGGTAGGAGAAAAATAGCCTTTCTTAAGGCTTATTCCGACATGTTAGTGGGAAAAAAATTTGTTTTTTTCTTTTTTATTGCTTTCAATAGGGGTAAAGTGCACAAAATGTAGAAAAACACAAATTTTAAATTTAAAAAAGTTGTTTCAAAATGTGGAGATTTACACCAAAGTAAAGTATAACTGGTTAACTATTGTGTTTCATCAATGATTGCGTTTGGAGTGGGTTGTTTTTATTTAAACACAATATTATACACAAATTTTAAAAAAAAAAAAAAAAAAAAAAAATGTGGGACTTTTTAAAATGAATATATTTAAAAAGAAAAATGTTGCATCTACAAGAGGCCCAAGTTACAGGTGATAATGGCCTTTGATAATATCAGTTGTCACTGGAGCTGGCTTGGGTTTGTGAAGGGGGGTACCCAGCGTTCATATGATCGCAGCACTGACGCTTACTCTATTCATCCCACAGCACACAATGAGCATTGTGTAAGTTGCACTAGAGAACACAGCTAGCACTTAAGATCTGATTCATGAAGGCGCCATAAATTTACAATGACACACGTTTAAAGTCCAAGACCACGCACTTAACATGTATGCTTTGTAGTCAAAAATGCAGTAGTTAAACACTTTTTAGGGACACATGATAAAGTTTACTCTTAATAATGAGAAGACAGCTTTAACTGGGAACAAGTGTCAGAAGAAGTAAAGGAAATGAATATAGGGTTAAGTTTAAAAAAATAATAGATTGCAGCAAGTTAAAGGGGTTGTACCATTAAGTCCCTCTAAAGCCTCCTTGTGCCCGACGTGTCAGAGTGTTTCCATAACGGGCGCTCTATTGACTGCTATGGGGCTGCCAGAACTGTAATCTATGGCAATGCCTACAGTACAGTCCCATAGTAGGGAATGGAGTGCCAGTCACCCAAGCCATACAATTTATGGCTAAAGTGTGTAAATAAAACTACAAAATGTTATTTGGAATATTAAAAACATTATATATATATATATATATATATATATATATATATATATATATATACACAAATCGTGATCTCTCATGTAAGTGAGAGAAAAAACCCCCCTAAGGATGACCCATATACCAACAGTTGGTAGGGTAATCCTTAGGGGGGTTTTCTCTCACTTACATGAAACATCACTATTTGTGTGTGTATATATATATATATATATATATATATATATATATATATATATATATATATATATATGTGTGTGTTTTTAAAATTCCAAATAAAATTTTGTAGTATTATTTACACACTTTAGCCATAAATTGTATGACATATATAGATTAGACCCAGCTGTGTTCTATTGCCAGTCACCCAAGCACACTGACGTTCCATTCACAATGCGGTATTAGGGGTACTTTCACTGGATTGGGGGAAGAGTCCTTAAAGGGGCTCTATCAGCAAAATCATGCTAATAGAGCCCCACATATGCGTCAATAGCATTTAAAAAGGCTATTCAGGCACCGAAAATCTTATATTAACTCCTGGTCCCGTTTTTAAATAAAAGGATAAAAACATATATGCAAAACTTACCTGAACGTGCACCCTGGGCGGGGATAAACGATGCGACGTCATCTTCGGGCACGCCTGCCTCTTCTGTCTTCTTGGAGTAACGCCCTCTTCTCCGTGTCTTCTTCCGGCTTCTTCTCGTGAAATCCTGCGCCTGCGTAGTAGCGCTTCCCTCCGAATTGCTACTGCGCAGGCTCAGTCCCCGTAGACGTACGCGACAGTACTGCGCTTGCGCAGTACAATAGCGAACTGCCATTAAATGAAATGGCAAGTGAGCCTGTGCAGTAGCGATGCGGAGGGAAGCGCTACTATGCAGGCGCAGGATTTCACGAGAAGAAGCCGGAAGAAGACATGGAGAAGAGGGCGTTACTCCAAGAAGACAGAAGAGGCAGGCGTGCCCGAAGATGACGTCGCACCGTGCACCCCCGCCCAGGGTGCACGTTCAAGTAAGTTTTGCATATATGTTTTTATCCTTTTATTTAAAAACGGGACCGGGGGTTAATAAAAGATTTTCGGTGCCTGAATAGCCTTTTTAAAGGCTATTCATGCATATGTGGGGCTCTATTAGCATGATTTTGCTGATAGAGCCCCTTTAATGACACAACCGCTTTAAGTTGGACATACACATTTATGTAGGCCAAAACTGGCTATTTCAGAGGGACAATCTTGTCATTTAATGTGTATAGGTGTTTCCTAACGTTGCCAGTGCCATAACAGACCCTTTATAATACAGACAGGTGTAGCACATGTCCTGAGTTTTGCCCAGGACTCACGGCCCCATACACAGGCCTGAGATAATTCAGCAGTAGCCTAGGCTTTCTACAACTAAAATACTGATCATACACAGACTCTAGAAGATAACTAAACCAGGGCAATGGTGTGGTATTCATAGGATGACTTGTCCGGTTGTTATACAGGATAGTATGGGCTTCCCGATCACACAACATTTACTTCAGCAGGAAACCCCATTACCTGTAATTCAGGCAATTTAAGAAAGTTCTCCTTGGATACTCTGTCTGGGTCAGTGTTGTTTTCTTTCTGTAGCAGTTCACTGAATCTTTTATGAGCACTTTAGGAAGAAATGGAGGCAGAGGATGTAATTACCAAGTATCATCAATAATATAAAGCAGCACAATTTATCGGAAAAGATCCTGTTCATATAGATGTGAAATATCATTTTCATTCTTCTGCAGAAAAATGAAGCTCATTTATATTGTAGAAACTTTCAGAAGAATTGTAAGATAGATCATGCAAGTGGCGCACTGCTCTGGGCACAGATCTGAATGTTCACAAGTTCAAAAGCAACACTTGATCGCCCACTAGTGGCCAAACAGCAAACTCTCCTAGAAAATAGAACAACTCGTCCTAAAGCGGGGTACGGCTTTCCAGCGGTATATAAAACCGCATGTGCCCAAGGACATGAAAGGTCCTCCTTAAATATCAAATTAGACCGTGTCCTTAACAAATTAACGTGCATTATATAATGTTTAATGTGACCTGGAGTGGCACAGCAAGAAAACTGAACATTAGTAGTAGGTTACAGCTGATTCTTAAGAGTCCCAGTAGCAGGATACCTAGCAGTCATCTTAGGATATGTGTCCTTAGATGCCACCATCATTATTGGTAGCACTAACTTTGCTCTTTAGACAGTATCATCTTCATGACACATTATTACGGTATATTAGTTTGCGGGAATGAGTTCCCAACATTACGTAATAGTATGTCATGGGGGGACTAAATAAACATATCAGCTAAATAAACAGATCAGTGAGATGGAAGTCAATAATGTGATTTGAATGGGCCCTAAAACTATGCAGAATTGTTCAGGGCTCTAGGGAAGCAGAGGACACTAGATGTGATGGCAGCTGCATTGGTTGTAAAACTTTTGACAGAACATGACAAAATATTTTAAAGGTGTTGTTGATTGTATTTTGTACGTAGTGTAGGGCATAAACAACGCCAGAGACAATGCCATTTAGTATTGCTTAGTGACAAGAAACACTCCCAGTACATCAGCAGACGCAAGTAAACAGTATCATAACAGGAAAACAAGGAAACTGAGTAAGTAATATGATACAGCCATAAAGTACATAGCTGAATACACTTCCTTACAAGCAATGACCTCAATAAAAAAAAGCATAAAACGCCATTAACAAAATGGCCATAATAAGGAGTATAAATCAGATTGTATAAAACTCAGTTTATTTCCAACTTAGACAACATGTATGGTATATGCACAGCATAAACCATAGTGCCTTACTGATGTCAGCCCTAACTCAGGTACCTAAACCATCCCCATGATGGGGTCTACCCAAACTCTGACCTTTTTAATCAGATGGTCACTGACCACCACATCTAGGCAAGAAATCAACAATATGGCTGCTCAACCATGCATCTTGCTTCATTTCATTCTATACAAGTTAGAGAAACAGCCAAGCATGCTTACACAGCTATTTCCTAGCTCCAGAACAAGGGTCCCTGTCACCTGTCCCTAAAGGCAAGGTGACTGCTGTCGTCGGCTATCAGGTGAAGAATAAAAAAAGAGTTTTTTTTTTTTTTTTTTTTTTTAAATAACCAATACTAGGTCTCCCTTTATTCTATGCCTAGATGTAGTAGTCAGCTCATCTGATGGGACAGGTTTTAAGGGGCCAGGCTTATGTGTTCTGGAGATAAGTGCAAGTCCCAGAGGTGGGGTGTGGATCTGTCAGACATCTACAGCAAATCCTTTGGATATGCCATGCATTTCTTTGGTGGAAATACCCCTCTAATACATGATAAAGCAATATTGTGGCCACACTGGCATTGTGTATGTGAGAAGGACGGATACTTGGTATGTCCCACGCACAGAGCAACAGATGTAGCAGTGTTAAACAGGACTTTCTATAGCATGATATTTTATCACAGAAGACATCAAAAGTCAATGAAAACTCACTGAAATACTGGAGTTAGCACACTGAGGGAAGTTTATCAAGAACAGCCAGTACGGATTTCAGTCTTTATTTATACCAGAAAACTGTCATTAACAATAAAATCTGCCACGGCCAATGTCCCCATCCACAACAGGCTCCCTTCTCAGAAAGTGGCACGGTGACATAAAATGCTATTTGCACAAATGGCATTAAAAAAGTCATAAACCTGCAGTTTGTGACTTTTTAATGCAAGTTTTATGGGGTAATATGTTGATAAATTTCCCACACTGTGTTGTTAACATGTTAAGTGTCAAGCTAAACTTTTCTACATCTGTATAAGGGTGCATTCACACTGAGTAAACGCTAGCTTATTTTGTAGAGTAAAATTACACTTGTAAATTTTGCTATCCCATTGACTTCAATGATATTTTTTTACAAGTGTAAAAATACGCCTGTAAAAAATACGCCTGTAAAAATACGCCTGTAAAAATACACCTGTAAAATGTCATTGAAGTCAATGGGATAGCAAAATTTACAAGTGTAATTTTACTTTACAAAATAAGCTAGCGTTTACTCAGTGTGAATTCACCCTAAGGGTGCATTCACACTGAGTAAACGCTAGCTTATTCTGAACGTAAAACACGTTCAGAATAAGCGGCATCTAAAGCAGCTCCATTCATTTCTATGGGAGCGGGGATACGAGCGCTCCCCATAGAAATGAATGGTCTGCTTCTTTCACTCCGTGCAGTCCCATTGAAGTGAATGGGGAGTGCCGGCGTGTACGCTCCGGCATGAGCAGAGCTTGCCGTATACGCCGGCACTCCCCATTCACTTCAATGGGACTGCACGGAGTGAAAGAAGCAGCCCATTCATTTCTATGGGGAGCGCTCGTATCCCCGCTCCCATAGAAATGAATGGAGCTGCTTTAGACGCCGCTTATTCTGAACGTGTTTTACGTTCAGAATAAGCTAGCGTTTACTCAGTGTGAATTCACCCTAAGACTGCTTTATTCACTTGGACTTTTGTTGCAATTCTCAATGAGAAGTCAAAATAACCACAGTGCAGGGAAAAAATTATGTATAATGATATGGTCCATTTATTTTTAGGATTGGCAGGGGTCTGAATACTTAGAAAGGCACAGGCCAAAAAAAATATCATAGCATGTTCTAGCTATATGCCATCACTCTCTGTGCTAGCAATGCCCCTTTAAGGCTGAGGTCCCACTTTGCAGAAACAAAACAATTTTTTTTTAATTGCAGATTTTCCTGTGTTTTTTGAGCCATAAAACATCTACAAAAGGAATGAAAAATGTAAAGGAGGCTCTTATACTGCTCCCTTCTGATCAGTCCACTCCTGACAGCAAAACCTTCAACAACATAAAAGGTGCGTTTCCACAACGTGGGGCCTCAGACTAAAGAAGACCTTTCACAACCTAAAAGTTCAGTACTTTACATCAATTAATAGGCACTGCTAAACTGATTCTGGCACAGTTGGAATCTTATTCTCTAGCCCCCAGCGTTCTGAGCAATCAATGCAATTAATCTTGGTGTCTGATATGCTAAATAAATTCTGTAAAATCAGGAGGGCGGTGTCAGGCAGAAGCAGACAAGGGGTGCAATTCTGAGCTCTGACACTGGCTGCCTCTGATTGGAGCTCTGAGTCACACCCCTGCCTGACACCGCCCTTCTGACATTACAGAGCTTAAATAGCACATCAGGCACCAAAACTACTTAGGGTTGTTGCTCAGGAACAGTTGAAGCTAGAGAGAAAATTCAGACTGTGCTGAAATGAGTGTAGCGCCATCTATTAACAGATGCTAACAACTAGAATTAGCGGAGGAGGTAAAAGGTTGTGTCCGTACGCCTGAATAAGCATTTCTCATGAGGTTTCTCAGTCTTTTCACTGTTTTACTGACGTAATTCTACTTGTTCTTACACCATATCAGGAATATGAAAGACACAGTATTTTAAACATACATACATCAGGATTTCCTGTTTTGTCAAATACGTCAGCTCCTAGAAAAAACAAAAGAGAAAAAAATGACACCAGTCAGAAGACATTTCTGTAGCTATAGTATAATAAATATGTATAATACACTGGAATGGTCAGGGACTACTAGCAGTGCACAGGCACAGAGATCCTAATGTAAGAATATTGCAATAGGGACAATGGAGAGAATTTATCAAGTTAGTCAGGACAGATTTCAAGTGCAAAATGCACCTATTTGTCAATTTTGTGACCAGGTTTCCACTTAGGGATCAAGACAGGCCGAGTCTGGGTCCGAGACGTCCTAGCTGACAGACTTACAAACTACCATGAGTTATACCGGAAATCTACATCAGTCTCTGACTGGCATAAATTTTGATTCGGGCACATGGGACTTCTCAGGGTATGCCAAAATGCTTTAGAGTCCGAACCTCTTAATAATTCTGCTACATCTATAGCCAGTGCTCTCAGTATTAAGACTATGTGCCAGTCTTGTAGTAGGTTCACACTTGTGTTGTGTCGCTGTTCGGGATTTCTGTCCCCCATTCCATTTGAAAAATGTAGAGAGAAAAGTCCTCCAAGCAGGACTCCTTTGCATTTTTCAGACGGAAACCCATTGGACCCCATTATAGTCTATGGGATCTGCAGTTTCCACGGGTAACTGCTTTTTAAGCGGAATGGGTCTCCGCTTTTCAGGTCCCAAAGAATAGGAACCCCAACGCAGATATGACCCTATCCTTAATAAATTCCCCCAAATGTATCTAGCAAATCGGTGTGTACCCCAACCCTATTTCACGGGGGAATCTAAGAAAGTGAGGGGCGAGGTGGAGAAGCGTTTTTTTTGTAACTTATAACTGTATCACACATTGTTACGGGGGACCCTGAGACATTTGTATACAGAAATTCAATGGCAAGCTATTAGCATGGTGACCAAAGTGAGCAGTTATAATCCATGATGAGCCCCATAGAGCTCAGTTAGAGGAGCCATAGTTAGCTGCAGTTAGGGTGCCCCTTTATGTGTGACCAGGTTAGCAGGCCAGGTAGATCGTTCCCCCCCTCCCCCTCACTTCCTGTATTCCGCATTCTTCCACACAGTATACAGCAGTGTCACCTACCTGATACTCATTCAGGAGCTCTTTGGACAGCTGACTGGACGATCCCCCCATACTGAGCTTTCCTTCCGCAGCTCTCACCCCGCACCCCAACTTCTCCAAGTTCCCCCCAGCAGGGCTACAAACACCACTAAAACTTCCGCCACTACGTCACCTGCTGCTGGGGAGACGCCTCATTTGCATATTTTATGTGACCCCGCCCATAAGTCACACATGAGCAGCTATGGCAGCCGAGGAATGTGTCATTATGCTCGGGGGGAGCTCGTCATTGCGGGGTGATAAAGCCACGGCTGTACGGTATGGCCGCCGTGTACGGACGGAATACAGCGAGTCACCGCATACATATTCACTACACCGAGGACTGAACGTGCCGCTCAAAACAGTGCGATGTGGAGGTCGCATCCATATCACCTATAAGGAGGGGGGTGTTACTGGTATTATTCTCCGTTATGGAAAGATGTTCTGTGGAAAGAATTATATAGGATATGTGGGGGATATTTATAATAAGATTCACGGTATCTTACAAGTTGTGGGCAGGTTCAGTATTGGAGACAGGTGAGTGTCCTACTGTGAGAGCACCCCTATAGTTGTTTGCTGTTGGTACTGTCGCACCAGGAAGTGACAGCGCGACTTATGACTGTGTGACCGGCCGGCACAGTGTGAATGGGAATCGCACAGGTGAGAAGTGGCTGATGTGCGGGATATTTCAGGGGATAGACATGGCCATTCACACGGAGGAAAATGGAGAGGAATTTCAGCGCTGAAAAAAAAGCCTCCCATTGACTTTAATGGCTTCCTTATGTGCTGAAATTCGAAACCAAATTCTTAACCATTTTCCTCCGTGTGAACGAGCCCTAAAAATGAATATGGCAATTCAAGTCAGTCAGTCAGTGGGGCAGATGTATCAGGCTGGTTCACATCTGTGTTGGAGTCTAGGTCTGAGGACTCAGTTGCAGTGTCCACCAAAAATCTGCCAGTCCAACTTTTTGATCCAGTAGTTTCAATGTCCAAATGTAAAGCACCATGGAATTAATGGTGCTATATAAATAAATAATAATAATAATGTAAAACAGCACTGCTACTGTACATCGCAGAGGGTTAGCTGTCCCCAGCCTTAAAGGGGCTCTATCAGCAAAATCATGCTGATAGAGCCCCACATATGCGTGCATAGCCTTTAAAGAGGACCTTTCATCAGATCGGGCACATGCAGTTCTATATACTGCTGGAAAGCTGACAGTGCGCTGAATTCAGCGCACTGTCGGCTTTCCCGATCTGTGCGCGGTATAAAGCGCTATCGGTCCCGGTACCGTTTTAGTGTCAGAAGGGTGTTCCTGACAGTTAGCCAGGGACGCCCTTCTGCCCAGCAGCGCCTATCGCGCTGTGCTGTGGAGCGGGGAGGAACGCCCCCTCCCTCTGCTCACACAGCTCGTCCATAGACCAGTATTATCAGGAGCGGGAGGGGGGAGTTCCTCCTCGCTCCACAGTACAGCGCGATAGGCGCCGCGAGGCAGAAGGACGTTCCTGGCTAAGTGTCAGAAACGCCCTTCTGACTGTAAAGCCCTACGGACCGATAGCGCTTTACACCGGGCACAGATCGGGAAAGCCCATAGTGCGCTGAATTCAGCGCACTGTCAGCTTTCCAGCAGTATATAGAACTGCATGTGCCCGATCTGATGAAAGGTCCTCTTTAAAAAGGCTATTCAGGCACCATAAATGTTATATTAAACTAACCCCCCCCCCCCCCCCCCCCCCCCCCCGTTTTAAAATAATACCTTAAAAAAGAATGTGATCTACTTACGCATCGAGCCCACTGGGCGGGCATTCAGGGTGCGCCGTCTTCCTCCGGCGCTCGCGAACTGGCATTGATTAAAAAAAATGGCCTGGGCGCATGCGCAGTAGCATGCGGCTTCTACTACTGCGCATGCGCCCAGGCCATTTTTTTTAATCAATGTCCATTCACGAGCGCCGGAGGAGGACGGGACCCGAGGACATCGGAGGAAGAGGAGGCGTGGAAGAAGAAGACGACACACCCTGAATGCCCGCCCAGCGTGCACGATGCGTAAGTAGATCATTCTTTTCTAGGTTTTGCTGATAGAGCCCCTTTAATATTTAATGTCATCTGTGTCTTTTGACAGCTGTGGATTGCCTCAGAATACTAATTCTTCTGTTTTATCACATGCGTGAACATAGGTGATGGAAAATGGAGTTACAACACTCAGCTGGATTTAATGGCGCCATAATAGAAGAATATAGATTTACAGAAGAAGACTTTATCCTGCCGGGGATCACATGGCAGAGGAGGAGAGAATTTACAGAAGACAAATGTTTCATTTCTGATTTTGATAGAGCACTGCAGTCCAGATGGGTAGAAAAAATGGAGCAAGGTCTCTTCCGCTATCCACTGTGGAGCTTACAAACCAAAATTTTACCTGGTACTATAAAATATGTGGCACAGCTGAATATCAAGAGGGGCATAGAGAGGAGGAAGCCTCAGGACATAAAGAGCATCCAAGAAAAATTCAACCCAAACCAATTTAATTTCAATAAGATCAAACATGAAGAGATTTTGTTTCAGATGCTCAGATCCTCAACTGAGGAAGATTCTAGTGGGTCGGTTATACATAGAAAACCCAATCATGTCTGCGCCCTGCCAAGCAGTAGGCATAGCCGCACCCTAGTGGTCATTAATGTTAGCCCTCTTGAATTTGGACATGTCTTATTCATACCGGATCCATCCCTTTGCTTGACTCAGATTTTGACTCCAGATTTAATACTTCTTGGACTGGAGTCCATACTTCTCAGTGGCCACCCAGGGTTTAGAGTTGGATTCAACAGCCTTGGTGGGTTTGCGTCTGTAAACCACTTACATTTACACGGCTTTTATTTGGATGAAGAGCTACTGATCGAGTCAGCACAGTGCAAACCTTTATGCCCTGATATTAACTTCCACCAACTATCTCACTTCCCAGCTCCAGGTTTCATTTTTTACACTGATGGGAAAAACCTGTTGTCTGTCTCCCAGAAGATATGTCAAGTTACAGATTATTTTGTAAATCGAAACATTGCACACAATGTGTTCATAACCAGAGGTAGTAATCTATCAAGCAGTAGTTGCTTGGAGTCAAGGGAAGGGATCCGAGTGGTCATATGGGCAAGACAGTCTTGTTTTGGTGCAAAAGAGGAATCTGCATTCAATGTAGCCCTTTGTGAACTTGCTGGTCACCTGCCTGTGAAAAATGAGGAAGATTTCAGTACACTAACTGAGGAGTCTGTTATCAGCATTGTAAAGAGCTATCTCCTCTCCGATGAAGAATTCAGTGCATTATCATTGGAGTTAGTAGAACACTTGACAAATTCTCGCAGAATATAAATGTGACACCAGTCCACTTCTGTAATATTTATTTTGTCTGTGCACTACATATTGCCTTACTTGTGTATAATTGGAGTAAACATATTTAATAACTGATTTTAAATATCTCTGTGGCCATATAAATTGATAATCACATTTCCCATTAAATGACAAATCTACTTTTAACAAACTTTGCGTAAAGTATTCATATTACAGACAACTATATGAAATTTTCTACTGTATATTGTCAGTGAAAATTCTTATTTCTTCACTTACTGGGTTTGATTCCCCAATCCCATAGCGAACTGTTCAATCTGAAGTCTGTGCTGAATCTGTCTTGGGAGACAAGACATACTGTCATTTCACAGAGGGGCCATTGCTATAGTGCTGTACAGGATCCTAATACAAGTCAAACCATGCCTTTGAAATGTAGATAGGCCCCTAGGATGCCTGTAAAAAAGCAGTTTTAGACAATATGTAGTTGAGGTCCTCTGAGCACAGGGGGCATTGTATTCAATCCTGGAGCACAGCCACCTCATCAGTAACCACTCCCATTCTTCCTTTTTGTTTAGCCCCCTGCAGAGTGCTGCACTGAAATCCCATGTATGCGCAGTACACTATATGTATTGTATGACGGAGATCTTCCACTGCCCTGGGGCCGAACGAGAAGCCAGGATGGGAGTGGTTGCTGATGACGTGACTGTGCTCCGGGATTGGTGACAACACCCTCATGTGCTCCGTTGACCTAATTTGCGTATTATCTAAAATTGATTTTATTTATTTTTTTTACATGCATTCCTAGGGACCTATCTACATTTCAAAAGTACAGTTTTAAAAGCCTGTACAGCACTTTAACAGTTATTTACAGTTTTTTCCAATTCCACCCCAGTCTGATTTTTTTTTCCCAGTTTCCCCGTACATTGTACAGAATATTAAATGGCACAGTTACGAAGTGCAATTTGTCCCGCAAACAATATGCCCTTCTATGGCTTTGTGAATTGGAAAATAAAAAAGTTATGGCTCTTGGAAGGCAGGGAGTCAAAAGCGAAAATTGAAATTTTATAAATGGCTGTGACATGAAGGGTTTAAGCGGTTTTCCATCCTACAGGTGGTTGGCGTCCAACTCTCTGTGCCGCTTTATTGTCTACATTGATCCACATATCATCAGGCTGTACATTTAGTAGTGACTTTGCTTGCTATAACTGCTTGGTCCCATTTAAGGCTCTTAGTTTAAAAAAAAAAAAATGTAAATCCCTAATAGCAGCTTTAACAAGATGGCTATATCAATACCCATATACAGAAAATATGAAATGAAATCTACCATCAATAAATAAGCTAGTGTCTGCTATTCTGAAAAAGAACATACAGATAATTGGCTTAGACCCCATGCACACAAATGTCCATTATTAGAAAAAATGGGGGCATACAGATGCTTTTTTTTTTATTATTATTATTATTATTATTACAAACCATTAAAAAATTAGGACATGTCCATTTTCACAGAGGAGGGAGCCAAACATGTCAACGGGTCCTTTTTTAACACAGATTTATATCTTTGACAAATCTTTAAAAAAAAATGCTGAGTGGCTTGGGTAAATAAAAAAAAACCTAACACTAAGAGCTCAGTGATATGTACAGGACACCCGGCAGCCACATGTGTTGTCTCTCATGACAGGGTTTCATCAGCATAATGCTTGGCCATACACAACAAGGATTTCCCAGGAATGTCTCCGCCACATTGCAACACTTCCTTGGTTGGCTCAATGTATCGCAATGTAAGTATTTATGGGACCAATTGGGACACCAGCTTTGGCAACCTACAAGTGTACAGCCCCAACTGCAATATCAGTGAGCAAATATGTTGCAGGGTACCATACAGAAGCTGTATATCTCCATGTTCTGCTATATCACATCTTGTGTCCAGGCTGGAAGTGGCACAATACAATAGAATAGTTATCACTTCTACAGTTTTCCACAATTTCACTCTTAATATCTCATGTAACACAGCAGCTGTGATGAGTCCAACAACAAAGAGGGGCATTTCCACTGAGGCCTAGGGTGCAATTAATTCTAACTATAGGTGATGGTGAGGGATGTGGAAGACTGGCTGAGCCTCCGTTATTTTACTGGGACATCATAATGTCTGCATGTGATATCATAATTACTTGGTCATAGTGTATACTATTTCTGTACTGTGACATTACTGTGTGCATTATTCCTGTACTGTGATATCACTGTTTGTATTATCTCTGTACTTATGGCGCAATGTGCACAGTGATCATTTTGAGTGCATGTCATAGTGGGCATTATCTCTGTACTGTGACATAACTGTGAGCATTATCCCTACACAGTGACATCACCGGATGCATTATCCCTGTACTGTGACATCACTATGTGCATTATCCATATACTATGACATTACTGTGTGCACTATCCTTGTGTGTAAACAAAACCAAAATAATTGTACACTTTTCAAGTACTGAACTTGCTGCATAAGGTTGTCATGGTAGAGTGGGGCAGCTTTAGCAGTTTTACTATGGGGTGCACATGGTAACTTGCCCTTGGGTGTACCCCTAAATGGTGCCATTACGGATCTGACTTGCTGACCTCCCTTACCTACATTGTTCCAACATGTGAGAGGCTGTTCACCTTGTAGACCTGCTGCGGATACAGCAACAGGAAGAAATAAAAAAAGGTGTAAAAAGAAAAATGTCAGCATCTAGCATGGCAAGTAGGACTGCCTGCTGGCAACCACAGGACACTCAAAACAATGACGACAGATATGAAGATAGACCAGTATATCGTTTTTAGAAGTTCTACCATTATCATTTCACAGGATCAATCATGCTATCAAATAGTAATTTGGTAAGAAAACAAGAAACAATGGAAAACTGAAGGGAAAACACTACAGTAGATGGACAGTCTTAGGTCCAGTTCACATCTACATTCGGGTCATTCCGTTCCCTTCCGCATGAAATATGTGGAGAGAAAAGTCCTGCAGAAACCACATGGACCCTATTATAATTTATAGGGTCCTTGGGTTTCCTTAGGGTATGTTCACACTTTGTTATTTGGCAGCGGAATCCGCCTCAAAATCTACTGCCAAAAACGCTTGCTTCTTTTTTCCACTACTATCTACATGCCCTATCCTGAAGTGGATTCCGCGGCTGACTCAGCCACTGCGTCTGCGGTGCGAGACTCCCTCACAATTAGGCCCATTCATTCAGGCCCAATCCGGAGTGGAATGCCGCGATGGGATGCTGGTGCGCTGCATCGGCACTCCATCACAGCTAGCTGCACGATATGTTCACATGCGGAATCCATTTTCCGCCGTGTGAACATACTCTTAGGTAACCACTTTTTAATGCGGATAGGTTTCCGTTTAGGGGAGTCCCCAGGCGGACTTCCCGAACGCAGATGTGAACTGGGTCTTATATATACACTATAGCGCATGGACAGTCTTCTGTATACACTACAAGACATGAACATAACCTACACATCCAAAAAAAAGAATACAACTGGGAAATGTACAAAAATGGAAATAGATTGTATTAAAGATAATAAAATAACAAATAAATGTATAAACGGGAATATTCCTTATGAGATGTTGTGATGCTCTAGAGGAAAACTTGGTTGGTGGTACACTACAGGACATGGACAGCCTCCTATAAACACTATAGTACATGCACAGTCTTCTATATGCAGGACATGGACAGTCTTCTACTGTATATACAGGACATGGACAGTCTTCTATAAACACTATAGTACATGCACAGTCTTCTATATACAGGACATGGACAGTCTTCTATAAACACTATAGTACATGCACAGTCTTCTGTATACAGTACATGCAGTCTTCTATTTACAGGACATGGACAGTCTTCTATATACAGGACATGGACAGCCACCTATAAACACTATAGTACATGGACAGCCTTCTGTATACACTACAGTACATGCAGTCTTTTATATACAGTACATGCACAGTCCTCTATATTCAGGACATGGACAGTCTTCTGTATACAGGACAGGACATGCACATTCTTTTGTATTACAGTACATGGACAGTCTTCTATATACAGGACATGGACAGTCTTCTATATACAGGACATGGACAGTCTTCTATATACAGGACATGGACAGTCTTCTGTATACAGTACATGGACAGTCTTCTATATACAGGACATGGACAGTCTTCTATATACAGGACATGGACAGTCTTCTGTATACAGTACATGGACAGTCTTCTATATACAGGACATGGACAGTCTTCTATATACAGGACATGGACAGTCTTCTGTATACAGTACATGGACAGTCTTCTATATACAGGACATGGACAGTCTTCTATATACAGGACATGGACAGTCTTCTGTATACAGTACATGGACAGTCTTCTATATACAGGACATGGACAGTCTTCTGTATACAGTACATGGACAGTCTTCTATATACAGGACATGGACAGTCTTCTATATACAGGACATGGACAGTCTTCTGTATACAGGACATGGACAGTCTTCTGTATACAGTACATGGACAGTCTTCTATATACAGGACATGCACCGTCTTCTATATACAAGGCAAGGACAGTCTTCTGTATAAAGGACATGCCCAGTCTTCTATATACAGGACATGCACCGTCTTCTATATACAAGGCAAGGACAGTCTTCTGTATACAGGACATGCCCAGTCTTCTATACATAATACACTACATGGCCGGTCTTGAATTGTCCCGCAGCCACCAGTGACCCGGACTCTCCTGTCAGTCAGCCTTGTCCACCCCGCCCCCCCCCCCCCCCCCCCCCCCCCGCCGCGGAGGCTATGCCCGGTTTCCATGGTTAGCTGTAAGTTGTTGTCCCTGGGAGGCCCGGGAGTCGGGTCACTGTTTGGCCGCGTTCTGTATCAGGATGAAGAGCCGGTGACCGGGAGAGATTGCGGCCATTTGTACGGTAAGAACCGGCTGTGCGGAGAGGAGAAGCAAAGCGTCCATAGCAACGGCGCCTGGTTACCGCAGCTCGTGTGTATATAGGATGAAAGTTTTATTAGTGATCTGCAGTTACATCCGCGCCGGCTATAGTAATGCCTGCTCATAGTGTAGTATTATAGTCCTGCTATTACTGCCTGCTCATAGTGTAGTATTATAGTACTGCTATTACTGCCTGCTGCTCATAGTGTAGTATTATAGTCCTGCTATTACTGCCTGCTCATAGTGTAGTATTATAGTCCTGCTATTACTGCCTGCTCATAGTGTAGTATTATAGTCCTGCTATTACTGCCTGCTCATAGTGTAGTATTATAGTACTGCTATTACTGCCTGCTGCTCATAGTGTAGTATTATAGTACTGCTATTACTGCCTGCTCATAGTGTAGTATTATAGTCCTGCTATTACTGCCTGCTCATAGTGTAGTATTATAGTCCTGCTATTACTGCCTGCTCATAGTGTAGTATTATAGTCCTGCTATTACTGCCTGCTCATAGTGTAGTATTATAGTCCTGCTATTACTGCCTGCTCATAGTGTAGTATTATAGTCCTGCTATTACTGCCTGCTCATGGTGTAGTATTATAGTCCTGCTATTACTGCCTGCTCATGGTGTAGTATTATAGTCCTGCTATTACTGCCTGCTCATAGTGTAGTATTATAGTCCTGCTATTACTGCCTGCCTGCTCATAGTGTAGTATTATAGTCCTGCTATTACTGCCTGCTCATAGTGTAGTATTATAGTCCTGCTATTACTGCCTGCCTGCTCATAGTGTAGTATTATAGTCCTGCCATACCTCCCAACTTTTGAAGAACCGAAAGAGGGACAAAATGTGCGGCGCGCTAAGCGCGCCACGGCAAATTTAGCCCAGCCCACTTTTATGTTGACTCCGCCCACTCGTTAATTTTTCATGTGCCCGCACACAGTATAATCCTCCTACAGTCACCCGTAAATTATATGTCCCCCCTCTATCTCTCCCCCAGTTTCATATACACCCTTCATCTGCCCCCAGTTTCATGTCCCTCTTCCATCTCTGCCCCCAGATTCATGTCCCTCCATCTCTGCCCCCAGATTCATGTCCCCTCCATCTCTGCCCCCAGATTCATGTCCCCTCCATCTCTGCCCCCAGATTCATGTCCCTCCATCTCTGCCCCCAGATTCATGTCCCTCCATCTCTGCCCCCAGATTCATGTCCTCTCCATCTCTGCCCCCAGATTCATGTCCTCTCCATCTCTGCCCCCAGATTCATGTCCCCACATCTCTGCCCCCAGATTCATGTCCCTCCATCTCTGCCCCCAGATTCCTGTCCCTCCATCTCTGCCCCCAGATTCATGTCCTCTCCATCTCTGCCCCCAGATTCATGTCCCACATCTCTGCCCCCAGTTTCATGTCCCCCCATCTCTGCCCCCAGATTCATGTCCTCTCCATCTCTGCCCCCAGATTCATGTCCCACATCTCTGCCCCCAGATTCCTGTCCCTCCATCTCTGCCCCCAGATTCATGTCCTCTCCATCTCTGCCCCCAGATTCCTGTCCCCACATCTCTGCCCCCAGATTCATGTCCCCACATCTCTGCCCCCAGATTCATGTCCCACATCTCTGCCCCCAGATTCCTGTCCCTCCATCTCTGCCCCCAGATTCATGTCCTCTCCATCTCTGCCCCCAGATTCATGTCCCACATCTCTGCCCCCAGATTCATGTCCCTCCATCTCTGCCCCCAGATTCATGTCCCTCCATCTCTGCCCCCAGATTCATGTCCCTCCATCTCTGCCCCCAGATTCATGTCCCCATCTCTGCCCTCAGATTCATGTCCTCTCCATCTCTGCCCCCAGATTCATGTCCCCCATCTCTGCCCCAATGTCATGCCGTCCTCTCCTTCATCTGCCCCCAGATTCACGTTCCACCTCCACATTAAACTTACCTTCTCCTCCGCTCCCTCGTCGCCTCTCTCGCTGACACATGCGGCTGAAGGAAGGAGCTGACACAGGTCAGCTCCTCGCTTCGCCGCTGCCCGCGTCTCTCCCTGACACACGCGGCTGAAGCTGCTCGCGTGCTCGCTTCGCCGCTGCGTCTCTCTCTCTCGCTGACACATGCGGCTGAAGCGAGGAGCTGACCTGTGTCAGCTCCTCGCTTCGCTGCTGCCGCCGGCTCCTGGCGTGTACATCGCGTCTACAAGCCAGGAGCCGGCGGCAGCAGCGAAGCGAGGAGCTGACACAGGTCAGCTCCTCGCTTCAGCCGCATGTGTCAGCGAGAAAGAGAGACGCAGCGGCGAAGCGAGCACGCGAGCAGCTTCAGCCGCGTGTGTCAGGGAGAGAGGCGGGCAGCGGCGAAGCGAGGAGCTGACCTGTGTCAGCTCCTTCCTTCAGCCGCATGTGTGTTCAACTCAGATCTGCGTCCTCTGGACGCAGATCTGAGTTGAAATCGGGACATACCTCCCTCCAACCGGGACCGCGGGACATGTCACCCAAATCGGGACTGTCCCGCGGAAATCGGGACGGTTGGGAGGTATGGTACTGCTATTACTGCCTGCTCATGGTGTAGTATTATAGTACTGCTATTACTGCCTGCTCATAGTGTAGTATTATAGTACTGCTATTACTGCCTGCTCATGGTGTAGTATTATAGTCCTGCCTGCTCATGGTGTAGTATTATAGTCCTGCCTGCTCATGGTGTAGTATTATAGTCCTGCCTGCTCATAGTGTAGTATTATAGTCCTGCTATTACTGCCTGCTCATAGTGTAGTATTATAGTCCTGCCTGCTCATGGTGTAGTATTATAGTCCTGCCTGCTCATAGTGTAGTATTATAGTCCTGCTATTACTGCCTGCTCATAGTGTAGTATTATAGTCCTGCCTGCTCATGGTGTAGTATTATAGTCCTGCCTGCTCATGGTGTAGTATTATAGTCCTGCCTGCTCATAGTGTAGTATTATAGTCCTGCTATTACTGCCTGCTCATAGTGTAGTATTATAGTCCTGCCTGTTCATGGTGTAGTATTATAGTCCTCCCTGCTCATGGTGTAGTATTATAGTCCTGCCTGGTCATAGTGTAGTATTATAGTACTGCTATTACTGCCTGCTCATGGTGTAGTATTATAGTACTGCTATTACTGCCTGCTCATGGTGTAGTATTATAGTACTGCTATTACTGCCTGCTCATGGTGTAGTATTATAGTACTGCTATTACTGCCTGCTCATGGTGTAGTATTATAGTACTGCTATTACTGCCTGCTCATGGTGTAGTATTATAGTACTGCTATAGTCCTGTCTGTCATGGTGTAGTATTATAGTCCTGCTATAGTCCTGTCTGTCATGGTGTAGTATTATAGTACTGCTATAGTCCTTCCTGCTCATAGTGTAGTATTATAGTCCTGCCTGCTCATGGTGTAGTATTATAGTCCTGTCTGCTCATGGTGTAGTATTATAGTCCTGTCTGCTCATGGTGTAGTATTATAGTCCTGCTATAGTCCTGTCTATCATGGTGTAGTATTATAGTACTGCTATAGTCCTGCCTGCTCATAGTGTAGTATTATAGTCCTGCCTGCTCATGGTGTAGTATTATAGTACTGCTATTACTGCCTGCTCATGGTGTAGTATTATAGTACTGCTATAGTCCTGCCTGCTCATGGTGTAGTATTATAGTCCTGCTATTACTGCCTGCCTGCTCATGGTGTAGTATTATAGTACTGCTATTACTGCCTGCTGCTCATAGTGTAGTATTATAGTACTGCTATAGTCCTGCCTGCTCATGGTGTAGTATTATAGTCCTGCTATTACTGCCTGCCTGCTCATGGTGTAGTATTATAGTACTGCTATTACTGCCTGCTGCTCATAGTGTAGTATTATAGTACTGCTATTACTGCCTGCTCATGGTGTAGTATTATAGTACTGCTATTACTGCCTGCCTGCTCATAGTGTAGTATTATAGTACTGCTATTACTGCCTGCTGCTCATAGTGTAGTATTATAGTACTGCTATTACTGCCTGCTGCTCATAGTGTAGTATTATAGTACTGCTATTACTGCCTGCCTGCTCATAGTGTAGTATTATAGTACTGCTATTACTGCCTGTCATGGTGTAGTATTATAGTCCTGCTATTACTGCCTGCTGCTCATGGTGTAGTATTATAGTCCTGCTATTACTGCCTACTCATGGTGTAGTATTATAGTACTGCTATTACTGCCTACTCATGGTGTAGTATTATAGTACTGCTATTACTGCCTGCTCATGGTGTAGTATTATAGCACTGCTATTACTGCCTGCTCATAGTGTAGTATTATAGTACTGCTATTACTGCCTGCTGCTCATAGTGTAGTATTATAGTACTGCTATTACTGCCTGCTCATGGTGTAGTATTATAGTCCTGCTATTACTGCCTGCCTGCTCATAGTGTAGTATTATAGTACTGCTATTACTGCCTGCTGCTGATAGTGTAGTATTATAGTACTGCTATAGTCCTGCCTGCTCATGGTGTAGTATTATAGTACTGCTATTACTGCCTGCTCATGGTGTAGTATTATAGTACTGCTATTACTGGCTGCTCATGGTGTAGTATTATAGTACTGCTATTGCTGCCTGCTCATGGTGTAGTATTATAGTCCTGCTATTACTGCCTGCTGCTCATAGTGTAGTATTATAGTCCTGCTATTACTGCCTGCCTGCTCATAGTGTAGTATTATAGTACTGCTATTACTGCCTGCTGTTCATAGTGTAGTATTATAGTACTGCTATAGTCCTGCCTGCTCATGGTGTAGTATTATAGTACTGCTATTACTGCCTGCTGTTCATAGTGTAGTATTATAGTACTGCTATAGTCCTGCCTGCTCATGGTTTAGTATTATAGTACTGCTATTACTGGCTGCTCATGGTGTAGTATTATAGTACTGCTATTGCTGCCTTCTCATGGTGTAGTATTATAGTCCTGCCTGCTCATGGTGTAGTATTATAGTCCTGCCTGCCTGTCATGGTGTAGTATTATAGTCCTGCCTGCCTGTCATGGTGTAGTATTATAGTCCTGCCTGCCTGTCATGGTGTAGTATTATAGTCCTGCCTGCTCATGGTGTAGTATTATAGTACTGCTATAGTCCTGCCTGCTCATAGTGTAGTATTATAGTACTGCTATTACTGCCTGCTCATGGTGTAGTATTATAGTACTGCTATAGTCCTGCCTGCTCATGGTGTAGTATTATAGTACTGCTATAGTCCTGCCTGCTCATGGTGTAGTATTATAGTACTGCTATAGTCCTGCCTGCTCATGGTGTAGTATTATAGTACTGCTATAGTCCTGCCTGCTCATGGTGTAGTATTATAGTACTGCTATAGTCCTGTCTGCTCATGGTGTAGTATTATAGTACTGCTATAGTCCTGCCTGCTCATGGTGTAGTATTATAGTACTGCTATTACTACCCGCTCATGGTGTAGTATTATAGTACTGCTATAGTCCTGCCTGCTCATGCTGTAGTATTATAGCACTGCTATTACTGCCTGCTCATGGTGTAGTATTATAGTACTGCTATTACTGCCTGCTCATGGTGTAGTATTATAGTCCTGCTATTACTGCCTGCCTGCTCATAGTGTAGTTTTATAGTACTGCTATTACTGCCTGCTCATGGTGTAGTATTATAGTCCTGCTATTACTGCCTGCTCATGGTGTGGTATTATAGTACTGCTATTACTGCCTGCTGCTCATGGTGTAGTATTATAGTACTGCTATTACTGCCTGCTCATGGTGTAGTATTATAGTACTGCTATAGTCCTGCCTGCTCATGGTGTAGTATTATAGTACTGCTATAGTCCTGCCTGCTCATGGTGTAGTATTATAGTCCTGCTATTACTGCCTGCTCATGGTGTGGTATTATAGTCCTGCTATTACTGCCTGCTCATGGTGTGGTATTATAGTCCTGCTATTACTGCCTGCCTGCTCATGGTGTAGTATTATAGTACTGCTATAGTCCTGCCTGCTCATGCTGTAGTATTATAGTCCTGCTATTACTGCCTGCTCATGGTGTAGTATTATAGTACTGCTATTACTGCCTGCTGCTCATAGTGTAGTATTATAGCACTGCTATTACTGCCTGCTCATGGTGTAGTATTATAGTACTGCTATTACTGCCTGCTGCTCATAGTGTAGTATTATAGCACTGCTATTACTGCCTGCTCATGGTGTAGTATTATAGCACTGCTATTACTGCCTGCTCATGGTGTAGTATTATAGCACTGCTATTACTGCCTGCTCATGGTGTAGTATTATAGTACTGCTATTACTGCCTGCTCATGGTGTAGTATTATAGTACTGCTATTACTGCCTGCTCATGGTGTAGTATTATAGTACTGCTATTACTGCCTGCTCATGGTGTAGTATTATAGTCCTGCTATTACTGCCTGCTCATGGTGTAGTATTATAGTCCTGCCTGCTCATGGTGTAGTATTATAGTACTGCTATTACTGCCTGCTGCTCATGGTGTAGTATTATAGTACTGCTATTACTGCCTGCCTGTCATGGTGTAGTATTATAGTACTGCTATTACTGCCTGACTGTCATGGTGTAGTATTATAGTACTGCTATTACTGCCTGTCATGGTGTAGTATTATAGTCCTGCTAATACTCATGGTGTAGTATTATAGTCCTGCTATTACTGCCTACTCATGGTGTAGTATTATAGTACTGCTATTACTGCCTGCTGCTCATGGTGTAGTATTATAGTACTGCCATTACTGCCTGCTCATGGTGTAGTATTATAGTACTGCTATTACTGCCTGCTGCTCATGGTGTAGTATTATAGTACTGCTATTACTGCCTGCTCATGGTGTAGTATTATAGTACTGCTATAGTCCTGCCTGCTCATGGTGTAGTATTATAGTACTGCTATAGTCCTGCCTGCTCATGGTGTAGTATTATAGTCCTGCTATTACTGCCTGCTCATGGTGTAGTATTATAGTACTGCTATTACTGCCTGCTGCTCATAGTGTAGTATTATAGCACTGCTATTACTGCCTGCTCATGGTGTAGTATTATAGTACTGCTATTACTGCCTGCTGCTCATAGTGTAGTATTATAGCACTGCTATTACTGCCTGCTCATGGTGTAGTATTATAGCACTGCTATTACTGCCTGCTCATGGTGTAGTATTATAGTACTGCTATTACTGCCTGCTCATGGTGTAGTATTATAGTCCTGCTATTACTGCCTGCTCATGGTGTAGTATTATAGTCCTGCCTGCTCATGGTGTAGTATTATAGTACTGCTATTACTGTCTGCTCATGGTGTAGTATTATAGTCCTGCTATTACTGCCTGCCTGTCATGGTGTAGTATTATAGTACTGCTATTACTGCCTGCTGCTCATAGTGTAGTATTATAGCACTGCTATTACTGCCTGCTCATGGTGTAGTATTATAGTACTGCTATTACTGCCTGCTGCTTATGGTGTAGTATTATAGTACTGCTATTACTGCCTGCCTGTCATGGTGTAGTATTATAGTACTGCTATTACTGCCTGCCTGTCATGGTGTAGTATTATAGTACTGCTATTACTGCCTGTCATGGTGTAGTATTATAGTCCTGCTATTACTGCCTGCTGCTCATGGTGTAGTATTATAGTCCTGCTATTACTGCCTACTCATGGTGTAGTATTATAGTACTGCTATTACTGCCTACTCATGGTGTAGTATTATAGTACTGCTATTACTGGCTGCTCATGCTGTAGTATTATAGTCCTGCTATTACTGCCTTCTGCTCATGGTGTAGTATTATAGTACTGCTATTACTGCCTGCCTGCTCATAGTGTAGTATTATAGCACTGCTATTACTGCCTGCTCATGGTGTAGTATTATAGTACTGCTATTACTGCCTGCCTGCTCATGGTGTAGTATTATAGTACTGCTATTACTGCCTGCCTGCTCATGGTGTAGTATTATAGTACTGCTATTACTGCCTGCTGTTCATGGTGTAGTATTATAGTACTGCTATTACTGCCTGCTGCTCATGCTGTAGTATTATAGTATTGCTATTACTGGCTGCTCATGGTGTAGTATTATGGTACTGCTATTACTGCCTGCTCATGGTGTAGTATTATAGTACTGCTATTACTGCCTGCTGCTCATAGTGTACTATTATAGTACTGCTATTACTGCCTGCTGCTCATGGTGTAGTATTATAGTATTGCTATTACTGGCTGCTCATGGTGTAGTATTATAGTACTGCTATTACTGCCTGCTGCTCATGGTGTAGTATTATAGTACTGCTATTACTGCCTGCTGCTCATGTGTATGGAGACAGATTGGACATGTGTATTATGAGATGTTATGGGACTGTCTTACTTGCAGGGACATACTGCCTCTCCATGTAGATGGAAAGCAATTTATATGAACTGTTATAAGGATATATTTGCACTGAATTCAGTGAAATCCACTCCCCTTGTATGTGAATCAGATTTACGAAACAGCGTTCATGTGCTTCAGAAATATTGCTTGTGGCATTTTGGTGCCGCCACTGAAAACCTCTGCTGAACAGTGATATAGAATGGGAATTAATTGCTTTGGGTTTTGCACTAAAAGTTGAAGAATAATCCCCAATAAATGATGTTAGGACTAATCCTTGTATGGATCTGCAGCAAATTGCAAATCTACCACAAATTTCTGCCACAGAGAATATACATTAATCTGATATGTATACATAGTCTTTTAGGGGTTCCATACAGGGGCATGAGTCGGTACCTCTGAATGCCTTCAATTTAATGAGAATTAAAATGTCTGCTTTTGTGTATATAGAGGTATGCTATCTTAAATTTGTGCATGTAAAAGAGCAAAAAAGTGGCACTACTGCAGCTGAGGCAGAACTGCTTTATAAGCAGGTTAAGGCAAAAACTGCATATGGGCTCAGAAAAAAAATCCCTGGTGGTGCTCACTATTAGGGCTAGTTCACACGTAGGCAAAGGGGCGGATTTTGACAGCGGATTTCGCTTCAAAATCCGCCCCTTTACAATGGTGGTCTATGTAGACCACCGGGCTTTTTCTTCCGCTAGCGGCGGGCTGCCGCTAGCAGAGAAAAGAAACGACATGCCCTTTCTTCAGGCGGAAGCCGCGCGGGCTCAGCCGCGCGGCTTCTGCCCCCGGCAGCTCCCTCTTATGTCAGCTCATTCATTTGAGCCGACAGCGGAGGGGAAAGCCGCGACCGCGATGGTCGCGGCAGGCGGGTTTTGACAAGAGAGAGAGACGCGGCTCGCCGCGTCTCTCTCGGTGTCAAAACCCGTGCGGGCAGTTCACGTGTGAATTGACCCTTATGAATACATCAACATTTGGCACATGAAAAGAATAGAAAAGAAAAATAGGGCACTCACCAGTCGACGGATCTAAAAACAGCAAAATTTTATTTCATCTTTAAAAAACAAGGTCAGCCATTTCGACCATCAGGACAGAGAAGATGGAATGATACAAAAAAGAAAAAAGCGACGATCGTTTTGTGCGTCTAGCACTTCGTCAGGCTTCCCTACCTTAAATTTGCACAAGGCAGAGCCTGGAAGTCAGCTGTACTGTATGTGGTACAAGTTTTGATTACAAATATAAAATATTATTTGTCAGATTATTTTCCACATATTATAATTATAGTAATATTTATTTACGGTATGTAAGCTACTCTTCACTACAGTCATAATATGCTCAATATGCACCTAAAGGGATTAGGATATGTCATTATTTTCAGATTGGTTATAATAAGGATAAGTCATTTATTTTTGGGTTCTGACAACCCCCAATCTAATATATGGTTAATGAATAGTGGTAGATTGTTAGAGAGACATATGGGGTGCTCTGTCCTGAGATACTGGAAAACAAGGGGCCCTAAACTGTTCTTGCACATGAACTGTAGTCATCTACCAAATGTCCGCGGTTCATCTACACTTAAGGTTTCTCCTGAACAATTAGTCCTCAGTATAGTCTTAATATTAACTGCAGGGAGGTTTTTTTTTTTTTTTTTGTGTAATTTTGCTCTTTTTTATAACATCTATTTAACTTACAGCCTAAGTGGTCCCTGACAACATGAAAGTTGAAACTCAGGCTTGCAGTGAATCAGAGGATGATTCGGGGGATGAAGAAGAAGAAGAGGAAGAATCTGAAGGAGAGAGTTTGAGCAGAGCATCCCCAGCATACAAGGAAGTCACCGCTGAGAATGAAGACCCCAAGACAAGTAATCCATTAGAAGAAAGCCAAAGTCAGGACAAATGGGACCATACACTAAAAACACCAACGATGGACATCGCTACGGACACAACCGACCAGTCTAAAAAGAAAAATAAGAAAAAACGCAGGTGTTTAGTTTATATTGGCTGTATAGAGCTGTATGCCATAGTCTTGGGTATGACAATGGCAAACATTTGTAATGTGCTCTTCTCATGGGGACTCAAAGTGAAGGGCGTATTGTAGAGTAGGGGAGTTAGTGGCTGTTATTAAGGCGCTCATCCCCAAAACCCACTGGAGTCAGTTGTTTATACAGGAAACCAATTTAGGAGTAAATAAAGGTACCTGTGGGACATTTTATGGAATTAAGTCTGGCTATCGAGGTTAGTCAGCCATCTCATAGTCATCTAGTAGGACAAGCGGTGATTGGACAGACAGGAATATAAAGTTTTGGCACATATACAGGCATGCATGCGACATCAAAAAGGACCAATAAGAATTTTATAGCATAATAAAGATATCAGTGAGGAACCAGAATCTGGGAACCTGCTCATCACTAGAATTATATATATATATATATATATATATATATATATATATATATATATATATATATATAGTAAATAAATCCACCCCTTTAGTATGTCTATCATCCTTATGTAATATGCTATTTTTTAAATTTAGGATAATTGGAATCAATTTAACAAACTGCAAGTACGAAAGCGGTAAGTTGATCAAATATATTTGCATGCATACAGTTTTAGAATTATATTTTGGCAGCGGTGGTGATCCCAGGTATACCATAACTTTATTTCCTTACCTTTCCTTGGCGTTTCTTCACTTGTTTTCTTTAAAAAGGGTTTGCAATAGAAAAAACAATCTGGTCTGTCAGCAACTTGTATGGATGGAAAATGTCCTTTTATTGGAAAAAGCAGTACACCACGTATCGGTCCACACTGGGACCTTTCTTACTGGGACGTCTCACAGGAGACGTCTCCCCACATTTCCCGTCACTTCCCTTTGGACCGCCATGACCACTTCTTTCAGCTGTGACTTGCCTCTGTTGGTGTTAGCGCTGAGCCACTTATATTTAGCCAATTACTGTTGTGGATGATCCACCAGCTGCCGCGTCTTGGCTCTGCTACATCGCAGCATATGCACAGCTTACTTAGTTGTATGTACATCTCTGCATATGGAGAGCATACTCAGTTGTGCTACAGCGCGGCTTAAGCTCTGCTACATCTGGCCATTTGGATTATAGGGATTATAGGGGTATTCTTATGTCAGTGTGTGAGCAGCTTCTGTGTTACAAAGGGCTGAACGGATGTTGCTGAAATGTGCCAAAGTTCTCCCCCTTCCCTCATCAGAGGCATAACAACACATTCCCTGTGGTACTCACTGAAACTCTACACCCGATATACTCCTCTTGCCCACACACAGCCTGCATGTTCTGTAGTCTCCTGATCTTCCATGAGACTCCATTTTCTTCAGCTTTCACACTGTCCAGCTTCATCCTATATAGCTCTGCCCATAAAATAGTGTGTAGCTCCGCTCACTGCCTAGCATGATCCTATCCTAGAATGGCTCAAGGACCTGTAATGATGTCATCACAGGTCCTTTAGTGTTGTGTGAACCTAAATTCCTTCACTGCGGTCATGTAGTGACATCATTTACCGGGATAAAAAGTAGCCTATGTTTTAATCGGGGTTCCTATCTATGTATGTGGCAAATTTCATGTAAATCTGTTCAGCCATTTTTGCGTGATTGAGGAACAAATAACCAAACCCACAAACTTTTATAATATTAGTAGGAGGATTAGTAGGATAGGATTGGCAATCCCAGATCCTTGGATACATACTTGCTTTACAGATATTGGTAGAAATATGGTGGAAGATAATATTACATTTGTCCCTAAGCATCAAAATAGGCAACTTTTATGTAATGATTTTGCTGCCTTGACTTTGCACGTTTCTTTTTAACATAAAAAATAGTATAAGATGATTTATAGATATGTCTAAAAGCCCAGTTTCTGCTTGTGTTTCAGTGCGTCGTGCTGCACGTGTGTGTGGATTGAAGGATGTTGGAGATGAAGAGGAGTGGACTGTTTACTGGACAGACTGCTCTGTCTCATTGGAGCGTGTAATGGACATGAAGAGATTCCAGGCAGGTTAACATACAAAAAATAGGTTTTCCAATATAAATATTCAGCTTTTTCTTTTTTATCAATCAATAAGTATATATTTTCTTATCAGAAAATCAACCACTTTCCAGGAATGAGTGAGATTTGCAGAAAGGACTTGTTGGCAAGAAATATGAATCGTTTGCTAAAGCTTTTCCCTAAAGACTACAACATCTTTCCACGAACATGGTGCCTGCCGGCTGAGTGAGTACCAGGATTTAACAGTCATTTTGCAGGTTCATTTGCATTCCTGCAAGGCTTTAGTTTCCTGCTTCTTTCAAAGAGAGTTCTGGGACTATAACATTGCATATTTCAGGATAGATGATCAATGTTCATTCGGTGGGTGTCTGACCCCTGGAGTTGCAGCACATTTGTGAACAAAGCATAATGCCTTGGCTCCACATCTCAAAGACATAGGTTATCATGTCATCATCATCTCTGTTAATGCTGTGTATTATAAAGCTATTGATAGAACTTACAATTATTATTTTTTTGCCATGTAGAACAAATGACAGAAAAAACTTCATATGTAATTGGGGTCATGCATAAGTTATATGTTGGCCATATGCAACTCAGAAATCATACAGTGTTGTAATATACTTCTATGAAGAACCATAAGGCTAAAGTCTCACATAGGGAGTCGGAACTGAAAAACACTGCAGAAAGGACTGCAGTGGAAATGTATGGCATTTTTTTCCATATTGATTTTCACAGAATCCACACAGTTCTCCTCTGCACACTTTTTTTTTAATGTAGATTGTGAGCCTCATATAGGAATCACAATGTACATTTTTTTTCCTATCAGTATGTCTTTGTAAAATGGGAGGAAATCCACACAAACACAGGGAGAAAATACAAACTTCTTTGTAAAGATGTTGTTACTAGCGAGATTCGAACCCAGGAGTCCAGCACTGCAAAGCTGCAGTGTTAACCACTGAGCCACCATGTTACCCTACTCTGCAGACTTTCTTTCCCTGTTATATCTATACCGAAATGACAGGCTGTGATTTGCAAAAACATGGCAGTTTTTCTGCAATGTTTGGATGTACTGTAAAACGCAACCTCTTTTTCCGCAGCGTTTCCGCTGTGGCTATATTGCGGTGTTTTTGTAAAATGGGGTCTCAGCCTATGGATCTAAACTGTGTGCAATGTGATGTCTTATTCCCAATATGCCATATGTTTACCTGAAGCCCTGTGTAAAAACACATCAAAGTCACCTATGTTACATCAAGACTTGACATCTTAAGGATTTTAAAGAATCTTCCTCTCCATGGGTTATAAAAAACAAAAAAACTTTGCAAGTCTTCAGTAGGTGATACCTTTTTTAATGGCTAACTCATAATGATAACAGAATATGACGTTTCGAAGCTTCCTCTGAGCTTCTTCTTCAGATATAACTAAAAACACCTTCTAGAGGCTGCATATTTATAACTGGACACAGGGGTAGGATTACAGGAGGGAGGGGGGAAGAGGCTTATTACTATATACTTATAACAACAAACAATCAATTGCCAGATCCCAGGTTCTTATCTTAATGGCTGTCTTAAGATAAGAACCTGGGATCTGGCAATTGATTGTTTGTTTTTATAAGTATATAGTAATAAGCCTCTTCCCCCCCTCCCTCCTGTAATCCTACCCCTGTGTCCAGTTATAAATATGCAGCCTCTAGAAGGTGTTTTTAGTTATATCTGAAGAAGAAGCTCAGAGGAAACGTCATATTCTGTCATCATTATGAGTTAGCCATTAAAAAAGGTATCACCTACTGAAGACTTGCAAAGTTTTTTTGTTTTTTATATTTTATAACCACTGGCTAACACGGTACCAAAACAAACATTTTCCTTTCTCCATGGGTTGTCATTCATCTTAAAATATCAGTTTGTTCTGTAATGCTGTATGCATGGATCAGTAGACAGTTAACTGGTGCATTAAACATGAGCTCATTAATGTTTCCTGAAGATACAATTGTATGTTTTCTGTGTTTTTGAATATATTAACTGGTATATTTGTGTACTGTGCTTGTGAACTTTTATGTTGTTTTTTTAATACTATTTTTGATCCTTTCTCTACTTTTGCAGTTTTGGTGATCTACAGGCCTATTGCCGGACAAAGAAAAACAAGACTTACATTTGCAAGCCTGATAGTGGTTGCCAAGGCAGGGGTATTTTTCTGTCCAAAAACATGAAGGATATCAGACACGGCGATCACATGATCTGTCAACAGTATATTGCCAAGGTGACATTTAATTTCTGCTTAATATGTCTCCAAAAAAAAACCTGAACATGGCAGCATGTAAAAAATCTAATTACTGTCAGCAAACTATATTATATCATTATTATTATATTAGACCAAGTATTACTGTAATTGTATTCATTTCTAAGCAAAGCTATCAGTATATCCACAATCTTCCAAATCTCATCTTCCAAGTGATTAATATATCAGTATATTTCCACAGCCATTCCTGATTGATGGGTATAAATTTGACCTACGTATATACGTCCTTGTAACATCTTGTGAACCTCTGCGCATTTTTATCTACAAAGAAGGTCTTGCACGTTTCGCTACTATGAGTTACACGGAACCTAGTCACAGCAATCTGGTAAGTAGGCTTAGGATATTTTATGACAATGGTTATTGATATGGACCACTGAGATCCATTAAAAGCCATATCTTTGCCATTGGAAATATGCATAGTGTTTTAGAAGTATTTCCCGTTTCAATTTTGATACTTAAATAGATTCCAGTTGTTTGAAGTTACCTCTATTCACAACATAGGGAACCAATTGTTGATCGTTGGTGGTCTCGAGGGTAGGACCCCATCCGATTACAAGAACAGGGATCCTGTTTCTCCAGTCATTTTCTTTGGGATTGCTAGAGATAGTGAGCTTTGTACTTAGTGAACTCCAGCAGTCCCATAAAAGTGAATTAATTTGTAACACATGTGCAACTAGCTGCTTCATTCATTTGGGGTTACATGAGACCCCCATTCTCATAATTGGTGGTAGTCCCAGCAGTTGCACCTCTTTTCAGCTTGTTATGCCCCTTGGTGGTTGTATTCAAATTCTATATTTTATTTGGTGATTAAGCAGTATTTAACTTGGACAATTCCTTATGACAGGATGATGTCTGTATGCACCTGACCAACTATGCCATCAACAAACACAGCGACAACTTTATTCGAGATGACATGACAGGAAGTAAAAGGTGAGTGGTGTGTGTTTCCAAATATTGTCAGGGAAATTTGCATCATGAATCAGTGAAGATTATATTGCTAGTACAATAGTGTATATTTACAAGTGTCCTTTCCTTGTTTTCCTACATAAATACATTGTTAAAGGATACCTGAATTTTCATGAAAGGTTCAAATATATTTAGGGTCTTACTGGGTAGTCTGTTCTCTGGCTGTATAAGTCTTTGTAAAATGTGTTCTATCAGTTTTTCTGCAGCAGCACATTTTATATTTCTCTCTCAGGCTGAAGAATCAGCCCCCCTCCCCCTCTATTCACTGTGTGGAAACAGAACATTCCCTCCTCCTTCCACTCACTGTGTAGCTGGCTTGCATCTATGGACGGGACTTCCCTAGTAACAGAGAGTGAACTGCAAACTGGCGAGCAGGCAATCTCCTAGAGACTTTTCACTCAGAAAGCAGCAACATGTTTACTTAAAGTGTTACATTTTGGTCTAGAACCACAAACTATATTAAATGGGACAAAGTTGTCTGAAAAGCTAGTAACAATTTAAAAACTTCAGTCTTGTCATATGGTGCTTCCTTCCAGGTAAAAATGTAAAGAAATGACATGTTTAAAACCCTCATATATATTAAAAGGAGGACTGGGTGACTGGATCATGCAGAAGGGAATCATTTGATGTGTATTTAGATTCTTATTTGCCTCTATGAAATATTTTTTTCTTCTTATAATAGGAAACTATCAACTCTGTGGACTTGGCTAGAGCACAATGCATACAACGCAACAAAGCTATGGGAGGATATTGAAGATGTGGTCATTAAGACTTTGATATCTGCACACCCCATCCTCAAGCACAACTATCGAACTTGCTTTCCAAATCATATTGCAGGCAGCGCTTGTTTTGAGATTTTAGGTTTTGACATCTTAGTGGATAGAAAATTAAAACCTTGGCTGCTGGAGGTAAAATCTCTTATGTCATTTGAACCAATAATGCTTACTGATCTGCAATTTTTTTATTGATGCAATGGTATTTTTATTGATGCACTTGTGGCATGCAGCTTAGGATCAATAGACACAAACCCAGTGTGTCTCCTGAGCTACGGACAGTGGCGTGAACCTATCATCAGCTACTGTGGGGTCCATGATACTTTTCTCCTTCTTCCCAACACTAGCTGCCAGTAAGTGGAGAACAGTATAAGAGATTTTTACAGCTATGTACTGAGCTCCCCCTTGTGGTGGCTGTTGGCAGCAAGTTTTATCACTCTAAGGGTGCGTTCACACGATGTAACGTGCCGTGTGATATGGCACGTATACGGCGTGTGAGAGTTTGCATGCCGTAAACGCTCCCATTGATTTCAATGGGTGTTAGGATCGTATACGCCACGTTATTTTGCGGCCGTGATTTTGCGGCCGCAAAATAACGCGGTGTATACGATCCTAACTTCCATTGAAATCAATGGGAGCGTTTACGGCACGCAAACTCTCACACGCTGTATACGTACCATATCACGCGGCACATTACATCGTGTGAACGCACCCTTAGGCAACATGCACACTATCATGTGCATGTTGCCGGGTTGTGATTAAGTCACACGGAATAGGACCTGTCCTGAGTTTTGCTCACGGCCCTATACACTGGACTGTGAAAATACGCAGTCATGTGTATGGGGCCATAGAGATGAAAGGGTCAGTGTGCTAGCCATGAAAAGCACAGCTAGCACACTAATTGTAATAAAGTAATATAATTGATCAATGGCAAATTGTACTATAAAATGACATTTTATTGTGTTCTTTATATCTTGGATGATATATTTATGTTGTATAAATAGGTGAATCATTCCCCAAGCTTTACCACAGACTCACGCTTAGACAGGGAAGTGAAGGATGCTTTACTTCATGATACACTTAATTTGATCAATCTCCGGGCTTGTGACAAGAGAAAAGTTTTGGAAGAAGATAAACGCAGAGTTAAAGAGCGTTTACTTCAGCGGAATCTGCCCAAGGAAAACAGGTGACAATAAGATTTTTCTCTTTTGGAAATATTTAGTGCAGCGGCGGTCCCCAGCCTTTTTTGTACCAAGGATAACTATCATGCATACCAGTTTTCGAATGGGCCAGTGAGGGGTGGTGTTTGGGGCCACTAAAACAGCGGTTACCCATGGACACCGGTGGACCCCATTGACTTAAAACTAAAGTGGCAGGAAAAAAGTCCTCCATGCAAGTCTGTTCTCTCTGACGATTTTCGGTGGTTTCTGCTATGGAGTCTCCAACAGAAATCCCGGTGCAGATATGAATATAGCCTTACATTTACATTGTGGTTTGGAAATGCAGTAGGTGTCAGGTATGTGATGTAGTTGCTTTCCCCCCTCTTAGCCACTTACATTGTTGTGTGCCTCCATGTTTGCTTCTCGGATATTATATTTACTTAAAATTTGTAAACACAGACGTGAACAATTGGAAAGTACGCAGGCCGTTTGGCTGGAGCAAGTAGAAAAGTATGAAGACAGCCACCTGGGAGGTTTCCAACGTATTTACCCACAACTCACTGATGACAAATATGAGAAGTTCTTCAAACACAGCGGGTCTTTGTTCCAGGAGACTGCGGCTTCAAGGGCTAGAGAGGAGTGTGCAAGGTAATGATTTACTTAAGAATGCCGACTTTGATAGCTTATACTAGCACGTAACCATTGGCTTCATTGAAACATCATGGGTACATAGTAGTAATAGGTGTTAGGAATGGCAGCTGATTGGAACACATAACATAACCAGTCATATGTTTGTTACACATATCTAGGAATAAGGTAACATAGTAAATCACAACATGGGGCTAACATAGACCATCAGGACATGGGAGCATTGAGCTATTATGTAATATAGTATCGCAGAAGAGTACATGTTTCAGGGTCACCAGGCTGTGGACATTCTCTGCTACCAAACTGGTATGATGTTGGGCCATCTCTAAGGGTGTTGTCTGAGTAGCCTCCCTAGTATTCACCCTGCAACCCCTGCACAAGGATGTGCACTTCGCTGTGGGAAGACTACCAGCTTGCTTCCTCGGGTGGTACCTGTATCGGTAGAAGCTGGCCCCAAGAAACTCCAGAGTAAAGCACCAAGGATCAGGCAGTAGAATGGGCAGATACCAGCAGATAGTCAGGGCAGGTGGCAAAGTTCAGAGGTAAGATCCAAGCAGTTGGACAGGGCAGGCAGCAAGCTTCAGAGTTCAGGTACAGCCCAAAGGTCAGACACAGATAACTGGAATGACAAATACAGCAGATAGAGCAAAATCAGGAACTAGCCAAGGGTCAAATCATAGGCCAGGAAAGGTTAGACAACAGGCTCACATTACAGCAAGTTTAGCATGCTAGCACCTTGCACCAGGTCTATCTAGTTAGAAACATTGTTGCTCAGGCTGGTTACTGGTTCATGCAAGACCTTTAAGAAACAGGGAAAGCCAGTTCAGGCTCCCTACGGAAGCCACAATCAGAGCCAGTAGAGGGGGAATACTGGCTGTGCACCAACAGCATTATAACATACAGTACTCCTGTCTCATTTATTTCAGATCTGTATAACCAACCTGTTAACTATATACACTTTGACAAGTATCGTAATAAAGATATGGGCTTCTACATTACACACTGTTATGCACTGCATAATGCACTGCATTATGCACTGTAAAAACCTATACTTTTTATTTCCAGGTTTGTCATGTTAAGCTATGTTAACTGCGTTTGCAGTGTCCATTGGCCATATGCAGCAGGAAAGCTGCAGAGATCAAATGTATCCATAGGCCCTCCTTTACATGATGGAGGTGAAGACAGAGTAAGGGTTGCACATATCACATATGCGTTGGTATTCCATCCGGAGGAGTCGGCATGGGGACCCCCCCAACGGAATTCCAAACACAATTGCAAGAGCTGTGCAGTAAAAGCACATGGATCCCCATAGACTAGAATGGGGTCTATGGGGTCCGAGTGCTTTCACTGCACAGCGCTTGCCAATGCGTTTGGCATTCTGTTTGGGGGGTCCCCATGCGGACTACCCCAGACGGAATACTAAAGCAGATGTGAACGAGGGCTTGCTTTGCCCTCTGTCCAGTTAGTAAATGGCATTATAGCTGTATTCTGCTGTATATAATTATTTAGTCTGCTGCACTATTCCATCCTGCAACAAATTAATACATGTGGTAAAAGGGTTATTTAATACCAGAAAACCATTTTCATGACAGGCAGCAGCTGGAAGAACTACGCCTGAAACAAGAACAAAAAGAAATACCTATTGCAAAAAAGAAGAAAGAGCAAAAAGATGTCTTGCAAGGAGAGTCCGCAGGTGAAAAGTCAGTGAAATACAAGGTGATAAGAAGACCATCTACTCGCGCTCTGTCCAGTGGCTGCAGAACGGCAGAGAGGAAGGTAATGTAGACAAAAAAGTTCTAACATAAAACGAAACATGATGGAAAGTGAGTGTACTCAGAAACTGAATTAAAGGGATACTAAACTTAAAGCCCGCCATATCTATGTAGTCTTTCTTTATGATTACATATGTATCCTTCTTTACTTGTTTTGAGAGGTAGGAGAAGACTAGCTTTGATTAAAAAACAAACTCTTGTGTTACTTACAAAGCCCAACAAGGAAAGAACATCTTTTTTTTTTTTTCAACTCAGGCCACCTAAAGACAGGACAAAAGGTAGGGAAGGACACAACTGTACTTCTATGTCTATATACAGTAATAGTTCTGAGAACCAATGGAGACATCTGTATACGTGTATGATTTATCTTAGCAACTTGTGATCTAGTATTTGACATGTAGCAACCTTTTCATTTCTAAGAGTATGGGTGCAGTACTTGTACATACTGACGTTTTTGAGACCAAAGGCCAGCAGAAGTATTTCCTTTTCGCAGATGATCTCTGTCACAGTGTTATAGTTTTATAGCCAGTTTAATCTACCATACATCAGCCTTTTTGTCTCCCTGGAGAACACAACCATTCAGTATCAGATGTCCTTTCATGAAATGTGCTGAGTCTATATCATCTCATGAATTGCAAACCTCACACGCCTCAGTGCCCTCTTAAAGTGTGTGTAGTCAGTCGTCATGCTGCGCCTGCTATCATACTCAGAGTTGTGTTCTCTGATTTCTCAAGGTATTAGGTTTTGAGGTGTGGTCTTCCTAAAGCTGGATATTTGCTGCAATCCATTAGCATTCAGTATTTCCTCATCAGATAATTTTTATGATCAATTATCAAATATAATGAAATACAACAGAAAAAAATATCCCAGTGCCTGTTTCTTCACACACCTAGAACATTTGGGGTCTGCCTTACAACCCACTTTATGTAAAAGATGTGGAGTCTTGTATACCTTGAGCAACCTGTGTATTTTGCTTACAGATATCTTAGGGAAAGCCTTGAGGACAGCCGTCCAAATCTCCATATCCCACTCCCACCGCTTATATAGAGTCTACTATCTTTCAGTATTGGTTGCTCTCACTTAAGTGGTCCATTTTGAGAGCTATAATAAAATCATCCTAATGTATTTCTGTTTTTGATCCGTGTCTGATCCATTTAACATCTGTTTTTAGTTTTTTGGTTTTTTACATCCACAAAAAAAGAATGCTGTCTTCGTTTTTCAGCATCAACTAACAATGAATCTTTGAAAAAACGAATGAAACACAGAGAGCATACGGATGAAGTCTATGTGCAGGTTTTTTTTGTTTTTAACTGCCCTGTAAACTTGCAGGACCAAGATGAGTAGAGACAAGAGAAAAAAATAGTGCATGCATTTTTTTCTTGAACAAGTAGGAGCCAATGTGAGGCTCAGAACAAATGCTGATTAACAATAATCGATTGGCCCTTGGGAAAAGGGCATTTACATGGTCCAATGTACAGTACTACATACATAGTTTTAAGCAGATGTAGAAAAAATGCTGCAAAGTAAGAATGCTTGTAAAAATAGAAGTGCATCAATTCTTCTAAGTACACTTGCACACGGGTTTTGAAGGAACTCGGATTGGGAGGTTGTTTCAAACATTTTGGAGAACTAAGTGTAGGCCTTTTGTGGATGAAGACATCCCAGACACACTGGATGATGTTAAGATCAGGGTTTTGTGGGGGCCATATCATCACTTCCAAGATTTTTCCTCCAAAAGGTGCTCACACCAAATACTGATTTTGTTAATTGACAGAAATAAACTTTTAATGCTTCTATTTTTGAAAGCATTCTTACTTTGCAGTATTTTTACAAAACTGCCCAAAACTTTAGCACAGTGCTGTAAACTTAAAGGGATTCTACCACTAAATATATATTGGGTGCATTCACACTGAGTATACACTGCATACACTGCATATACACTGACTGATTCTGAACGTTAAAACACGTTCAGAATCAGCGCGTACAAAGCGGATCCCATTAATTTCAATGGGAGCCGGCATACGTGCGCTCCCCATTGAAATGAATGGTCTGCTTTTTTCCCTATTGGTTTCAATGTGAAAAATGGGAAAAAATGGGAAAAAAGCAGCCCATTCATTTCAAAGGGGAGCGCTTGTATGCCGGCTCCCATTGAAATAAATGGGATCTGCTTTGTACGCGCTGATTCTGAACGTGTTTTAACGTTCAGAATCAGTCAGTGTATATGCAGTGTGAATGCACCCTTAGGGTGCATGCACACTACGTAACGCCGGGCGTGTATGAGAGCCGTACACGCCGGCATTACGGCATACTGCCGAACACTTCCCATTCACTTCAATGGGAGCGCTCGTAACAGCGGCGTTTACGAGCGCTCCCATTGAAGTGAATGGGAAGTGTTCGGCAGCCCTGCTGTAATGCCGGCGTGTACGGCTCTCATACACGCCCGGCGTTACGTAGTGTGCATGCACCCTTAGGGTGCATTCACACTGAGTAACGCCGGGCGTGTATCACAGCCGTACACGCCGGCATTACGGCAGACTGCCGAACACTTCCCATTCACTTCAATGGGAGCGCTCGTAAACGCCGCTGTTACGAGCGCTCCCATTGAAGTGAATGGGAAGTGTTCGGCAGTCTGCCGTAATGCCGGCGTGTACGGCTGTGATACACGCCCGGCGTTACTCAGTGTGAATGCACCCTTAGATGTCAGAATAGCCTTTAGAAAGGCTATTAGGCCCCTACCTATAGACATGGTCTCTGTGCCGCCATTTCTTAGAAATACCGGTATGCAAATGAGTTCTCTTGCAGCAATGGGGGTGGGCCACAGTGCTCAAATGGCGATGGGGGCGTCCCCACTGCTGCCAGAGAACTCTCTCCAGCGACGCCTCCATCTTCAGCTGCATGCTCCCCTTTTCTCGTCGTCTTCCGTCTGGGTCAGCTCCGACGCCTGCGCAGTCGGCTCTGCCAGTGAAACACTGGTACAACCTGCGCGCGGTGATTTTTTTGTGGTCGTTTACTTGATCTCCTGTAGTAATCGGCAACATAAAAATGGCTGCATGCAGGTTCAGTCAGCTATGAAAGCCAGGCCGGAAGACTACGCGTAGAGGCCAGTTCCTGAAGAAGATGGAGGCGGCGCTGGAGAGTTCTCTCACAGCATTGGGAACGCCCCCAGTGCTGTTTGAGTGCTGGGGCCTGCCCTCAGTGCTGTGAGAGAACTCATTTGCATAAAGACAGAAAACGGAATATCTACCGAACGGCGGCGCTGAGAAGACATCTAAAGGTAGGAGAAGAATAGCCTTCTTAAGGCTATTCCTATGTGTTAGTTAGAAAAAAAGGGATTCTAATGATAGGATCCCTTTAAGGTGAGTTAGACCCTGCTCTTTTTTCTACGTCCCCCCTCACCTGATCAGCAATAGCTTGCAGCCTTCCTTCAAGTTTCCCATAATAATGCTAAAATACTACTTTAATGGAGAAGGATGACTGAGACAACACAATTATCTGGGTCCAAATAAAACAATGGTTCAGCTTATTCTTCAGCTATTATAATCTACATATTGCAAGCAGCACAAGAAATCGAACATAGGTCCATGTAATTTCCCCCAGAAAGTGACAATGGTTGACAAATTTCAGACCTGGTGGTCTTTAGTCATATCGGTTCCTATGACTTCAGACATGGCTTGCAACAACTTGGTGTTCAGATATGAGGTGGTATTTTTTACCAAGGTGACCGCCCCTGCTGCTATATGCAAAAGGAGTAAATATACACTCACCGGCCACTTTATTAGGTACACCTGTCCAACTGCTCGTTAACACTTAATTTCTAATCAGCCAATCACATGGCGGCAACTCAGTGCATTTAGGCATGTAGACATGGTCAAGACAATCTCCTGCAGTTCAAACCGAGCATCAGTATGGGGAAGAAAGGTGATTTGAGTGCCTTTGAACGTGGCATGGTTGTTGGTGCCAGAAGGGCTGGTCTGAGTATTTCAGAAACTGCTGATCTACTGGGATTTTCACGCACAACCATCTCTAGGGTTTACAGAGAATGGTCCGAAAAAGAAAAAACATCCAGTGAGCGGCAGTTCTGTGGGCGGAAATGCGTTGTTGATGCCAGAGGTCAGAGGAGAATGGCCAGACTGGTTCGAGCTGATAGAAAGGCAACAGTGACTCAAATAGCCACCCGTTACAACCAAGGTAGCCAGAAGAGCATCTGTGAACACACAGTACGTCGAACTTTGAGGCAGATGGGCTACAGCAGCAGAAGACCACACCGGGTGCCACTCCTTTCAGCTAAGAACAGGAAACTGAGGCTACAATTTGCACAAGCTCATCGAAATTGGACAATTGAAGATTGGAAAAACGTTGCCTGGTCTGATGAGTCTCGATTTCTGCTGCGACATTCGGATGGTAGGGTCAGAATTTGGCATCAACAACATGAAAGCATGGATCCATCCTGCCTTGTATCAACGGTTCAGGCTGGTGGTGGTGGTGTCATGGTGTGGGGAATATTTTCTTGGCACTCTTTGGGCCCCTTGGTACCAATTGAGCATCGTTGCAACGCCAAAGCCTACCTGAGTATTGTTGCTGACCATGTCCATCCCTTTATGACCACAATGTACCCAACATCTGATGGCTACTTTCAGCAGGATAATGCGCCATGTCATAAAGCTGGAATCATCTCAGACTGGTTTCTTGAACATGACAATGAGTTCACTGTACTCCAATGGCCTCCACAGCCACCAGATCTCAATCCAATAGAGCATCTTTGGGATGTGGTGGAACGGGAGATTCGCATCATGGATGTGCAGCCGACAAATCTGCAGCAACTGTGTGATGCCATCATGTCAATATGGACCAAAATCTCTGAGGAATGCTTCCAGCACCTTGTTGAATCTATGCCACGAAGAATTGAGGCAGTTCTGAAGGCAAAAGGGGGTCCAACCCGTAACCAGCATGGTGTACCTAATAAAGTGGCCGGTGAGTGTATAAGTCAAGGGTAGAAATGATAAGACCCTTAATGTGTATTTAACCACTGTCAATATGGAGGTAGAAAAGATATTATTAGGTAATATACGACATCAAGACAAAGAAATCCAATTCAGAATTACTATAACCCCAGGAGACCTGGTATAGAGAGAATATGACAATCACATGGAGGAATTAAAACAAGAGGTGAAACCTGAAAACATTCCTCCTACTGGACATGAGGAAAATTTAGAAAAAACTATGTAATTTAAGCCAGACAAAATAAATCCACCTGGATCAGCAAGTTGTAATGTACCGTGGGCAGCAGAGAGAATTCCAGAGGTATAGTGATAAAGGAAAGGTTGATAGGGAATCAAGGTAGGATGGATCAAGAGCTAAACAAAGCATGCTTGAAAAGGGAAGGAACAATTCCATATGAAAGAGAAAAATGCTTCATCTAATCTGCACTCTCAGTTGAGACAGACATCATATAGATGTGAAGGAATGGGTTAACCGAGCAGGCAGTAGGAAGGAGCAGGGGAGAGATGTCAGAAACTTCATCTTACGTAGAAAATTTATTGCTAATATATCACAAATAATGAAAATGATAAATGTTATTTTCTCAATAGTAAAAATTATAATATTAGGAGGTAAAACAAAGAGGAGAACGCAATAGAACATAAGATTATATTATTTCAGGAAGAATTTGTGGCACTTCCTCTACATACAGTTAAGGCCAGAAATATTTGGACAGTGACACAATTTTCGCGAGTTGGGCTCTGCATGCCACCACATTGGTTTAGAAATGAAACCTCTACAACAGAATTCAAGTGCAGATTGTAACGTTTAATTTGAAGGGTTGAACAAAAATATCTGATAGAAAATGTAGGAATTGTACACATTTCTTTACAAACACTCCACATTTTAGGAGCTCAAAAGTAATTGGACAAATAAACATAACCCAAACAAAATATTTTTATTTTCAATATTTTGTTGCGAATCCTTTGGAGGCAATCACTGCCTTAAGTCTGGAACCCATGGACATCACCAAACGCTGGGTTTCCTCCTTCTTAATGCTTTGCCAGGCCTTTACAGCCGCAGCCTTCAGGTCTTGCTTGTTTGTGGGTCTTTCTGACTTAAGTCTGGATTTGAGCAAGTGAAATGCATGCTCAATTGGGTTAAGATCTGGTGATTGACTTGGCCATTGCAGAATATTCCACTTTTTTGCACTCATGAACTCCTGGGTAGCTTTGGCTGTATGCTTGGGGTCATTGTCCATCTGTACTATGAAGCGCCATCCGATCAACTTGGCAGCATTTGGCTGAATCTGGGCTGAAAGTATATCCCGGTACACTTCAGAATTCATCCGGCTACTCTTGTCTGCTGTTATGTCATCAATAAACACAAGTGACCCAGTGCCATTGAAAGCCATGCATGCCCATGCCATCACGTTGCCTCCACCATGTTTTACAGAGGATGTGGTGTGCCTTGGATCATGTGTCGTTCCCTTTCTTCTCCAAACTTTTTTCTTCCCATCATTCTGGTACAGGTTGATCTTTGTCTCATCTGTCCATAGAATACTTTTCCAGAACTGAGCTGGCTTCTTGAGGTGTTTTTCAGCAAATTTAACTCTGGCCTGTCTATTTTTGGAATTGATGAATGGTTTTCATCTAGATGTGAACCCTTTGTATTTACTTTCATGGAGTCTTCTCTTTACTGTTGACTTAGAGACAGATACACCTACTTCACTGAGAGTGTTCTGGACTTCAGTTGATGTTGTGAACGGGTTCTTCTTGACCAAAGGAAGTATGCGGCGATCATCCACCACTGTTGTCATCCGTGGACGCCCAGGCCTTTTTGAGTTCCCAAGCTCACCAGTCAATTCCTTTTTTCTTAGAATGTACCCGACTGTTGATTTTGCTTCTCCAAGCATGTCTGCTATCTCTCTGATGGATTTTTTTTTTTTTCAGCCTCAGGATGTTCTGCTTCACCTCAATTGAGAGTGCCTTTGACCGCATGTTGTCTGGTCACAGCAACAGCTTCCAAATGCAAAATCGCACACCTGGAATCAACCCCAGACCTTTTAACTACTTCATTGATTACAGGTTTACGAGGGAGACGCCTTCAGAGTTAATTGCAGCCCTTAGAGTCCATTGTCCAATTACTTTTGGTCCCTTGAAAAAGAGGAGGCTATACATTACAGAGCTATGATTCCTAAACCCTTTCTCCGATTTGGATGTGGAAACTCTCATATTGCAGCTGGGAGTGTGCACTTTCAGCCCATATTATATATATAATTGTATTTCTGAACATGTTTTAGTAAACAGCTAAAATAACAAAACTTGTGTCACTGTCCAAATATTTCTGGCCTTAACTGTATGTCCAGTCTGGAGCTCTTCTGTAAATGTTGGCAATGTGTACATAGGCTGTGGCCTACACTGCCTAGATGTTCTTGCTTACTTTCTAACAGCCATCTCTTTTCACCAGACCTTTTTTTCTTGTCTAGACAGAAGAAGTGAAAGAAGACTCAATGAAGCCAATAGAAATCGATGAAAAAGAGGAAATGGAACGACTACAAGGTCTTCAGCAAAGAGAGAAGCTCATTCGAGCCCTGGGCATAGTGGATCATGTCTACAGACTGCTGAGCATTCAGGAGCCCAGAACGCCTGACTTCAAGGCTCCTGACTATAGTCTCCTAGACACACAAAGTAGAAATCAAGTATGAAATAAGTACCTATGATGTAAGAGTGCTTTGGGCTCCTAGACTTACATTTCGCCATCCATCACAGCGAAGTAGGACCCAATATGTACCTGTCAATGACAACTCATGGACAACCATTTCTATTAAATCAGACCATATGATCAAGCCTAATAGGCAAACATAACCATATTATATATAGCCTCTAGAGTTATATACAGTATCCTTATTTATTCTCAAGTATTTAGTTCATTTAAAGTAATCTCATAGCTTATTTTTGTGATATAAAAGTTCTGTCAAAGCTAGCGGAGTAGTGACTAGTATTTTTATTATGATATGATTATAATATGATTATTATATGATTTTATTTCAGTCTCGATTTCACCAAGCACTAGTGATGTGCCAGGACGCAGATGGAAGCATGTCCCACGTTCCAGTGTCCTATCTAGGAAGCACAGCCATTGACCCAGCAGTACAGACAGGTGCTGCAGTCAACAAACTTCTCTTTGGCCATTCCACAGGCTTTTCTAGCCTCTTGAGTTCTATTGGAGCACCTCCTCCCACACATTATGCGACCAGAAGATATGCACATCCGAAAACCTTAACCTGGAATGGAGCCCAACGTATACAAGCTATAACTACTGTCAATGACCACCGTTCTCTTAATAAGCAAATGAAAAGTGGAACCCACATAAGACTATCTAGTGCCAAAGTCAAGGTGGAGCAGAGTGAGTGCCCCATACAGTAACGCAATGCCTTATGGCTTCTCAAGTAGCTAGTTAGTATTCACAGTCTATTTTACAAAAGCCTCTTTTCAATGCTCACGAGAAAGGTCGAGAGTCCGTGTTATGATGACAGTAAAGTATATGTAGCATTATAGGCCAGCCATTTTAGAGAACGGCCACCTGTGTAATGCATGGACATGCTGGGTCTGCCAGAGCATGCGTTGGTCTTACAGAATGGCTCTCTACATGGCTCATAAAGGGGAGGCCAGAACAAGGAGTTCCTATCTATAATGTCAGCATTCCCTAATGGTGTTGGATGCTCATTGTGAGTAAATTACTTTAAGGAGACACAACATTTTGTAACAAACAAAAATTCCCCATCCTCTTTCAATGCAGGATATATTATGGGCTTATTCTGAGTCAAGTAAGATATTTCCTCATATTTGCTTTGAGGAAATGAACATTTCTTTTTTTTTTTCCCTTCAGAAAATCCATCTAATAAAAAGCCAAATCGCTTTAATGGAGTGTATGCGGGGTCCCTGAGTAGCTTGCCTCCTAACGGCAAAGGCTCATCTACAGCTTTAACAGGTTGCACTCTGCCTGCTGTTGGGGGTTCCTCTTCTGCTGATGGATTATTAGCCATCTCATCCTGCTCAGCTACACTTGCTCAGCGCCCAAACCATTCAAGACCATATATAAATTGGTAATATATTATTTTTTTCTCATTTCCTCTGTAAACACTATATACCGTAAGTTACATACTTTGCAATAGCTGTTACATTTGCACATTATCTCATTACATTAAACATCCCTTGAGCCCAAAGAGACCTTTAGACTTGATGAGGAGGGTAATCCACTAAGTACATTGCTGAAATATCATATGCATGTGTCGAATGATGACATCTGCAGGGATCTGTATGCTTACACCCACAAAAAAGGGATTGCAGTGCGACAGAGCAATAATACACATCGGAAAAATGTGACGTATATTTTTGCTTGTGAAATTTTTGCATGATGGAACTCTGCAGCAATCTCAGCAGACGCTCTACTGTAGTTTACAGCTTTCAGCTGCCCAGGGTCGGCTTTCTGATAAGCCCTATTCATTGAGCTTAATGCATGTCACACCATGGTTTCAGTGCTGTTTTTGGAAGATTACAGGCTGATAAAAAAAAACAACTAAAAACGCCTATAACTGACAAATTCAAATTAGGCAGATTTGAGATGTTTTCATGCTAATTCAGATGAGTGTTTCCACTTTGGAATCATCATTAAGTAACTATGTGTGAATATACCCTTAATGGTTGGAGTTAACATTACTGAAGACCTCCATAAAGTTTTCAAACCACAGCATCAAGCATTTCATTTGTTAAAGATAATCTTTTTACGACTTCCACCAAGTCCAGCTCTTGCATCATTTAATAACTGCTGTTTCACTGATTCCAGCGCAATTGGAATTTTTTCTCTAGGACAAACCATTCCTGAGCAATAAGTGCAGTTAATTTTGGCATCTGATATGCTATTTAGGCTCTTTGGCGAAGTCAGGCAGGCGCAGACAAGGGGTGTCTTTTGGAGCTCTGACACTGGCTGCCTCTAATTGGAGCATCATGTCCCCTTGCCTGCTCCTGCCTGACACCACCCATCTGACAGTACAGCCTAAGTAACATATCAGGTAGCAAAACTAACTGCACTGATTTCTCAAGAACAGTGGGAACTAGAGGAAAAAATCGAACTGTGCAGAAATCAGTGGCGCAGAGCTTAAAAAGCGACGTTTGTAAAACCTCCAACCATAAGAATGTGTTCCCGGAAGCATTTGGGCAGTTCTAGGGGTCGGGTGTTGGAGATTCCCTATGTAATCATGGATGAAAAAGTGGTACTTTGAAAATGAAAGATTTCTTTATAGTCAATGGGGTATATGGAATGCCATTTTTTGTCTGTCGTGATCGGTCACTGCTGGGAAAGCCTGACTGAGACATGAATATAGCCTAATCTGAATGCTAGATATTCCCAAAGATGAATTTACTACATATTCTGCACTACTCTGCTGGGTCTTACATTTTGAAAAATTATATACAGTAAATGGATGAATATTTATGTCACTTTTTGTCTTCTAGGAAATGGACTTAAAGAGGTGCCAAATGACAAAGACCACCAACAGTCCCCACTTCAGCCTTTCTCTTTATCTCAGTTTTCTTGGTCTTCACAGCAGAATTTCAACCTTGATCCAAAATAAATGAACAATTTCTGCACATTGTTTTTTTTGCACAGATAATAGACTAGAAATGATGTCAATTGCACTATCACCATTACAATCACTATACTTGCCCTTTGATACTTCAAGTGTTATCACCTTGTCTAGTATTAGAGAAAAGACTGTGAGGGAATAGCCAAACACTGCAAATCTTATGTAAAGAAAAAGTATTAAATAAATCAAAGCTGAACACGGCTGGATATGTGTAATATAATATTTTCTGTGATTGTAAAAAAAACAAACAAAAAACTGTTCCATGTTTATTTCATATATGTAACTGGACTATTTATATGTGCATAGGACTATTCAAATAGACAATGTGCCATCTCAGCCATTGCAAAACAAGGAAGCATGTTTTTAAAGGGAGACTGCGTATTACAAATGTCAGAATAACCTTTTACAGACATTGTCATCACTCACTGTCCCAAGTAGGGCTCACAATCTAAATTCCCTAACTATTGGAGTGTGGGAGAAAACCCACACAAACCTGAATCCTGAAACATAGATAGTCCATGCAGATGTTGGCCTTGGCTTACCTTGAGGTAATTTCTCAAAGGTAATCCTATATGATGATGTGACACCAGCGCCGCACCTCCCATGAGGCGACTTCAGGCGGCGCTATGTCAGGGCCCCAGGGAGGGCGGCATTTTTCCTTACCTAAACCAGTCCAGGACAAGCTGTCCTGTCGTTCGCCTCGGGCGATGAAGGGGGCAGGTTCACCCCTGTGTGACACCCAGGAGAAAGTCAGTGGAGTGCGTTTTATAGTATCTGCAAAAAATAAAAATGCCTGCATTTTTGAAAATCGTATGTCAATTATAACTGCAGAAATGCTGGCATTTTCTGTCTAGGTGTAATAGAAGCGGGAAATCTGCATAGCAAAGCCTTTCAGACACTTTTTTTTCACAGTGTTTTTTTTTTTTTGTCGCATTTTGCTAAGTGGGGTCTTAGCCTTATATTACATGTAGAGTGTTGTAATTATAACAGAGACTATGCGTTAAGCTAAACTCTTTGAGATCTGTTCACTTATGCTCGGTTCACATCTGCATTCAGGCTACTCCGTTCCCCTATCCGCATGAAATATGCAGAGAGAAAAGTCCTGCAAGCACACCACATTTTTCGTAAACGCTTTTATATCCAGATTAGGTTTGCTTTTTGGAATGGAAACCCATGAGCAGGTGTGGGTCGGGCCTTAGCTTAGCAGCAGGGGTGCTGTTGGATGGCTGGGTTGCTCCTCCTGTGGGTGCAGGGCTGCATCCAGTAAAGCAGGGACCCACTATATAGAGGTCATCATCAAGTGGCCAGTTGGCATATACATTCCATTTTTGTCTAAAATGTTGTAATATAACACAAGTTCTGTACAAAATATGAAAAGTACATTTCACATATGAATATTTGTCTATGCCAGAAATACCATGTGGTTCCCCCCCATCCCTTCCCTCTTCCCCGCTCTGCACATCCCTATGCTCAGCACTCTACACGTCTCGTCCTTCTCCCTTACTGCACAGCCAGGCACAGTAGTAGTTCACATAGATGAACTCAGACTAACGTAATCAAAGTTTAGTAATGGCGGGGTTGCGTCTAGAATGGAGTTGCTCGTGGTAGGTCCTCCCTCCAGCAACTCCAATCTAGTCACCTCACTAGTGAACGGGCTAGATTGGAGTTGCTGGAGGGAGGACCCAGGGGTGAACCATGGCTTTCTGCCACCTGAGGGGGATGTCAGAAAGCCACCCCCCCCTCCCAGGAGAGGGCGGAGCGGAGGGGGCGTGACCGAGCGTCTTTAGCAGGCAGGGAGAGGACCTGCTCTCTGCCTGAGCGTGAGGGGCGGTCACTGGAGCAGCGCTGCTCCAGCGGCCTCCCCAATCCACCGCTCAGTGACGGTGACCCTAAGCCAGTCCAGGACAGTTTGTCTTGAACTGGCTTAGGTCAGCAAAAATGCCACCCTCCCCGTGGCCCTGGCATAGCACCGCCTGAAGCGGTCGCTTCAGGTCGCCGCATGGGAGGTGCGGCACTGGGAGGACCTACCAGGACCAACTCCAATCTAGACAATTCTCTAGTGAGGTGACTAGATTGGAGCTGCTAGAGGGAGGACCTGCTAGAATCAACTCCAATGTAGACTGTTCAGTACTGAGGTGACTAGAATGGAGTTGCTTAGAGGAGCTACCGCCAGAAACTCCAATCTAGTCACCTCACTACAGGAGCAGCTAGAGTGGAGCATCTATAGGGAGGAGCCAGAACTGGCCAAGAGAGACATTGTATATGATATCAATAAAAATATAGGAAAAACATATTTCTGGACATATATACATATGGCACTGATATATATATATATATATATATATATATACACAACATATATATTGTATATATAAATTTATATTACATATATATCTATATATAGATAGATATACTGTACCTATATATATTACATATATATATAGTTTATAAATATGTATTTGCCATATGGTATGGCAAATCGCGGTGACGCCGCAGTCTTACGTGTTTATTATAACTTGCACCACTTTCTTGTTGTAAGTGATAATGGAAATATATGGCAATTAATAACTGATATAAAGCTAAATTCTGACGTATCGCTGTGCGCCTGATTTATCAGTATATAGTTGCTGCTGGTAGGTTCATGGTCTCGGTATATTCTCTAGTTGCTATAGGTAGGTCCTCCTTGCAGCAACTCCATTCTAGCTGTCTCACTGCAGAACTGACTAGTATGGAGCTGCTGCAGGTAGGTTCATGGTCTGGGTATATTCTCCATAGGTTATTCAGTATAGGACCTATATCTTATGATAAGCTCCACCTACAGTAATATTAATAAAACAAACATACATTTTAAAAATATATATTTTATTGAAATAAAACCATCCGCACAATCCTCATTATCCATATTTAAAAAAAAAAAACAAAACTAAACAAAAAACCACCTCCACTAGTTACCAACGTAGTCCATCAACCCCCTCCCTTCTACCAACTTACTTGTCCTGGTCTAGTATTACCTGCTTTCATGGAATAAACCAGCCACTGTCGTCTCATGTGATGGGGTTAATAGAGTAAAGACAGGATCACATGTGCACCAAGTTCTATGTTGTTTAACCCCTTAGCGACCCTTGACGTAACTGTACGTCATGGGTCGCATGGGGATGTATGGAGCGAGCTCACACGCTGAGCTCGCTCCATACACGGCAGATGCCGGCTGTATAATACAGCCAGGACCTGCCAATAACAGCAGCGGTCGGTGCCCGAGCCGATCGCTGCTGTTAACCCTTTACACACTGCGGTCAAACGCGACCGCAGCGTGTAAACAGCGCAGGCGGCATGGGCGTCGCCATGTTTCCCCGATCGCCGCCCTCCTGAACGTCACATGAGGGCGGTGATCGGTTGCTATGACAGCCGGAAGCCTATTGAAGGCTTCCAGGCTTGTCTCTGCACAAGATCTATTAGACGATGCCAGAGGCATCGTCTAATAGAAGTGCTGCGATTTTCCTATTCACTGCAATACTGTAGTATTGCAGTGAATAGTATGAGCGATCAGACCCCCTAGGTTTCAAGGTACCTAAGGGGTCTGATCATAAATGTAACAGAAGAAAAAAAAAAGTTTTTAAAAGTATTAAAAAAATAAAAAAAATATAAAAGTTCAAATCACCCCCCTTTCCCTAGATTAGCTATAAAAGTAATTAAAGAACATTAAACATAAACATATTAGGTATCCCCGCGCTCCAAAATGCCCGAACTATTAGAATATTAAAACATTTATCCCGTACTGCGAACGGCGTAGCAGCAAAAAAAATAAAAACAGCCAAAAAGCGTTTTTTTCAACACTTTGCCTCCTATAAAAAATTGAATAAAAAGTGATCAAACCATCAGATCTTTCCCCAAATGGTATCAATAGAAACGTCATCTTGTCCCGCATAAAAAGACACCACAACCAGCTCCATACATGGAAATATGAAAAAGTTACAGGTGTTAGAACATGATGACACAAAATTTTTTTTCTATTTTGCAAAGTTTATCATTTTTTTTAAAGTATCAAAACATTTCAAATACTATATAAATTTGGTATCACCGCGTTCGTACTGACACGTAGAACACAGGTAACATGTCATTTGTACCAAACAGTGAACGCTGTAAAAATTAAACCCATAAGAAAATGGCGCAAATGCATTTTTTCTCCAATTGCACCTCATTCTGAATTTTTTTCCAGCTTCCCAGTACATTGCACAGCATATTGAATGGTGCCAATACAAAGTACAATTTGTCCCGCAAACAATAAGCCATCATGTGACTCTGTGAACTGAAAAATGAAAAAGTTATGGCTCTTGAAATGTGAGGAGGGAAAAACGAAAATGCGAAACCAAAAAATGGCCTGGTCCTTAAGGGGTTAAAGAGGACCTTTCACCTCCTGGGGCACATGTGGTGTAATACACCACTAGAAAACCAACAGTGTGCTGAATTCAGCGCACTATCGGCTTTCCCTTTCTGAGCCGGTACCATAGCTCTTCACTGTCAGAAGGGCGGTTCTAACAGACAGTCAGGAATGCCCTTCTTCACAGTAGCAGCTATTGCGCTGTATTGTGAGACCGGGGGGCATAGCTTACCGCCCAGCGATGACGTCTATGGACGAGTACTATCAGGAGGGGAGGAAGCGTTCCTCACCACTCTCACAGTACAACGCTATAGACGCTACTTTGAGGAAGGGCGTCCCTGACTGACTGTCAGAAACGCCCTTCTGACAGTGAAGAGTTACGGTACCGGGATCGATAGCTCTTCACCCGGGGCACAGAACGTGAGAGCCGACTTTCGGCATGTTGTATTACACTGCATGTGGCCCAGGAGGTGAAAGGTCCTCTTTAAATCTGTCATGTGACCTGAATGATGAAAAGCCAGATCGCTAAAACATCGGTTACTCATGGACACCAGTGGACTCCACTGACATAATGGGTCAGCCATTTCCATACTGAACACAGACAGCCTGTTATACAAATAAAGCAGGGGTCGGCAACCTTCAGCACACCAGCTGTTGTAAAACTACAACTCCCAGCATGCATACTTGCTCTGCTGTTCTTGGATCTCCCATGGAAGTGAATGGAGCATGCTGGGAGTTGTAGTTTCACAGCAGCTGGAGAGCCGAAGGTTGCTGAACCCTGAAATAAAGTATAGCAGCCCTAATCTTCCTTGGGGTTACACCTGCTATACAGGGACAGTAAAGTGACCCTGACATTTGTTACAATTGCTAACTCATGCGCTAGAAAGAGTTAATTGCAGTCATAACCTGACCACAACTAAACCCAAGTGCAGGAGTCAGAGTCAAGGGTTTACACTCGGTTATGACACACAGACAAGTAATGTCTTAAGATTCGCCCCCATCTAGTGCAGGGACTCTTCCTGCTCTGAAGGAGTCCCTGCATTGTGAGTAACCTCTTTATACAGCAATGACCATCAGTTTGGTGCTAGTGATCACTGCAGGGTTGGAGAGTGAGCAGTGCAGAATATTTATACCTACAGCTCACACAGGAGGCAGCCCCCAGGTCCTGGATCTCCCTTATCATACAGATGGCAGGCCCCATGCCCCTCTCAGGCTACAGATGGCAGTCCCCCAGGGACTGAAGCCCCCATCCCCCTCAGTATACAGCAGAAGCACCCTAACACATAGGTGGCAACACCCCAGGTGCCGGACCCCTCCAACACACAGGCAGCATCCCCAAACACACACAGGTTGTAGCATCTCAGGGCCCAACAACAACCCCCACCCACATACAAACAGCACTGCAGGAATCCCCCATTTACATGAAGGCAGCACCCAAATGACCTAAACACAACAAAGCAGTACCCCGGAACCTCCGCCACATGCCCACAGGTGGAAGTACCCAAGGGGCCACCACCAAAACCACCTCACACACACAGGTAGCATCTCAGGGATCTCCAAACAAGGACACAGGTCGCAGCACCCTGGGACCACCTCCAGAACTCCCTCTCACATACAAGCAGTACCCCAACACACAAATTCAATACCCCTGGGATCCCACACAAACGCATGCAGCAGGCCCCCCCAGGGACCCTGCCCACCATTACATGCAAGCAGCACCCCAGGGACGTTTGCTCCTCCATTAGATGCCAGCAGCACCCCAAGGACACCGCCCCCCCTGTAAATGCCCAAGCACACCAAGGATGCATGCCAACATAATTAGATGTCGATGGCACCCCAGGGTCTCTGCCCCTTTTAGTTGCCAGAAGCACGCCAGGGACACCTTGCCCCTATCCATGCCAACAGCATCCACCTTAGATGCTAATAGCACCCCAAGGACTTCCCCTTTTATGCCAGCAGCACCTCGAGGACCTCTACCTTTCTTCAGATGCCAGCAGCATCCCAAAGACCCCTGCCCACTTAGATGCTAACAGCATCCAAGGGACTCATGCACTCCTTCAGATGCCAACTGCACCCCTGCCCCCCTCCCCCTTTAGGTGCCAGCAGCACCAGTAAGGAACCCTGCCCCCCTTTAGAAGCACACCAAAGATCCCTGTCCTTCTCTTTTAGTTGTCAGCAGCACCCCAAAGGCCCCTGCCCCTTCTTAGATGCCAGTAGTGCCCCAAAGACCCCCCCCCCCCCAAGATGCCAGCAGTATCCCAAAGACCCCGTGCCCCCCCATTAGATACCAGCAGTACTTCAAAGACCCACTGCCAGGGGTGTAACGATCGTGACCTGGCCCAGTGAGACACAGGGCCAGTAGCCAGCTGGAGATAGTCGGGGTCCAGTACCACTATGTGACAGCAGTCGGGGAAAGCCTGGTTCCCCGACCACTATATATATTGTAAATGAAAAGGGGCACCGACATATTGCCAGGCCCTTTTTCAACAGATACTAGCCCAGGAGAGGTGACTTAAAATAAATAGATATACTTACCACTCTGTGTCCTCTTCGGCGTCTTCCATCATGTGATTGAGGCCTGAGATTAGGCCCCAGCAGTCAGATGGAGCGCAGCAGCGTAATGATGTCAGTGTCCCCCCACATGACTGCTGAGGACCAATCACAGGACTCAACAGAGACGTCAGGAAGATGCTGAAGACAGCCGGAGCCAGGATGCCCAGGAAAGGCGAGTATTAGGGTTTGTTATTTTTATTCACCTACCCTGGGCCTCTGATTATTATACTCCGGGGTCTGAGGAGACCACAGTGTAGAATAATATCACCGGAGGGGAGCTGTTGGGGCATATAATACTGGGGAGGGGGTAGGCACTGCTGGAGATATAGTGTGTGTGTGTGTGTGTGTGGGGGGGGGGGGGGCACTGCTGGGCATGTAATACTGTGCACGCCACTGCCCTCCCCCTTAGATGCAGCAGTACCCCCAAAGATCTCCTGCGCCCCTTTAAATGCCAGAAACACCCAAAGGACCCTGTCTCCCTCCATGCCAACGACTCCTATACCACCCTAAACATCAATCCAATCCCCCAGACCCTCCGGGATACAGTCCCATAAAAAACATCACTCTCTTTTCAGCCTCATCCAACATGCAGTCCCGTGTAACTAAATCACTCCCCCCTCACTCATCCAATGTGCAGTCCCATGTAACTACATCACTCCCCCCTCAGCCTAATCCAACGTGCAGTCCCGTGTAACTACATCACTCTCTCCCCTCAGCCTCATCCAACATGCAGTCCCATGTAACTACATCACTCTCTCCCCTCAGCCTCATCCAACGTGCAGTCCCATGTAACTACATCACTCTCTCCCCTCAGCCTCATCCAACATGCAGTTCCATGTAACTACAGCACTCTCTCCCCTCAGCCTCATCCAACATGCAGTCCCATGTAACTACATCACTCTCTCCCCTCAGCCTCATCCAACATGCAGTCCCATGTAACTACATCACTTTCTCCCCTCAGCCTCATCCAACATGCAGTCTCATGTAAAACAAACCTGTCTCTCCCCTTCCATCCTCCATTACTACAAGACAATCCCCTCTGCTTTCTGTTCTCCAGCTCCATGTGCTCGGCTCCGGCTTCCTCTATACAGCACAGAGCAGTGATGGCCGAAACTCCGCCCTCCTCTGAGAGGCCACGCCCCTTCCTGTGACACTCCAGTCAGGACCGTAATGGCAGCCTCCTTGCTGACAGCTATGTGCAGACTCCGCGCTCTGTGCTCTTCTCAGTCCTCCCTGTTGGGCTGCCGCGGATTACGTACACGTCCTCCGGTAAACCCGTTCTCCGGAGATCAGGATGAGCTGGAAAGTGACGAGGAGTCAGTGGACACCTTGGAGCAGGATGTGCGGAGGTATGAGAAGCGTGTCCGCCAGGGACCAGCCATCATCCTGAGGCTATATAGTGACGGTAGAATAGACTCTCAGCTCTAGGATTAGGCCATTAGATGGCGCACTCACAGATGTCTTCTATGTAGCGCTGATACATTATACTGGTCATTGGAGCAGTGTTGTAAACTGATTCTCTTATGTTAGTCCATAGTCCTAATAATTTTGCTTTCACCTCCTCCACCAAGTATAAGTCTTTAGACCATTTAATAGGCGCGCTCCTCTGATTCTGGTGCAGTTGGAATTTTTTCTTTCTAGCCCCCACCATTCAATTACGTACACCACAGTTATGCTCTCTACTGTCAGGTGGGAGGTCCCTATCTGTCTGCTCCAGAATAGGACTGCCCACCTGACAGTATAGTATGATTGGGTTGAATCTAACAGAACTGATTGCTTAGGAATGGTGGGAGCTAGAGAGACGTTCCATCTGCACCAGAATCAGTAGAGCGTTACCTATTGAAGATGCAATCAATGAGCTTGGGCTGGTGGAGGTGGTGAAAGGCCATCTATAAATACACACAGCATTTCCATATCTTCAGTTAGTAACGGATGCCTGGAAGTATCATTTTACATAAAATGTTGGTTTATGTCTGAGTCTTGTGAAGGAATATTGTGAGTCAGTATTTTAGTGGTTGATTCTTTTTCCCTTAGTGCACTGAAGAGGCGTAAGAAAGCTATCCTGCTGAAACAAATGAAAAGGGAGCTGGAGCCGCCTGAGCCTGCTGAGAGGCGTCTAACCTGGAATGCAATACAGCAGATTAGGTAGGAAATTGAAATAAAACCTGTATGGGGTATGTGTATCCAAAATGTAGTTGCTGGGGTACTTGAACCCACTCTCACTTCTGTCAAACATCTAATATACCTGGGGAAACACTATCTAACCATGTATTTTTGCTGTGTCAGTAAAATTTAGATCATTGGTTCGCTTTTCAAGCGAAGGACCCCCAGTGAGTACTCTCACTCTCAAAGTAGCGATCACTTATAAATGGTAATAGAATAAGGCTTTGTTTGGCACTTTCATTAAAGAGGACCTTTCACCATATCTGGGCACAGGCAGTGTTATATACTGCCAGAAAGCTGACAGTGCGCTGAATTCAGTGCACTGTCGGCTTTCCCGATCCGTGCCCGGTGTAAAGCGCTATCGGTCCCGGTACCGTAGCGCTTTACAGTCAGAAGGGCGTTTCTGACCATTAGCCAGAGACGTCCTTCTGCCTCGCGGCGCCAATCGCGCTGTGCTGTGGAGCCGGGAGGAACACCCCCTCCCTCTCCTGATAATGCTAGTCTACGGACAAGCTGTGTGAGCAGAGGGAGGGGGCGTTCCTCCCCGCTCCACAGCACAGCGCGATTGGCGCCGCAAGGCAGAAGGACGTCTCTGGCTAATGGTCAGAAACGCCCTTCTGACTGTAAAGCGCTACGGTACCGGGCCGTAAGCTCTTCACACCCGGCACAGATCGGGAAAGCCGACAGTGCGCTGAATTCAGCGCACTGTCAGCTTTCTGGCAGTATATAGAACTGCCTGTGCCCGGATATGGTGAAAGGTCCTCTTTAACAATTATGTAATGTTTCCTCAGTGCCCCCACATGTAGTATAATGGTGCCCTCAGTCAGTAGAATATCCATGTCGGTGCACTCATACTCAGTATAAAGGTCCCAACAGTATCCCCTACATATAATGGCTTTCACGTGTAAAATAACAACCCCACAGTGCCAAAGTGGCCCTTATGCATTATAATGTCTCATAGTGGCCCCTCCATACAGTATAATGTCCCATAGTGGCCCTTCCATACAGTATAATTTCTCACAGTGCCCCCCCCTAAAGTATAATGTCTCATAGTGGCCCCTCCATACAGTATAATGTCTCATAGTGGCCCCTCCATACAGTATAATGTCCCATAGTGGCCCTTCCATACAGTATAATTTCTCACAGTGGCCCTTCCATACAGTATAATGTCTCATAGTGGCCCCTCCATACAGTATAATGTCTCATAGTGGCCCCTCCATACAGTATAATGTCTCATAGTGGCCCCTCCATACAGTATAATGTCCCATAGTGGCCCTTCCATACAGTATAATTTCTCAGTGGCCCTTCCATACAGTATAATTTCTCACAGTGGCCCTTCCATACAGTATAATGTCTCATAGTTGCCCTTCCATACAGTATAATTTCTCACAGTGGTCCCTCCATACAGTATAATGTCTCACAGTGGTCCCTCCATACAGTATAATGTCTCAGTGGCCCCTCCATACAGTATAATGTCCCATAATGGCCCTTCCATACAGTATAATTTCTCACAGTGGTCCCTCCATACAGTATAATGTCTCATAGTGGCCCCTCCATACAGTATAATGTCCCATAATGGCCCTTCCATACAGTATAATTTCTCACAGTGGTCCCTCCATACAGTATAATGTCTCATAGTGGCCCCTCCATACAGTATAATGTCCCATAATGGCCCTTCCATACAGTATAATTTCTCACAGTGGCCCCTCCATACAGTATAATGTCTCATAGTGGCCCCTCCATACAGTATAATGTCTCATAGTGGCCCCTCCATACAGTATAATGTCCCATAATGGCCCTTCCATACAGTATAATTTCTCACAGTGGTCCCTCCATACAGTATAATGTCTCATAGTGGCCCCTCCATACAGTATAATGTCCCATAATGGCCCTTCCATACAGTATAATTTCTCACAGTGGCCCCTCCATACAGTATAATGTCTCATAGTGGCCCCTCCATATAGTATAATGTCTCATAGTGGCCCCTCCATACAGTATAATGTCCCATAATGGCCCTTCCATACAGTATAATTTCTCACAGTGGCCCCTCCATACAGTATAATGTCCCATAATGGCCCTTCCATACAGTATAATTTCTCACAGTGGCCCCTCCATACAGTATAATGTCTCATAGTGGCCCCTCCATACAGTATAATGTCTCATAGTGGCCCCTCCATACAGTATAATGTCTCATAGTGGCCCCTCCATACAGTATAATGTCCCATAATGGCCCTTCCATACAGTATAATTTCTCAGTGGCCCTTCCATACAGTCTAATGTCTCATAGTGGCCCCTCCATACAGTCTAATGTCTCATAGTGGCCCCTCCATACAGTATAATGTCTCATAGTGGCCCCTCCATACAGTATAATTTCTCATAGTGGCCCCTCCATACAGTATAATGTCCCATAATGGCCCTTCCATACAGTATAATTTCTCATAGTGGCCCCTCCATACAGTATAATGTCCCATAATGGCCCTTCCATACAGTATAATTTCTCACAGTGGCCCCTCCATACAGTATAATGTCTCATAGTGGCCCCTCCATACAGTATAATTTCTCACAGTGGCCCCCTCCATACAGTATAATTTCTCATAGTGGCCCTTCCATACAGTATAATTTCTCATAGTGGCCCTTCCATACAGTATAATTTTTCATGGTGCCCCTCCATACAGTATAATGTCTCATAGTGGCCCCTCCATACAGTATAATTTTTCATGGTGCCCCTCCATACAGTATAATGTCCCATAGTGGCCCTTCCATACAATATAAACTGGCATACAAGGCATTATAAATCTCTCCCCTCTGGTGTATATACAAGTAAACAGTAAATGATTTTTATACTGGTTACGATAGGTTCACACCTGCGTTCTGGTCTCCGTTCTGTGCTTTCCGTCTTCTACATGCCAGAAGACGGAAAGCACAAACCGGGTCCGGCCGTGAGCACTGGTGAGCGTTTTATGCTCTCCGCCGCGAAACCGGATTTTTTAATCCGGACACAGAGTACTGCATGTCCGACTCAGTGTCCGGATTAAAAAACCCGGTTTCGCGGCGGAGAGCGCAAAACGCTCACCGCCGCACATCTTTCTCACCCATTCAAATGAATGGGTGAGAAAGAGTCCTGCAGGTTTCCGTCTCCTGCTCCGTCTTATGCAGGAAACGGAAACCTGCAGAACGGACACCTGGGCGCAGATGTGAACGAGCCCTTATAGAAGCTTTGTAAATCGTACTATGGAAATCACTTTACATTTTGCAGGTATTTGAGACAAGAGTTTCCTGAAGAGTGGCCCTTGTCACGACTGGCAGTTGGTTTCAATGTGAGTACCGATGCCATAAAGAAAGTGTTAAAGTCAAAATTTGTACCAAGTGAAGCAAGGAGAATGAAACAAGATGCCTCAGTTTTCCGAGTTCTAGGACAAAATGCCCCAGGTTCTAAAAATGAACAGCTGCAGCTTGTGTCTTCTAAAGATCCAGCACAGACATTACTACCATCTCAGGGAAATAAAAGACAATTACTTATCAGCCAGACAAGCCAAATTCTTCCCCCACCAAAAACATCAGACTCCTCTGAAATTGCTTTAAGGAATGCACATGTGATGACAACTCTGACCAGGACACAGGAATCTAAAGGCCCAGTACAAGCTGTCTTCCATGCTGTACCTAGTCAGGGCCTGACCACGAGTGCACAGACAGAACCGGACCAGACCCAGAAACAAGAAGAGGGTGAAAGGATGTATGATGAGAAATGGGATGGAGAAGTAATCGGTGACGAGGAACTGGAAGAATTAGCCAACAGCGGCATCCCGAATAACATGAAGGTTGTACAAAAAGGAAAAGAGTTCTTTGATGGTGATGGTAACTTTCTGTACAGAATTTGATTCTGATATTAGACCGTCACATGGACAGTTATTGCTTTTATACCAAACGGATATGTGAATTATTTATAGCCATAAATGGCAAGATTATAGATAATAAAATCACATGCTGCACTATTATTTTCATGTGAATATTGACATAGTTTATATCTTGATGGTGATAGATATATATATATATATATATATATATATATATATATATATATATATATATATATATGTATATGTATGTGTGTGTCCTTAGTGGATATGTTCACATTATCTAAAGCTGCTTTTACACATGCTGTTTTTGAAGTTTCAGATGACTTTTCTCCACCTACTCAAATTCTAGTTTTTGTTATCATTTACAAGTCACTATTTCACAGTTGGTATTTTTTCTCTAGCCCCCACCATTCCCAAGCAACAATCACAGTTAGTTTTGGTGTATGATGTGCTATTTAAGCTCTGTAATGTCAGGTGGGCGGTGTCAGGCAGGGGGTGTGATTCAGAGCTCCAATCAGAGGCAGCCAGTGTCAGAGCTCAGAATCACACCGCTTGTCTGTTCCTGCCTGACATCGCCCTTTTTCGACAGTAGAGCTTCTAAATAATATGAGGCACCAAAACTAACAGCAGTAACTTTGTTACTGGAGGGCTAACACACTAGCTGGGGTTACCCAAAAGCAGGCTGGATTCAGGTTTATTTGTTTTTGATATACAGAGGGGAAGTGGATGTTACTCATGAAACCATCTACTGATTTAATTAAGTTTTAAGTAACACTCCCTACAGAAGCAAGTGCACTACATGACATTTTGCTTACTTCTCTCAACTACCTCACTGTATTATCAGAAAGCAGCTTGGTGAACTGTGACATGTGTAGAGAAATTGTTACAGTTCACCAGTCTGCTTTGACTGTCACTCCCTTAACACCAAACTCCCACAATGGCCCATATTTACTAAGGCTGTGAATCAGTTAGTGTCCACTTAGCTTAAAGCCCATAGTCATGAGCCAAATTCATCATTATTCATCATGGGCATGCTCTGTGATAGATTTGTAACTTTGTTTCTTTTTGGAGCAAATAAGTAATAACGGTGTCTAAATAGCCCCAAAAGAAGGTGCACTTGTGCAAGAACTTTAGTGAAGGAGGACCGCTCTGTGTATTATGATTTTTCAGTGAGTGCAGAGATTCTGAATCACTACAGACAATAGACAGATACAGGTGTTTTCTTACAAAGTTTATTATCTTTGCATACACTTTAGAGGTATAGAAACATAAGAGCTAGATATGCTGACCTTATACTGCCGACAGCTGTCAGCTAATTTTGTGCAGACACATCTGGTGCCATCCCCTTCAACTGATGTTAAGCCTATTAATAGCCATGCCATCCCTCTTATACAATCTAAGGAACAGAGCTATGCACATAACCTCACCGCTTTCCTGCTCCTTGCAATAGATCTGCATGTTTAGCATTAGAGGCCATGACAAGGTCAAGTGACCACGGTTATGGTACAGGGAAAGTGAAAGAGCCAGGTATGGGCTGAGATGTGGCTGTGATGTACGGTCCAACGTCATCTTCTGGCATGCCTTCCTCCGATCCTGACTCTTCCCTGGCTTCATCGTCCTCTTCTTCCGGCGGGATTGGTTAAAATCCGGTGCGTGCGCAGTAGCTCTGGGCAGGCTCCGGCGCCATTTTTTTCAATGCTCAGTATCCCATTGAGAACTGGCATTGAGAAAAATGGCGCCGTAGCCGGCGGAGTTGCGCTCCGGAGGGAGCGCTACTACGTATGCGTCGGATTTGTACCAATCCCGCCGGAAGAAGAGGACGATGAAACCGGGGAAGAGCCAGAACCGGAGGCTGTCGCCAAAAGGAGAGGAAGGCGTGACAGAAGATGACGTCGGACCGTGCACGATAGGTATGATTTACATATATGTTTTTATTTTAAAACAAGGGGTTTAAAATAACAGCGGTGCCTGAATAGCCTTTTTAACCCCTTCCCGACATGCGCCGTAATAGTACGGCGCATGTCGGGTCTGTAACTATGGCTACCGCCCGATCGGAGGCATTAACCCCTCCGGCGCCGCGGTAAAAAGTGACGGAGGCGCCATTTTCCCGGCGGCGCATGGGTGCCGCCATTTTTCCCGGGATCACCGGCTCCTGGAGCATGCTCCAGGGCCGACGTCACGTTGCCATGACAGCCGTGAGCCTTTACAAGGCTCCCAGGCTTGTCTGCAAATTCTCTCTTTTGCAGGCTGGTCTATGCAGCCTGCAAAAGAAAGGATGATTTTTTGCAATGCATTAGCATTGTAATGCATTGCATTAGTGATCAGACCCCCTGGGGTTCAACACCCCTAGGGGGTCTAATAAATGAAAAAAAAAGTAAAAAAAAAATATAAAAAGTATTAAAAGTTCAAATCACCCCCCTTTCCCTAGAACACATATAAAAGTAGTTAAAAACTGTGAAACATATACATGTTAGGTATCCCAGCGTCCGAAATCGCCCGCTCTACAAATCTATAAAAATATTTTTCCTGTTCGGTAAATACTGTAGCGGGAAAAATAGTCAAAAGTGCCAAACCGCCGTTTTTTCACTGTTTTGATTCTGATAAAAATTTGAATAAAAAGTGATCAAAGCAATAACATTTCCCGAAAATGGTAGAACTAAAGAGTACACCCGGCCCCGCAAAAAAAGACGCCCTATGCATCCCCGTACACTTACGTATAAAAAAGTTACGGCCGTCGGAATATGGCGACTTTTAGAAAAAAAATTTTTTAACACAGTTTTGGAATTTTTTTAAGGGGTCAAAATGTAAATAAAACCATATAAATTTGGTATCCCTGGAACCGTACCGAAACACAGAATACAGGGGACATGTCATTTTGGCTGCACAGTGAACGCCGTAAAACCAAAGCCCGTAAGAAATTCGCAGAAATGCATTTTTTCTTCAAATCCACCCCATTCTGAATTTTTTTCCTGCTTCCCAGTACATTATATAGAATAAATAATGGTGGCATCATGAAGAAAAATTTGTCCCGCAAAAATTAAGACCTCATATGGCTCTGGGAGCGGAGAAATAAAAAAGTTATGGGGTTTAGAAGGAGGGGAGTAAAAAACGAAAATCAAAAAATGCCATCGGCGGGAAGGGGTTAAAGCCTATTCACACATATGTGGGGCTCATACAGCATCATTTTGCTCATAGAGCCCCTTTAGCAAAAATTCTTTATAAAGTTATTTAATCTGAAATAATGTGGACATCCCTCTTCATGCAGCTTGTTTTATTCAGGCTGGCTTTACAGAGACAGCATCGGTCTCTGAGATACAAACCAGAAGTCGTCTGTATTTCCAAGATGAGATCATCATAGTCTATACTCTATTCTCCTTACTGTCATGCAATGTAACTGTGTTTTCAGTATGGGATAATAATCCTGCGGGGAGGCAGGGGCATAGTTGACTATGATGCTTGGAGTCCAGGTTCCAACCTGGAAATACGGCCAACATCCAATTTGTTTCTCAGACCAAACCCGCCTGTATGAAGCAGGCTTAAATCTTTATACAGTGGGTCGAGTGTACATAGGAATACTATTGGGTGTTACTAGTAGGTGATATGCCCTTACACTAGGGTGACACTAGTGTCGCCTTTCTGTTGTTCTGGTCCATTTGGACCACTGCAATACCGATTACACATGGAGCCTGGTGGACCCCATTGACTATAATGGTGTTTGTTGTTTTAAAAATTAAATGAACAGAGAAAAAAAAAAGTCTTCTGTGCAGGACATTGTGATGGAGATTCCCAGCGCAGATGTGAACGTAGCCTGAGTTGTGATGCACCTGCTTTCACTACTTTGGCTAAACAACATGAATTTACAAAAGTCTACCGCCTCATCCAACCCACTGTGCGCCTATCCCCTGCTGCTTCCCCAGCCATGTCCATGGTAATGTGGTGGTGCTCCTGAGGACTCAGAACTAGGGCACTGCTATGTTGCTAAGCCCCTTCCTTTATACAAACGTCCTACGTTAGCGGTAACCCTTTCCAGACTCCCTGGTAACTGGAGATGCTGAAGTAAATGGTGCTGGGTCCTTCCTGATCTCTACTGCCTGGACTTTGATGATAAATCAATGTCCTGTCCCCAGTGCAGGAAGAGAATGGTGGTGGTGGTCATCATGCATTGGAAGGGCAGAGGAGGCAGCTTTAACCCAGTAACTGCACCCCTTGCAGATACTCACCACATACCGTAGTGAGTCAGATTTATCAAAACTGCCTTCATGTACGCCATTCTTTATAAATGGCCCAACTGGCGCCTGAATTATCAGAAGGCTCTGGCTTCTTAATAAATCGGGTACATACCCAGCCAGAAACTGCTGCTCAATTCCTGTGTAACAAGAGCCAGAAACTGTGGTGAATTATTACAAATATGGTTGGCTGAGGTGCCCCTGGCTCATATTCATGGCTTGTGTTGAGCGAGGCGCTGAATGGAGAATGTGTCATCTTTGGCACAAGATTAACATGGGACTAAGAAACGGCGAATTACATATATTGAAGAAAATAGGTTTCAGATATGTAGTGAAGGTAAGCATTACTGTGGCAGACATGTCAGGAATGGGGACAGTACACCTGTATTAAAGTATTATTTGGTATAGCTAAGTATTCTGTCTTTTGCTAACAAGTCTTCCATGCTGCAGGTTCCAGCTCAGCGGTGTGCAACCTTTGTCCCTGTCAGTTTCACGATAGTGTAAACAGACCCTTAGTAACGCACGGCTTCTAGAGCTCTCTCCAGTTCCCCGGAAGTATGGAGCTCACGGATCGCTGCAGCCGCGCACGCGCAGTGAGCAGACTGGTGTGTAGCTAGGGTTGCATCTAGAATGGAGTTGCTCCTGGTAGGTCCTCCCTTCAGCAACTCCAATCTAGTCACCTCACTAGTGAACAGTCTAGAATGGAGTTGCTGGAGGCAGGGACCTGCTAGAATCAACTCCAATGTAGACTGTTCAGTACTGAAGTGACTAGAATGGAGTTGCTTAGAGGAGCTACCGCCAGAAACTCCAATCTAGTCACCTCACTACAGGAGCAGCTAGAGTGGAGCGTCTATAGGGAGGAGCCAGAACTGGCCAAGAGAGACATTGTATATGTATATGATAATTGGGATCAATTTTTTTTTATTTTTTTTTTTAAGCCTTGAATCATCTGATTTTATGTTGGTGTGGCTTCTTCCTTTTTTCTTTTCAAATTACAACTTGCTGAATTCAACATTTATATGCAACAATAAAAAAAAACATAAAAAACAAATACTGTAAGTGCCAGAATAAATACATCTTATCATCAGAACACAGCTTGTTCAGCATTTTCAACCTGAATGCATTGAACAAACCGAAAGAAAAAAGCTTCTCATATCCTCAAGTGCAATTTTCTAAATAGTCTCATCCTAATTATATGTTAACAAGAGTACAAGAACCAATATTTATAACACCTATTTCTACATGTAATAATTGTTTTTTATTATATCACTAAACATGTAATTTATTAAGAAAAATAGTCCAGTAGCTAAATCCTCATTCTATAAAATATGAACTAATCAAACAATTAATAGGACATTTTTAAACTACTGGCCTTTTATCATCAATTTGTCCTTTCTAGTGAGTGAAATGTAATCTTGTCCATAAGCGCTTACTAGCAATGGCCATTTCCTTTTGTGTCAGAGTATGTACGGCCTGTCATGGTATTCGGCTCCACCTGAGTTAATATTTTTGTTGACTTGTAAAACGTCTGGTTTTCTTGGATACACAAAGGATGGTGCTGGACCAGAAGGATGCAAAAAAGTCAATTTTATGTCTTCATTTTCACAATCTTTGGAGAGTACAGTAGCCAGCCACCAGCGCCGATCATATTCACAGGTCACATAACCAGTTATGTCATCCATTGCCAATCTTGTGCCGCCTTCTACCACTTCATGGACTTCACTGTCCACAGGCTGAACAGATCTGAATTCAAGATTTTCGAAATGACACTGTAATAGTTATATTTTAAAATATTATCCCATCGCGATCCCAACTTGAATTTTGGTACAGATGTGGCTAAGGGCATAGCAGGCCCATGTGCATTTTTTTGAAATTTTTAAATAAAACGTTTTTTTCAGAAATGCGTTTTAAAATTTTGCGTTCACATGGGTAAAATATTAACAAAGATACTCTTGTGACATATTTGGTGAAAGCCTGTATAGTTCTGAGTAGAATGGCGTTTATTTTGTTTCTCTATCTTTTTTGTAGCCTAAGTTATGAGGACAAATGTAAAGGCAGGCAACACAGAAATTCGCACTTTTTCTGAACTTTGAAAATCAATTAAAAATCCAAAAAAATTTCTAGAATTTTTTTTTCTTCACATTTTGCATTCTCTGACACACTATTACCAAATAACAAAATCTCAAAAGAATTAAAAATATAGAGGGAAAAATCATTGGTTCACTTGACACGGAATGACCCAGCTGCAGTATCAATGTATACCATCTCCCATAAAATAGTGGGGGGAAAAAAAGAAGCTTTAAAAAAAATTAAAACATTAAAAGTTCTAAATCCCTCCTTTCCCTAGCATGCATAACAAAAGTAGAAAATGACTGTGTAACACATACACATTAGGTATCCCTGTGTCTGATAGTGCCCGATCTACTGAATATAGGTTATCTGCAGTGCTCCTCTTCCGTCGGAAAGGGGTTAATAGGAGCTCTGCAGATACCATATATTCAGCCAGACTGAATTCCAAGTGGGGGAAAAAAGAAACAGTCCTCAAGCTCAGGGAAGGGGCAGACAGACAACCAGAACCCCCCCCCCCCCCCCCCCCCGACCCCTGAAATGAAGTATAGCTGCCCTAATTTTCCTTAGGGTTGCACCTGCTATACAGGGGGAGTAAAGTGACCCTAATATTTGTTAGAATTGCTAACTCATGCACTAGAAAGGGTTAATTGCAGTGATAACCTGACCACAACTAAACCCAAGTGCAGGAGTCACAGTCAAGGGTTTACACTCGGTTATGATACACAAAAAAGTAATGTCTAAGGGAGCGTTCACACTACCGTCGGTGTCCGACAGGTAGTGTCCGCTCAAAATCTGGCACGGACATTAGGAGCGGACACTAGCTGTGTCCATGACATCTGTCATTTATTCAAATGGGCATCGGGTGCGTTCTTTTGCACTCCGTGCCCTTCCTTCCCTGTCCGCAAGTGAAGATGTCCGACTTCTCAAGTGGACAGAAGAACCCTACATGTCGGGTTTTTCTGTCCGCTTGAGAAGCCTCAGCCTCATCCAACGTGCAGCCCCATGTAACTACATCACTCTCTCCCCTCAGCCTCATACAACGTGCAGTCCCATGTAACTACATCACTCTCTCCCCTCAGCCTCATCCAACGTGCAGTCCCATGTAACTACATCACTCTCTCCCCTCAGCCTCATCCAACGTGCAGTCCCATGTAACTACATCACTCTCTCCCCTCAGCCTCATCCAACGTGCAGTCCCATGTAACTACATCACTCTCTCCCCTCAGCCTCATCCAACGTGCAGCCCCATGTAAATACATCACTCTCTCCCCTCAGCCTCATCCAACGTGCAGTCCCATGTAACTACATCACTCTCTCCCCTCAGCCTCATACAGCATGCAGTCCCATGTAAAACAAAACTGTCTCTCCCTTCCATCCTCCATTACCACAAGACAATCCTCTCTGCTTTCTGTTCTCCAGTTACATATGCTCGGCTCCGGCTTCCTCTATGGTTGCGTCTAGAATGGAGTTGCTCCTGGTAGGTCCTCCCTCCAGCAACTCCAATCTAGTCACCTCACTAGTGAACGGGCTAGAATGGAGTTGCTGTAGGTAGGACCTACCAGGAGCAACTCCAATCTAGACAATTCACTAGTGAGGTGACTAGAATGGAGTTGCTGGAGGGAGGACCTGCTAGAATCAACTCCACTGTAGACTGTTCAGTACTGAAGTGACTAGAATGGAGTTGCTTAGAGGAGCTGCCGCCAGAAACTCCAATCTAGTCCCCTCACTACAGAATTGGCTAGAATGGAGTGTCTATAGGAAGTAGCCATAACTGGCTAAGACAGACATTGTATATGTATATGGTATCAATAAGAATATAGGAAATACACATTCCTGGACATATATACATATGGCACTCATATATTTTCATATATATATATATATATATATATATATGTATATATATATATATATATGTATATATTTATACATATATATATTTATATATGTATATACATATATATATATATATATATATATATATATATATATATATATATATATAGAATTACATATATATAGATAGATATACCTATATATATATTACATATATAGTTTATAAATATATATTTGCCATATGGTCTGAACAGGGCGTTGACGCCGCAGCCATACGTGTTTTATTATAACTTGCGTCACTTTCTTGTTGTAAGTGATGATGGAAATATATGGCAATTAATAACTGATATAGAGCTAAATTCTGACGTATCGCTGTGCGCCTGATTTATCAGTATATAGTTACTGCAGGTAGGCTCATGATGGTCTCAGTATATTCTGTAGTTGCTATAGGTAGGTCCTCCTTACAGCAACTCCATTCTAGCTGTCTCACTACAGAACTGGCTAGAATGGAGTTGCTGCAGGTAGGTTCATGGTTTGGGTATATTCTGTAGTTGCTATAGGTAGGTCCTCCTTGCAGCAACTCCATTCTAGCTGTCTCACTACAGAACTGACTAGAATGGAGTTGCTGCAGGTAGGTTCATGGTCTGGGTATATTCTGTAGTTGCTATAGGTAGGTCCTCCTTGCAGCAACTCCATTCTAGCTGTCTCACTACAGAACTGACTAGAATGGAGTTGCTGCAGGTAGGCAGGGCCGCCATCAGGAATTTTGGGGCCCCATTCAGCCTAAGTGTCTGCCCCCCCCCTCCCATTTTTGCTTTGCGCGCCGCGGGAAATTTAGCCCCACCCACTGTTATGTTGACTCCGCCCACTCATTAATTTTCCATTTGCCCGCACACTGTATAATCCTCCTACAGTCACCCGTAAATTATATGTCCCCCTCCGTCTCTCCCCTAGCTTCATCTGCCCCCAGATTCATGTCCCCTCCATCTCTGCCCCCAGATTCATGTCCCCTCCATCTCTGCCCCCAGATTCATGTCCCCACATTTCTGCCCACAGATTCATGTCCCTCCATCTCTGCCCCCAGATTCATGTCCCCCCATCTCCATACCTCCCAACTTTTGAAGAACTAAAAGAGGGACAAAATGTGTGGCGCGCTTAGTGCGCCGCAGCAAATTTAGCCCCGCCCACTTTTGTGTTGACTCCGCCCACTCGTTAATTTTTCATGTGCCCGTACACAGTATAATCCTCCTACAGTCACCCGTATATTATATGTCCCCCCTCTATCTCTCCCCCAGTTTCATATACACCCTTCATCTGCCCCCAGTTTCATGTCCCCCTTCCATCTCTGCCCCTAGATTCATGTCCCCACATCTCTGCCCCCAGTTTCATGTTCCCTCCATCTCTGCCCCCAGATTCATGTCCCCCCAGATTCATGTCCCCCCTACATCTCTGCCCCCAGATTCATGTCCGCTCCATCTCTGCCCCCAGATTCATGTCCCCCCAGATTCATGTCCCCCCTCCATCTCTGCCCCCAGATTCATGTCCCTCCATCTCTGCCACAAGATTCATGTCCTCTCCATCTCTGCCCCCAGATTCATGTCCCCACATCTCTGCCCCCAGATTCATGTCCTCTCCATCTCTGCCCCCAGATTCATGTCCCCACAGTGTCATGCCGTCCTCTCTTTCATCTGCCCCCAGATTCATGTCCCCACAGTGTCATGCCGTCCTCTCTTTCATCTGCCCCCAGATTCATGTCCCCACAGTGTCATGCCGTCCTCTCTTTCATCTGCCCCCAGATTCACGTTCCACCTCCCCATTAAACTTACCTTCTCCTCCGCTCCCTCGCCGCTCTCTGCGCGTCTCTCTCGCTGACACATGCGGCTGAAGGAAGGAGCTGACACGGGTCAGCTCCACGCTTCGCCGCTGGGTGTCTCTCTCGCTGACACATATGCGGCTGAAGCGAGGAGCTGACGTGTCAGCTCCTCGCCTCGCCGCCTCTCTCCCTGACGCTGACATGTATGCGGCTGAGGCGAGGAGCTGACCTGTGTCAGCTCCTCACTTCGCCGCTGCCGCCTCTCTCGGTGACATATATGAGGCTGAGCCGGAACCCGGGTTCCGGCTCAGCCTCATATGTGTCACCGAGAGAGGCGGCAGCGGCGAAGTGAGGAGCTGACACAGGTCAGCTCCTCGCTTCAGCCGCATATGTGTCAGCGAGACAGGCGGCAGCGGCGAAGCGAGGAGCTGACCTGTGTCAGCTCCTCGCTTCAGCCGCGTCAACTCAGAAACAGGAAACAGGACATATAATGACTGCTGCCGGCGCCAGGGGGCCCGGGCCCCCCCCATTTTAAAATTTGGCCGGGCCCCTGACACCAGTAGCAGTTGTACTGGCCTATCGGCGGCCCTGCAGGTAGGTTCATGGTCTGGGTATATTCTGTAGTTGCTATAGGTAGGTCCTCCTTACAGCAACTCCATTCTAGTTGTCTCACATCAGAACTGACTAGAATGGAGTTGCTGCAGGTAGGTTCATGGTCTGGGAATATTCTGTAGTTGCTATAGGTAGGTCCTCCCTGCAGCAACTCCATTCTAGCTGTCTCACATCAGAACTGACTAGAATGGAGTTGCTGCAGGTAGGTTCATGGTCTCAGTATATTCTGTAGTTGCTGCCGGTAGGTTCATGGTCTCGGTATATTCTCTAGTTGCTATAGGTAGGTCCTCCCTGCAGCAACTCCATTCTAGCTGTCTCACATCAGAACTGACTAGAATGGAGTTGCTGCAGGTAGGTTCATGGTCTCAGTATATTCTCTAGTTGCTATAGGTAGGTCCTCCCTGCAGCAACTCCATTCTAGCTGTCTCACTACAGAACTGACTAGAATGGAGTTGCTGCAGGTAGGTTCATGGTCTCGGTATATTCTCTAGTTGCTATAGGTAGGTCCTCCCTGCAGCAACTCCATTCTAGCTGTCTCACATCAGAACTGACTAGAATGGAGTTGCTGCAGGTAGGTTCATGGTCTGGGTATATTCTGTAGTTGCTATAGGTAGGTCCTCCTTACAGCAACTCCATTCTAGCTGTCTCACTACAGAACTGACTAGAATGGAGTTGCTGCCGGTAGGTTCATGGTCTCAGGGTATATTCTCTATAGGTTAGTCAGTATAGGACCTATATCTTAGGATAAGCTCCACCTACAGTAATAATAAAACAAACATACATTTTAAAAAATATATATTTTATTGAAATAAAAGCATCCGCACAATCCTCATCCATTTTAAAAAAACAAAACAATAAACAAACAAAAAACCACCTCCACTAGTTACCAACGTAGTCTATCAACCCCCCTCCCCCCCTTACCTTTCCTGGTCTAGTATTTCCTGCTCTCATGGAATAAACCAGCCACTGTCGTCTCATGTGATGGGGTTACTAGAGTACAGACAGGATCACATGTGCACCAGGCTGTATGTTGTTTAAAGAGGATCTTTCACCTCCTGGGGCACATGCGGTGTAATACACCACTAGAAAGCCGACAGTGTCCTGAATTTAGCGCTCTATCGGCTTTCCCGTTCTGTGTCACCGGTGAAGAGCTATCAGTGCCGGTACCGTAGCTCTTCACTGTCAGAAGGGAGTTTATGACCGTCAGGAACGCCCTTCCTCCCATCAGCGCCTATAGCGCTGGACTGCGAAAGTGGGCAGGAACGCCCCCCCCCCCCCCCCCCCCCCACTACTAGTCTATGGACGAGTATTATCCCCAGGAACCTACTCCACCATCACATAGATGACAACCCATCAGGGATCTGACCCCATGCAGACAGGTGGCAGCCTGCCCAGGGACACCCACAGCCTCCCCTCACATCAGTGCCTAGAGTGCTGTACTGTGAGAGCGGGGAGGAACGCCCCTCCCCCCCCAGTACTAGTCTATGCACGAGTTCTATTAGGAGAGGGAGGAGGCGTTACTTCCCGCTCTCACAGTACAGCGCTATAGACACTGCTGTGAGGAAGGGCGTTCCTGACAGAGTATCAGAAACGCCCTTCTGACTATGAAGAGCTACGGTACCGGCACCGATAGCTCTTCACCGGGGGCACAGAACGGGAAAGCCGATAGAGTGCTGAATTCAGCACACTGTCAGCTTTCTAGCAGTATATAAAACCGCATGTGCCCCAAGTGATGAAAGGTCCTCTTTATACACCGTGGAGAGTGAGCAGTGCAGAATGTTTATGCATACAGCTCACACCCTGGATATAAAGGCTGGGACAGTAGGATGTGGGGGCCATTCTATGTATAATGCAGGAGGAGGGAGAATATATGTAACACAGGGGCACTACTGTATGTGATAACTTCAGCGTCCCTGCGTTATGTAACCAGAGATACGTGATTTACTCTGCTTACAGCCAAGCAGCCCCTTCCCCAACCACCTACTTCACATATGCAGAAACACCCCAGGGACTCCACACACACTAGAAAAGCGGCACTCCCCAGGAACCCCCTCCACCAACACACAGAGGACAACCCACCAGTGCACACAGGTGGCAGCCTGCCCAGGGACACCCACAGCCTCCCCTCGCACACAGGTGGCAGCCTGCCCAGGGACACCCACAGCCTCCCCTCACACACAGGCAGCACCCCCCACTTACATGAAGATAGCACCCCACACCAGACAGCAACCTCTAAGGCAGTGATGGCGAACCTATGGCACGCGTGCCAGAGAGGGCACGCAGAGCCCTCCATGCTGGCACGCGTGCGGTCGCCCGGATCGCTCACCAACAGGGAATCCGGTACAGGATTCCCCGTTGATGAGCGATCACTGCCTTCAGTTGTATGTGCAAATGCACATACAGCTGAAAGCTGTCAGGGTAGGCCGCGGATCGCGCGACCGCGGCCTACACTGGCTGCAGAGTTTGACCTCTGCCCCGACGCGGGCGCGATGACGTCATCAGCGCCGCCAGTGACAAGAAGGTGGATGCCGGCGGCTCTTCAGGGGTGAGTATGAGTGGCTCACTGTGTATATGATGTTGGGAGGAGCGCTTATAATACTTGGTGGGGTGTATGATACTGGGGGGGAGTGTATAATACTGGGGGGGCTTATAATACTGGGTGGGGTGTATAATACTGGGGGGAGTGTATAATACTGGGGGGAGTGTATAATACTGAGGGGGCTTATAATACTGGGGGGAGTGTATAATACTGGGGGGAGTGTATAATACTGGGGGGAGTGTATAATACTGGGGGGGTGTATAATACTGGGGGGGGTGTATAATACTGGGGGGGGTGTATAATACTGGGGGGGGTGTATAATACTGAGGGGAGTGTATAATACTGAGGGGGCTTATAATACTGGGGGGAGTGTATAATACTGGGGGGGCTTATAATACTGGGGGGTGTACTAAAGAGCATATAATACTGGGGGGGGGCCTATTTATAAGCACACAATACTGTGTGTGGATGCCACTGTGGAGCATATAATCCTGTGGGGGGGGACACCTACTGCGGAGCATATAACACTGGGGGGCTACTGTGGTACTGTGGAGAATATAATATTGTGTGGTGGGCCCACTGCAGAGCATATAATACTGTCTGGGGTCCCCTCACTATTTATATCACACAGTATCTGTTTTATAGCAGACGTGATATTAGTACAGGATGTAAGAATATTACACGGTAACTATAAACCAGATCCTGTGCGATGTAAATAGTGAAAATTAATTGTTCAAAGTACCAAATGCCGAGACCTTTACATTTCAGTACAACGTTGTTTGTATTATTGAAAGCTCTGTAAAGCCCCACATGACTGTAATTTTTGGTCAGTAACTGTCCGCAATTGTGGATCCGCATAGTATTAAGTCTATATTGTCGTGTTGGCACTCCGCGAAAATTTTGTGGGTTTTGGGTTGCAGTTTCTAAAAGGTTCGCCATCACTGCTCTAAGAGATCCCCCTTCCCAAGGCACAGACGGCAGCCCCTAGGGACTGGAATCCGTATCATACAGGCAGCCCCCCAAGGTCCAGATCACAACAGCTCACAGACAGCAGTCTTCCAAGTACCGGAGATCCTAGCACACAGATGCAGGCCCCCAGCATACAGGTGGCAGCCCCCCCCAAGGACCGGACCACCACCCTCCCCTAGCATACAGGCAGCAGCCGCCCATGGACCGGACCCTCCCCCCAACATACAAGTGGTAGCCCCCCAGTGTCTGGATCACCCAGCACACAGGCAGCAGCTCCCCAGGGTCCAGATCACAACAGCACACAGAAGGCAGCCCCCAGGTCCTGGATCCCCCTAGCATACAGATGGCAGCCCCTGCGCCCCTCTCAGGATACACATGGTAGCCCCCAGGGACTGAAGCCCCCATCCCCCTCAGCATACAGCAGAAGCACCCTAACACATAGGTTGCAACACCTCAGGTGCCGGACCCCCCAACTCACAGGTAGCATCCCCACACGCACACCGGTGGTAGCATCTCAGAGCCCATCAACAACCCCTGCCCACATACAGGCAGCATTGCAGGAATCCCCCATTTACATGTAGGCAGCAGCCAAATGACCTAAACACTACAAAGCAGTACCCCGGAACCTCCGCCACATGCCCACAGGTGGAAGTACCCAAGGGGCCACCACCAGCACCCCCTCACACACACACAGGTAGCATCCCAGGGACCTCCAAACAAGGACACAGGTGGCAGCACCCTGGGACCACCTCCAGAACTCCCTCTCACACACAAGCAGTGCCCCAGGAACCCAACACACAAATTCAATACCCCTGGGATCCCATACAAACGCATGCAGCAGGTCCCCTGCCCACCATTACATGCAAGCAGCACCCCAGGGATGTTTACTCCCCCTTTAGATGCCAGCAGCACCCTAAAGGCCCTGCCCCTCCTTCAGATGCAAGCCGTATCCCAAAGACCCCCTGCCCCCCTTAGATGCCAGCAGTACCTCAAAGACCCACTGCCAGGGGCGTAACTATCGTGACCAGCTAGAGATAGCCAGGGTCCAGTACCACTATGACAGCGGCCGAGGAAAGCCTGGTTCCCCGACCACTATATATATTGTAAATGAGAAGGGGCACCGGCATGTTGCCAGGCCATTTTTCTTTTTTTCTATGTAGATTGTGAGCCCCTCCCCCCACATAGAGCGCACAATGTACATTTTTTTCCCTATCAGTATGGCTTTGGAATATGGGATGGAAATCCATGCAAACACGGGGAGAACATACAAACTCCTTGCAGATGTTTTTTTTGCCCTTGGCAAGATTTGAACACCAGGACTCCAGCGCTGCAAGGCTACAGTGCTAACCACTGAGCCACCGTGTGCAGGGGAGGTGACTTAAAATAATAAATAGATATACTCACCTCTCATGGGCTCTGCATCCTCTCCGGCGTCTTCCATCATGTGCATGAGAATAGGCCCCAGCAGTCAGATGGAGCGCAGCGGTGTAATGATGTCAGTGTCCCCCCACATGACTGCTGAGGACCAATCACAGGCCTCAACAGAGACATCGGGAAGATGCTGAAGGCAGCCAGAGACAGGATGCCAGGAAAGGCGAGGATTAGTGATTGTTATTTTTATTCACCTTCCCTGGGCCTCCGATTATTATACTCCGGGGTCTGAGTAGATCACAGTGTAGAATAATATCACCGGAGCGGAGGGGGGCTGTTGGGAGCAAATTATACTGGGGAGGGAGAGGCACTGCTGGAGATATAATACTGTGTGCGTGTGTTTGTGTGGGGGAACACACTGCTGGGCATGTAATACTGGGGGGGGGGGGGGCACTGCTGGGCATGTAATACTGTGGGTGGTGGGAACTTCTGGGCATATAATACTGTGGGGTGGGGGGACACTGCTGGGCATGTAATACTGTTTGGGGGTGGGGGACACTGCAGTGGCGTAACTAGGAATGGCGGGGCCCCATGGCGAACTTTTGACATGCCCCCCCCCCCCCTTTCATGACCGACATCGAAGACCTCGACCGACGACCCCCCGCCGCATTCCTGCACGCACTATTATGCCCCATAGTGGTCCCTGCACACAGTATTATACTCCATAGTGGCCCCTGCACACAGAATTATGTCCCTTAGTGGCCCCTGCACACAGTATTATACTCCATAGCGGCCCCTGCACACAGTATTATGTCCCTTAGTGGCCCCTGCACACAGTATTATACTCCATAGCGGCCCCTGCACACAGTATTATGTCCCTTAGTGGCCCCTGCACACAGTATTATACTCCATAGTGGCCCCTGCACACAGTATTATACTCCATAGTGGCCCCTGCACACAGTATTATGCCCCATAGTGGCCCCTGCACACAGTATTATACTCCATAGTGGCCCCTGCACACAGTATTATACTCCATAGTGGCCCCTGCACACAGTATTATACTCCATAGTGGCCCCTGCACACAGTATTATGCCCCATAGTGGCCCCTGCACACAGTATGTCCCTTAGTGGCCCCTGCACACAGTATTATACTCCATAGTGGCCCCTGCACACAGTATTATGTCCCATAGTGGCCCCAATACACAGTATTATGTCCCATAGTGGCCCCTGCACACAGTATTATACCCCATAGTGGCCCCTGCACACAGTATTATGCCCCATAGTGGCCCCTGCACACAGTATTATGCCCCATAGTGGCCCCTGCACACAGTATTATGCCCCATAGTGGCCCCTGCACACAGTATTATGCCCCATAGTGGCCCCTGCACACAGTATTATGTCCCATAGTGGCCCCTGCACACAGTATTATGTCCCCATAGTGGCCCCTGCACACAGTATTATGTCCCATAGTGGCCCCTGCACACAGTATTATGCCCCATAGTGGCCCCTGCACACAGTATTATGTCCCATAGTGGCCCCTGCACACAGTATTATGCCCCATAGTGACCCCTGCACACAGTATTATGTCCCATAGTGGCCCCTGCACACAGTATTATGCCCCATAATGACCACCCATGAACAATTATTATACTCTGGTGTCTTTTCAGACCCCAGAGTATAATAAACGGAGACCAAGGGTGATACAAACATAAAAAACACTGTAACTTACCTATCTCCCGCTCCGCTGCAGTCTTCGGTGGCGTCGGTCACCTTTAATGACGTACGGACGTCACATGACCCGGGCCTAGTTGTGTGATGTTTATTATGTTCTCTTACCTTTCCGGGGCCTCCGATCATTATACTTGGGGTTCTGAAAATAGTATAATAATAGTGCTTGGGGGCCCTGCGGTGTCACTTACCGATCCCAGCCCCTGCCGGTAACAGCCTATTAAAAAAAGAAAAAAAAGGCAGGGGTAGCGGCTGTCGCCAGGCCCCTAATGTCCCAGGCCGTGTGGCAGCCGCTACCCCGGTAGTGACGCCACTGCTGATGGGCATATAATCCTGTTTGGGGGGGGGGGGGGGGAGGACACTGCTGGACATGTAATACTATAAAACTGTGGCGGGGGGCACTGCTGAGCATAGATGCCAGCAGTACCCCCAAAGATCTCCTGTGCCCCCTTAAATGCCAGGAACACCCAAAGAACCCTGTCTCCCTCCATGCCAACAGACTCCTATACCACCCTAAACATCAATCCAATCCCCCAGACCCTCTGGGATACAGTCCCATGTAACTACATCACTCTCTTTTCAGCCTCATCCAACGTGCAGTCCCATGTAACTACATCACTCTCTCTCCTCAGCCTCACCCAACATGCAGCCCCATGTAACTACATCACTCTCTCCCCTCAGCCTCACCCAACATGCAGTCCCATGTAACTACATCACTCTCTCCCCTCAGCCTCACCCAAGATACAGTCCCATATAACTACATCACTCCTTCCCTCAGCTTCACCCAACATGCAGTCCCATGTAACTACATCACTCTCTCCCCTCAGCCTCACCCAACATACAGTCCCATGTAACTACATCACTCCTTCCCTCAGCTTCACCCAACATACAGTCCCATGTAACTACATCACTCCCCCCTCAGCCTCATCCAACGTGCAGTCCCATGTAACTACATCACTCCCCCCTCAGCCTCATCCAATGTGCAGTCCCATGTAACTACATCACTCGCTCCCCTCAGCCTCATCCATTGTGCAGTCCCATGTAACTACATCACTCTCTCCCCTCAGCCTCATCCAACGTGCAGACCCATGTAACTACATCACTCTCTCCCCTCAGCCTCATCCAACATGCAGTCCCATGTAACTACATCACTCCCCCCTCAGCCTCATCCAACATACAGTCCCATGTAACTACATCACTCCCCCCTCAGCCTCATCCAACATACAGTCCCATGTAACTACATCACTCCCCTCAGCCTCATCCATTGTGCGGTCCCATGTAACTACATCACTCTCTCCCCTCAGCCTCATCCAACGTGCAGTCCCATGTAACTACCTCAGCCTCATCCAACATGCAGCCCCATGTAACTACATCACTCTCTCCCCTCAGCCTCATCCAACGTGCAGTCCCATGTAACTACATCACTCTCTCCCCTCAGCCTCATCCAACGTGCAGTCCCATGTAACTACATCACTCTCTCCCCTCAGCCTCATCCAACGTGCAGTCCCATGTAACTACATCACTCTCTCCCCTCAGCCTCATCCAACGTGCAGTCCCATGTAACTACATCACTCTCTCCCCTCAGCCTCATCCAACGTGCAGTCCCATGTAACTACATCACTCTCTCCCCTCAGCCTCATACAACGTGCAGTCCCATGTAACTACATCACTCTCTCCCCTCAGCCTCATCCAACGTGCAGTCCCATGTAACTACATCATTCTCTCCCCTCAGCCTCACCCAACATGCAGTCCCATGTAACTACATCACTCCTTCCCTCAGCTTCACCCAAAATGCAGTCCCATGTAACTACATCACTCACTCCCCTCAGCCTCATCCAACATGCCGTCTCATGTAGAACAAACCTCTCTCTCCCCTTCCATCCTCCATTACCACGCTACAATCTTCTCTGCTTTCTCTTCTCCAGCTCCATGTGCTCGGCTCCGGCTTCCTCTATACAGCACCGAGCAGTGAGGGCCGAAACCCCGCCCTCATTTGAGAGGCCACGCCCCTTCCTGTGACATCACACCTACCAGGAGCAACTCCATTCTAGTCACGACCCTTCCTCTATACAGCACAGAGCAGTGATGGCCGAAACTCCGCCCTCCTCTGAGAGGCCACGCCCCTTCCTGTGACATCATACCTACCCGGAGCAACAGCACTCTAGTCACGACCGTGTAGCTAGTGTGAATGCGGGCTGAGGTCACTGTCATGTCGGATGCGGCTGCGATTGTAGAAGCGGCGAACTTTGCTGCTATAAAGCATAAAGCCCAGAAGAGGAAGGATGTGGAGGAGACGCCATATATAAACCACCCCATAGGTAATGCTGCCTGTCAGCTATGTCACCGCTGTCCTTGTGCTTCTCTATGACCTCCTGTGCAGGAAGGATGTTTTTACAAAACCTCAAGTATCCAAAAGCTCTAGAGGTCACAATACAAGCTAATGAAGTCAAGAAGGGAGGAATACAGCTATACATTGGAGTAGGTAGTTGTTCACACTGCACTGGTGAAGTTTTGCTAAAGCTGTTGCCTAGCAGCAATGTCCACTCTATACTGGAGCCTTGTTCAGATTACGCTAGGTTCACACCTGCGTTCAGGGTCTCCGTTCTGTGGTTTCCGTCTTCTGCATGCCAGAAGACGGAAACCACAGACTGGGTCCGGCCGTGAGCGTTTTATGCTCTCCACCGCGAAACCGTTTTTTTTTTTATCCGGACACAGAGTACTGCATGTCTGACTCTGTGTCTGGATTATAAAACCTGGTTTCGCGGCGGAGAGCATGAAACGCTCACGGCCGGACAGCTTTCTCACCCATTTAAATAAATGGGTGAGAAAGCCTCCTGCAGGTTTCCGTCTCCTGCTCTGTTTTATGCAGGAAACGGAAACCTGCAGTACGGAGAGGAGAACGCAGATGTAAACGAGCCCTTAGCATGACCAGTTGGACTGAAATATTGAGGATCCCTTTAATCATGTATGATATGTGTCAGAATAATAGACCTGAAGATCTATCGCTCTTCTTAAAGGGGCGCTCCTACAATCAAAATCACATAATCACAGGATAGGACATTGTTAGAACCCCCGCCCATCAGTAGATTGAGGGTCCCGAGCCCCCCCAATCTTATTTACTTCACGGCCACAACAAGAAGTAGGTTGAATGGATTAGTGGTACAGCATGTGCGTTGTCGCCAGGACATTCGCAGTCTATGAGGCCGGTGCAGATAACCGAGTACAACGCCCTGCTGTTTCCTGCAGTCACGTACACAGTACTTATACATTAGTAAGAGTCAGTCAGATATTGATTATTCTCTGTAAATTATAGTATATGGGATGCAGGAATTGCAGAGAAGATCACTAGGTTTGGAATACAGATTCTGTGCTGGAGACTAAGCCCTTCTACATGGGAGTCTATTGGAGTCATGTCCCAGTCCTCAGGCTCTTACAAATAAAGGGGTTTTCTGGGACATATATATTAATCATCTGTCCTTATAACAGGTCATCACAATCTGATAGTGGGAGTCTGACATCTGGGACCCCCAACTATCACCTGACTGAAGATGGCGCAGAGTTCGGATGAGTGCTGTGGCTTCTTCACTGAATACCAAGCACCGCTCTATACATACAATAGAGGCTATGCTTTGTATTGTAGCTTGGGTGAGTGATGTGGCCTCCTCACAGAATATCAAGCATAGCACTATACATATCATAGGGCCATACTCTGTATTGCAGCTCAGCTCTATTCACTGGGATGGGATTGAGCTACTGTTGAATGTGAAATCATCGGCACAGAGAAGACGCAGTGAACACCCCTTCAATAGCTGATTGGTGGGGACCATGATGTTAGTCATCCACCAAACACATATTAATGACCTATCCCAGGAACACGTGAATATGTAAGTCCTGGAAAATCCCTAAGATTATTTATCATGAAGGCCCTTTATTGTATAAGTGATGTGAGATAACACAAACGATATAGCGTATGTACAGTCATGACCAAAAGTTTTGAGAAAGATACAAATATTAACTTTTACAAAGTCTACTGCTTCAGTTTTTCTAATGGCAATTTGCATGTACTCCAGAATGTTATAAAGAGTGATCAGCTTAACAGCAATAATCCCCTTTTCGATTGTTTGGGACATCTGGAAAACAGCTTATTCGGAGAAGACGAGGTGAGCGCTACCACCAGTCTTGTCTCATGCCAACTGTAAAGCATCCTGAAACCATTCATGTGTGGGGTTGCTTCTCAGCCAAGGGAATTGGCTCTCTCACAGTCTTGCCTAAAAACACAGCCATGAATAAAGAATGGTACCAGAATGTCCTCCAAGATCAACTTCTCCCAACCGTCCAAGAGCAGTTTGGCAATCAACAATGCCTTTTCCAGCATGATGGAGCACCTTGCCATAAAGCAAAGGTGATAACTAAATGGCTCAGGGAACAAAACATAGAGATTTTGGGTCCATGGCCTGGAAACTCCCCAGATCTTAATCCCATTGAGAACTTGTGGTCAATCATCAAGAGACGGGTGGACAAACAAAAACCTACAAATTCTGACAAAATGCAAGCATTGATTGTGCAAGAATGGACTGCTATCAGTCAGGATTTGGTCCAGAAGTTAATCGAGAGCATGCCAGGGAGAATTGCAGAGGTCCTGAAGAAGAAGGGTCAACACTGCAAATATTGACTTGCTGCATTAACTCATTCTAAGTGTCAGTATAAGCTTTTGTTACTCATAATATGATTGCAATTATATCTCTGTATGTGATAAAAACATCTGACAAACACACATAAAAACCAGAGGGCAGCAGATCATGTGAAAATATAATATTTGTGTCATTCTCAAAACTTTTGGCCATGACTGTATGTTTATGTCCTTCTTCCATTTCTTTTATTTCAGCTCTTATGAAATAGTAATTTGTTGCTGTTTGTGTTGATTTATATTGTAGGTGTTGCCAGGATATTAACTCATGAGGCTGGAATCGCTGATATAACAGTGCTGCAGGTAGACAACATAATACACGTATTCTATTTGTACTGCAAAATGTATTTAGTATAAATGGTTATTCCCAATGATATACTTATGGCGCATATGTAGTATTTGCCATCACTTAGTTTTTTTTGTAAGTGAAGTCCAAAGTTTTGGGTGACGAGATATTCAGAGAATGAAAGTCCCTCAGTGCTGCTTTTTGCTGCACAACAGCAGTCAACACATTTACATTTAAGCGAATGAGCTACAGTGCAGTTTCCCTGTACAGCCATTTTCCAGGAGTGCCACTGTTCAAGGGAATCTCTTCTCGAGATACATCATTGCTTTTGATTACTTGAATAACTAAGAATGGTTAAATCTGCACCCACTATGGCTGACCTCTAATGGTGACCTCAGAATATTTCATAGGGAGTTTGGGCCTAAATATATGGACCCAACATTACAAATTGTGTCATATTCTAGTGATAGAACATAGTTAACTGAATTGTTGGCGATCTAATCACTAGAATTCTTACCAAATCACGGTGAGTTTTTTTCTGCATGAGTGCATTTTAAAGAAATGAAACACAGTCTTGAGCAGTATCTTCACAGCATCAGGTGAGGAATGGAGCTACAGAAAGTAAAGTTATCCCTTAATGTACATACTATGTGTGGGATAATCCCTTTAAGGGCTAGGATGAAGTATATTAAACCAGCGACAGGTAGCTCAGTCTCACCTGAAGGTAACGCTTTTTTCCCCTTGAAAATCCAAACAACTGTTTCTAAAATATTAATTTACTTCACAATACGCAATTCAGACGACGGTGTCACCTGCAGTGGGTGACCGTTTGGGGATTCCGTCCCCCATTCTGCTTGAAAAATGTGGAGAGAAAAGTCCCGCAATAAGGACTCCGCATTGTTCAGGCGGATAACTGCTTTTTACGCGGATTGGGTTTCCATTTTTCGGAACCCTAAGTGGACCCAAAGAACAGAAACCCCAATGCAGGTGTGAACCTAGCGTAAGCAGTCTGGAGGGGGCTCCATTCTTCTATGCCCCAGTCTGCTCTAATACACCATCATGGACATGAGAAACACAGGGTTAGGTGAGATTTTAGCAAAGCTTCTCAGCCCTGCCACACAGAGAAAGGAGCAGCCTGGGGCATAGTAGGTTGGAGCAAAGAAATTGTTCATGTGTATATTGTGAAATAAATTAATATCACGGTAACAGATGCATGAATTTTCAGGGGGGGGGGGACAGAGATTACATTTAACCTGACCTATCTAGCTGTGGTCTTGGTTTAATATGCTTCACCCTTGTGACAGGCTCCCTTTAAGCCAAGGGCTATATGGTGACTTTGGCCATGGCTCCCATCTTTCAATCAAACACCACATGTCGCCCTATGACTCCTTCAATATTTTTTGTGACTGATGCAGCATCCTTGGAGTCAGGGTGCAATTCTGTTCACTTACATTGCTGAATGAGTTAAGGGGGAGAATGGTGACGTTTGGTCATTTGATAGTAGCTGTATCTAAAGTTGCTAAGTAGTCTTAGCCTAAATAATAATGAATAGCCAGGAACACATAATGTTAAGTGGATCTTTTTTATTTTACACGTTATTTCGTATACAGGGCTAGAAAGAATCACACAGTTTGATGAAAATGGATTTTTGCACAAAAAAGTGTCACTATTTTCACTGCATGGACAATTTGTGGAATAGGGCATGATGTGGCTCTGCCAAATTTATGTTCAATGGTGTAAATAATTCCTGAAGCTTACGGAAGCTATGGTTCGGTAGAAGATGCGGCTGATTTATGGTGAGGTGTTCCTCCACTGCTGCAGGGAATAAGAAGACTGGCGATGAGATTGGAGTTTTTCATGTGTTTTTTTTTTTTTTTTTTTTAATGGAAGAAATTCATAAAACCATCAACTCCTCCTCACTATGCTCCGTTCAGTTGGCCTCAATGACATTGCGCTCCGCTCAGTTGGCCTCAATGACACTGTGCTCTCCTGGTTCTCCTCTTATCTCTCAGACCGCACTTTCAGTGTATCATTTGCGGGCTCTGTTTCCTCCCCTCTTTCCCTTGCTGTTGGGGTTTCTCAGGGCTCGGTCCTAGGCCCCCTGCTCTTTTCTCTCTACACAGCCCCCATTGGACAAACCATTGCCAGATTTGGCTTCAGGTACCATCTTTATGCTGATGACACCCAATTATACACATCTTCCCGTGACATCACCCCTGCACTCATACAGAACACCAGTGACTGTCTCTCTGCTGTCTCTAATATCATGTCCTCGCTCTATCTGAAACTAAATCTCTCTAAGACTGAACTACTACTGTTTCCACCATCTAACAGATCTGTCCCTGATATATCCATTGTAGTCTCAGGCCTTACTATAACTCCTAGGCAGCATGCCCGCTGCCTCGGGCTCATGTTTGACGCAGACCTTTCCTTCACCGCCCATGTTGAATCACTCGCACGTTCATGTCACCTCCACCTCAAAAACATCTCCAGAATATGTCCTTTCCTTACCAGAGATACACTAAAGACACTTATTGTCTCTCTGATTGATTCATTCTCGCCTTGACTACTGTAACTCCTTACTAATCGGTCTTCCCTTCACTAAACTCTCTCCTCTACAATCTATTCTGAATGCAGCGGCCAGGCTCATCTATCAGGCTAGACGCTACAGCGATGCCTCGGGTCTGTGCCAGTCACTACATTGGCTGCCTATTCATTATAGAATAAAATATAAAGTTATCCCCCTCATCCACAAGGCTCTCCATAATGCCGCACCTCCATATGTTTCCTCCCTCATCTCTGTCTACCGCCCAACCCGTGTTCTCCATTCACTCAATGACCTAACACTTACATCCTCTATTATCAGAACCTCCCACGCTCGTATACAAGACTTCTCCTGAGCTGCACCACTTCTCTGGAATGCTCTATCCCGGACAATCAGATTAACTCCCAATTTCTACAGTTTCAAACGCAAACTAAAGACGCATCTTTTCAGACAAGCCTATCACAATGTCTAACGTAAACCCTTAACCATCCTCTGTCCCCGCTCCCACATTTCCCCACATGATATGATGTCATCTCATGCTAACTTTATAGGTCCAAGCTCCATCCACATGTTAAAGGACACGACTGTTGACGGCTTATAAAGTCTTATGTTTATGTAATGACAGTCACCTCTATTACAAAAGTGTCTGACCTCTGTATAAGCAATGCTGCCCCTGCTACCTCTTGTGTCACCCCCTCTACCTCACAGATTGTAAGCTCTTGTGAGCAGGGCCCTCAGTCCCATTGTGTGAAATGAATTTCTTTGTTATGTATCTGTATTTGAACCCTACAAATTGTACAGCGCTGCGGAATATGTTGGTGCTATATAAATAAAATTTATTATTATTATTCTAAAACTGACTACAATAATGTTTGGTGGACATAAATTTTTCTCTTTATTTTAACTGTGTTCCCAGAGGTAAAATGCAGATAGAACTGCTGAATCCACTTGGGCTCAGTGGCCATTATCACCCAAAGAACCTAATTCTCACCTCTCTAATATGTTCTCTAGGCAGCAATTCTACATGATACAGTTGAAGATACAAACACAACATTCCTGGAAATTGAGGAGAAGTTTGGTCCAGAGGTTAGCCGTATAGTAGAAGAGGTGACTGATGATAAGACATTACCAAAGATGGCAAGAAAGCAGCAGCAGATAGAACACGCTCCACACTGCAGCCACAAAGCCAAGTTGGTCAAATTAGCTGACAAGTTATACAACCTGCGGGACCTGAATCGTAGCACTCCAAAAGGTACTTAGACCCGCATAAGAAACTCAAAACTTGTTTATAAGCTACACTTCACCACCCCTTACAAGGATTACGCATTTTATTTAGTTTTTTTTTTTTTTAAAAAAATATATATATATATATATATATATATATATATATATATATATATATATATATGCAGAGAGATAGTAACATGGGTTTTCCCTACTCTCTAGTTCCTCAGCCCTAGGGTTTGCCTAGTCATTGCAAGTATCACAATTTTCTAACTCCTCCATTTTCACTGTTGCAGATTAAATCTGTTATGGGGGCCTGTAAGCTGGTTGTGTTATATGTAATGGGGTTGTTGCATTTGACCCTAGTATAGAGGCAATGTGGAAGCTAAAAAATTTGCCAAGGCATGCACCCTATGCCACAAATTGCTGCCCTTTTTTAATCCATATATGAACTTGATATTCTGTGCATTCCAGCCCTCTCTTTACACGTTCCAATATCTATCATGACTTTATCATAGCTCTGGAGTTACTAAACCAAAAAATCCACATGGAAAACTGCATCCAGATGTTGTCACTGCTTAGATCTTAATGTCATAATTGCTGGTGGTAATAAGTAAACTGAATATTCACATTATAATGTATTGGTGTTAAAATACATTTTCAAAGAAATATTGTAATTATCTACTTATAATAGTACCCCCTTGTGTTAAAAATGTATAGGACTGCATATGTCATTGTAGTGAGGCCGTGTTAAGTCACTATTTGATGGGCTGATATTCAAGGTAATTATTGTAAAGTGCACTCCTAGGCCAATGCAAAGGAGTGCTGATAACATATTTTTCTTTAACCACTTCAGTACCAGGCCAATTTGTGGTCCAGGACCAGACACATTTTAGGTTTATTTTGTACTAGCAATGCCCGCGACTTCGTCCGCGGCCCCATTCCTCTTTTGCGCTACACACCTGCAGCGCAGCCCCATTCCCCTTGTGTGCTACACACCTGCAGCGCAGCCCCAGCCCTGCTCCCCCCCCCATTGCCCCGCGTCCACTGCGACACCGGACTCCCCTCTCCCTCCACACATGACCCCTGCGGGCCCCTCCAAAGGGACCCCAGCCTCCCTTCTCCGCCCTTCCCCCCCCTTCCCCTTCAGCCCCGGCCAACACCCCACAACCCCCTCCCTGCGACCCCGGCCGCTATCTTCCCCTGCGACCTTGGCCTCCACCTCCCCCCAAGACCCTGGCCTCCACCTCCCCCTGCGACCCCAGTCTCCACCAAATCCCTCCCCTCCCGCGACCCCTGTAAGCTCCGCCCCCTCCATCGCTTGCTCCAATCGGAGATCAGCGTGAAGGACTGAGATGATGTCATCTCAGGTCCTTCAGCCTCCGCCAACCGGGATTTCGAGGTTTGCGGTGGCGAAAACCGGCAACCTACGGGGATCTTAAGGCGTCTATGTATCTTTCCGGGCGCTATTCTAGGTATGTGGCAAATCTCACTATAATCCGTTCGGTCGTTTCAGAGTGATTGAGGAACAAACATCCAAACGCACAAACTTTCACATTTATAATATTAGTAAGGAGAAGGATGTGCAGTTTAGAGAGCTTTAACATTTTTCTCATACGTATCATTCAAGTAATTTTTGCGTCTTTTTTGGGGACACATAGGGCTTTATTTTGATGTTGTTTTTATTTTCCAATGTGTTTTAATTTTCTTTATATCCGGGAAAATATAAACAAAATAGGAGGGAAATTGTGTCTGGTTTTCACTTTTCTTTTTTTTCTTTCTTTTTTTTTTTTTTTTAAATTTAATAACACAAAGTGCTACTGAAAAACTTTATAAAATAGTTTTTCCTCTCCGTTATGGTCATTTTTATTTTGTATGGTGTTGTCGGGGGTGGGGCTATAACAGGGGTAGGGAACGTACGGCTCTCCAGCTGTTGCAAAACTACAACTCCCAGCATGCATACTTGCTCTGCTGTTCTTGGAACTCCCATGGAAGTGAATGGAGCATATTGGGAGTTGTAGTTTCACAGCAGCTGGAGAGCCAAAGGTTCCCTTCCCCTGGGCTATAACCTTTAATAACGGAATTTTATTGGCGTATTAGTTTACTTATTTTTTAGAATGTTTTATTAAAAAATTTTACATTTTTTTTTTTTTTTTAGATATTTTTTTTCAGATGGTGTCCCCATAAGTTCATAAGAGACCTTTGGGGACATCTGATCACTTTTTTTTTTTCTGTATCGGAGGCTGATTTCCCCTGCAACTGGGGCTGGTACATTTACACCCTCCTGCACGCTGTATACACAGTATACAGAGATGATCTGAGTCCTGTAGGACCCAGCAGCTCTTGCAAGACACTGATCCCGTCGGATCACGTGACTTCTGGGTCAGAGAGTGGCCACATCATTGCGGCGCCCATAACTGTGTATACAGCGCTCATTGACTGCTGTATACACAGCAATCGAGAAGGCAGGGAAGGGAATAAACCTGTCTTCTCTCTGGGAGCTCCGGCTGAAGTTACAGCCGGCTACCAGTTTCAGCAATTGCACGATCTGTCAGAACAAGGCAACCACTGTCTGGACGTATATAGTCTATGGGTGGTCCGGAAGTGGTTAATTGTTATTGCACAGACCGACATTTGGCTATATAATCCAGCTTTTAGTTGTGTATGCCCAGCACAAAACCATACAGCTGCTCCTTATCAGGAACAGAGATAAAATGGCATGGAGCGGTGAAAGACTTATCTAATGGTGTTTCCCTCTGTTCTAGGATTCTGTATCCTTATAATGGAAAGCCTATGTCCAGTCTAAACCCAGTTGCAGACGACCATGTTTTTTTGCAGTCCGCAAACTAGTGTCATCAGTGAGTTTTCTGCATCAATGCTGTATATCCGCATATACGGACAGTGTGTGATCCGAGTTTGTGGAGACAGGAGACAAACTGAGTACATCAGTACACCATTCATGGTTTTCAGTCTCCCATAGGCTTCTATAGGCGAGTCTGTGCCGCAAGCACTGAACAGAATAGAACCTTCTCTATATTTTGCAGCGCTGACTCACGGCCCACACACTGATCCGTTTAAGTCGTGTGCATGGGTCCATAGAAATGAATGGGTCAGTGTGCTATCCAGATAGCACATTGATTTCACACACAGTTGTCTGCAAGGGGCTTTAGTGATATCCTTGCTGCTTTTAATGAGGATACAGCAGATGCTGTGCTGTATTCTACTAGGCATACATGACTAACACAGCCTCACTAGGATGGCATGCACAGACCTTATACATTTTGAACACCACTGAGTGCTATTACAAGCAGATAATTGCAATATTTCTATGACAAAACATTTTTTTCTTAATAACAATACATTACAAAGTTACTCTAAAATGTATATTATGCTCTTTATTTATTACAATTTGTATAGATGGAACAATCCCTTTAACTGAGACTGCTGCAATATATTTATTACGTATTATTTTGCAACATTTTATTTTTTACATAGTCAACCTTTACAATGCATAAGCCTTGAACCTAAACTTTGTTTTGTAGGCTGGTCTGAAGAACGAGTAGCAGAATATTTCCAGTGGGCTTTCCAGGTCGTGAATGGTCTACGTGGCACAAATGTGGTGATGGAAAAACATCTAGACCAACTATTCAAAGAGAGGGGCGTTCTAGCTTGAGTCTGCTATATGAAAATTCACACGTCCCTGCACTGGTTCTACAGTGTAAATTAAAGATCTGTAAAGTGCTGTGTTACTACATGCTCAGTGTATGTAAAAAAGGAAGATGTGAAATTATTGGTAGGATTGCTTCATGGGATGTAGGCGAGGGGAGCCTTGTGAAACGCAGAGTGTCAGGAACGCCCTTCTGACTGTAAAGCGCTACGTGCGCTGTATCGTTGACCAATGCACAGTGACACCATCTGTAGCAAGATGATGCTGCAGCTCTTTGGAGGTGGTCTGTGGATTGTCCTTGACTGTTCTCACCATTCTTCTTCTCTGCCTTTCTGATATTTTTCTTGGCCTGCCACTTATGGGCTTAACAAGAACTGTCCCTGTGGTATTTCATTTCCTTACTATGTTCCTCACAGTGGAAACTGACAGGTTAAATCTCTGAGACAACTTTTTGTATCCTTCCCCTGAACAACTATGTTGAACAATCTTTGTTTTCAGATCATTTGAGAGCGGGCTGTCCATGCTCAGCGACCATCAAACTTAACTGAACTTGAATTGTTTTGTAAAGAGGAATGGTCCAAAATACCTTCATCCAGGATCCAGGAACTGATTAAAAGCTACAGGAAGCGACTAGAGGCTGTTATCTTTGCAAAAGGAGGATCTACTAAATAGTAATGTCACTTTTCTGTTGAGGTGCCCATACTTTAGCACCGGTCAAATTTTGGTTTAATGCATATTACACATTTTCTGTTAGTACAATAAACCTCATTTCAATCCTGAAATATTACTGTGTCCATCAGTTATTAGATATATCAAACTGAAATGGCTGTTGCAAACACCAAAATATTTAGAACTAAAAATGATTAAGATTAATAGGGGTGCCCAAACTTTTTCATAGGACTGTATTCACATAGATCCCTATAGAGATCTCAGCTTTTCAGTACAGAGTGGTCCAGATCTTGTAGCTGTAATATGGATGTTCATTGTAAAACGTAGCGTTTTTTTCTTCTGCCTTTCTGCAATGTTGGGCTTTAGCCTTTGGCTATGCCCCATGTTGCATAAATGTCGCGATCCGCCTGCGACGGAAAAGCCATGGAAAGAAAAAGTGACGTTTTATAATCACTGCAAAGTGGATGGGATTCTAGTGTATCCCATCCCCACTTTTTGTTAAAATACGCACTGCAGACAGGTGGCGATTTCCAAAATCGTTGTGGTTTTGGAAATCACAGCATGTCAATGATCTCAACGGAAACACTGGCGGTTTCCCCATAGGTATAATTGAAGCAGAAAGTCTGCAAAGGAAACCTCTGTGAACTTTCTGTCAAAAGAGCTGAGGGAAGAACAATGTCAATGGGAGTCTTTCTATCAGTGCTGATTCTGCCACGAGTTATCATGGCAGTATCAGCGCCACTTTACTCCGTGTGAATGCCCCCTTACATTGGAGTATGTGTATAGGCAGCTGAAAGGTAGGGGAATTAGATGTATGGATGTGGTGTATAATGCACACTAGCTACACACCTGTGATCGAGTTTCCGTTCTTCGGGTCCACTTGCGGACTTGAAAAACAGAAACCCAATCCACTTAAAAAACGGAATGGGGAGAAATGAAGAGAAGAAATGTAACTGGGGCAGATGGAAGGGGGGCATGAAATGGGGCAGATGAAGGGGAATATGAAACTGAGGGAGAAATGGAGGGGAGGGAGATATGAAATTGGAGGTAGATGAATGGGGCCCTTAAACTGGAGGGACAATAAACTGGGGACAACTGGAGGGGGCGTTAAATCGTGAAGGTAGCTGGACCTGTCTGCCTCTAGTTGCCCCCAGTTTAATGTCCCTCTTCATCTGCCATTCATTTATTTCCCCCACAACTACCCCCACTGTTTAATGTCTCCCTCTAGTTGCCCCCAGTTTAATGTACTGCTCAAGCTGCTATTAATTTATTGTCCCCCTCCAACTACCCCTACTGTTTAATGTCCCCATCCAGCTGCCCCAGTTTCATGTCCCCTCTAGTTTCCACCAGTTTAAACTGGGGCACCAGGAGAGGGACTTAATACTGTGGGGCAGTTGGAAGGGAACATTACAATGTGGGGACATATAATGTACGGCTGACTTAGGAGGATTATACTGTGTGGGGGCACATGAAAAATGAATGAAAATGGGCGGAGTCAACGTAATTGGGCAGAGCTAAATTTACCACAGCGCGCTATGCATGCAGCACATTTTGTCCCTTTCTGTTCTTCAAAAGTTGGGAGGTATGTTTACAGGTGGAAAAAAGTTAAATAGAAGTGTTTTAGGCGAGGTTCACATTTGCATTAGAGCAAAGTGTGTCACAGCTTTACAGTCTATGGGTTCCTCGGGGTCCGCGGGTAACCACTTTTTTAGCGGATGGGCTATCTGTTTTTCAAGTCCCCATGAGGAGCCGAACGATAGTGTAAACCTAAGGCCCCGTTCACACAGGGCACGGGACCACGTATTTTGGTCCTGATTCGGATGCGGGAAGCCGCGTGAGAATAGGACCAAAATGCGACTGTTGCGCCCTCCAACAGTCACGCTTCCCGCTCCGGAGTAGTCCCAAATGAATGGGCCTAGTCCGGAGGATGCTGTCGTGAGGCGGACGCTGGGGCTGACTCAGCCACGGAATCCACCTGAAGAAAGCATTACCTTTTGTAATACATGATACATCACAGTATCATGTGTATCTTTTGGTTCCCCCACAGTATTATGTCGCTCTTCGTGTGGCACCACAGTACTGAACAATCACACCAAAAAAACTAATACCTCTCCCAGATCCCCCTGTGTTCTCTCCTGTCTCTGCTCCTGGGGACTTCAGTGACATCACTACATTGCACCGACTGCTCACAAGACTCTGGGAGCAGAGACGGGCTAAATGGTGAAGCAGCGTGGACTCGCCCTTCTAGGAGCAGAGGATATGTCACCACATAACTGGACAGATTCACTGTTCACGAGTTTGTAGAAGTTTGGTGAGGACCTTTTCACACCAGCGCCCGATCTCCGCTATGCAGGTTTCCGTTTCCTGCGCGAAACTGGGCACTGCAGGAATTTTTCAAGCCCATTCATTTGAATGGGTTTGAAAAGTGTCCGGCTGTGAACACCCATGAGCGTTTTATGATCTCCGTGGCGAAACCGTTTTTTTTTAACCTGGACACAAAGTCGGACATGCAGGACTTTGTGACCAGTTTAAAAAAAAAAACGGTTTCACCGCGGAAAGCATAAAACGCTCACCGGCGCTCACAGCCGGACACGGTCTGACAGGTTTCCGTCTTCTTCCGACACTCTGTTTATGATTTAACCAATAAAGTTGCTGTCTCTCTTAGAAAACCCATTTTCGTACTGCCCCAGGGAATTCTGAGGTAATAGAGGGGGGTCCTCCAGCCAGGACCCCCAACTATTACCCAGAATGGAAAAAGACTAAAAGCAGAGCCTCTTGTTCTAGAAGACCCAACATGTCCATGGACAACCCAGTGATGTTAGTGAGAAGTGTGTTATACTTTATTACCTCTAGAGGCGCTGTAGGGAATGTGAACGCCTGCAGTCAGGTCCGACCACAGGTTACAGGAAGGGATGGTAAAGAGCTGACAACCCTTTGGGGCTCTGTTCACACCACCTATAGACATCTATAGGTAAAATGACTTAAGTGAGATTGGAAACCCCTGAAGATCCCGAGTGCTGGGGAAAGGACATTGAGGCCTGTACAAGATTTACTACAAGGACATCCAATGAGAATAAAGACAAGGACAAAGATGTAAGAGGTAAAGGGGAGAATTTTATTTATAGATGGGGCGGGGTCATATTATATTATTATATTCCTATTATATATACTATGTCTATATGTATGTGTATGTTATTAATCTTATTTATAGATGGGGCAGGGTCATATTATATTACTATAGTCCTATTATATTATGTCTATATGTATGTGTATGATACTAATCTTATTTATAGATGGAGCGGGGTCATATTATATTCCTATTATATATACTATGTCTATATGTATGTGTATGAAACTAATCTTATTTATAGATGGGGCGGGGTCATATTATATTACTATATTACTATTATATTATGTCTATATGTATGTGTATGATATTATATTATTATATTGTACTATTTATTACTATGCATTAAAACAATATATTATGCTATTATTTTTTACTTACTGAGCCACTATATATATATATGTATGTATTAAGTTTTATTTTTAGCTACGTCTACTAACCTAGTGTATATGTGTATGAGATCTATAAATTATATTTTATTTAATTTTTTTTTTTTTTTTTTTTTTTTTTGGTACTGTAATATTAAAACTACCGGTACATATTATCCTATTTTTCTATACTAAGTTAGCGTATATGTGTATATATTCTATATGTGTGTGTGAACTATAACCTATATCTTTTTTTTTTTTTTTTCTTTTAAACTATAATTTTAAAACTACATATTATCCTATTTTTTTCTATACTAAGCTAGCGTGTGAATATATATATATATATATATATATATATATATATGTATATATATTCTATATGTGTGTGTGTGTGCGTGTCTATGTGTGAACTATAAGCTATATCTTATTTATTTTTTTAGTTTTTGTTTTTAGTTTTTTTCCTAGATTTCTATTCTACTATTTGTTTCTTCTTATACATTTATCTAATCTTTATATTTTTGTAACTACATTTTTTTTCCTATTAATTCCTATTTTTAGCTTACTATTACTACTACTTACTTCTCATCTAATCCTATTTAAGGCCATGTTTTGATCCTAAGGAAGGCGAAAACCCTGTGAGGAATGGGCCAATTATCCTCAGCATAGGGGAAAATTCCTTCCTGACCCCAAATCTGGCAATCAGAATAAATCCCAGGATCAATGGCCGCTATCTCTATGTGTCTACGTGTGGTGCCTATACCTATCATGTAGTGTGTGTGGTGCCTATACTTATCATGTAGTGTATGTGATGTGCGTCATACTTACCAGGCCTGTGCTCAGCCGAGCACAGGCCGCTCCTGGGGACGCAGAAAATCTTCACGCTGGAATGGCAAGTGTAGCACGAAGGAGGAGAGAATTGGTGTTTCATTGCAGCCGTGGTTGTACAGAGCAGCTGAGACATGGAGGAGTCGTCAAGTTCTGGGCTCTGGGCGCCGGTACGTTCTGCAAGGCATCCCAGCTTGGTGACGTATAGTTATGATGTTCCGCTGGGTGAAGGGCGCTCCTATCCTCAGGCCACTGTAGATGTTGCTTCTCCAGAACTGGCTGAAATGGTGTAAATGGTGGCCGTGCTCTCCTCTGTTCCAGTTCCTCCCAGCTGATGGTAGAAAAGAATGGATGTTCCTTGATGTTCCTGCACAAACCCAGGCGCTGCTTAGGATTCTTGCATAGCAGATTTTCAATAAGATGTTTCAAATCCGCATAAACGTCAGCTGGAAATTCAGGCTTTTTGGTGAGCTTGGCTATAAAGGCTTCCCGTCGGATTGAACCTTCATACAACGGTTGGTGTCCTGTTGCTATCTTGGACACCACGATTCCTAAGCTCCACCAGTCCACTGCTATGCCATATCCTGGTTTGAAATGCACCTCTGGGGCCATATAGTTGTAGGTGCCCGTCAGGCCACAGATTTTGGTGGAGGCGGTGATTCCATCTCGGGCCAGCCCCAGTTCGATGATACGGGTGTGGCCTTCTGCATCCAACATGATGTTCGCTGGCTTGATATCACTGTAATGAAATAAAAGAAGAAAATGAGGATCTGCCCAGTGACAATGGAGATGGGGGATGGGTAAATACAAGACCAGGCAGAATAGCCAGGCAGGACCCTAGGAAAGCTGGGTGCATGAAATCCAGAATGTAAAGGAGAGACATAGAAGGAAGAAAGTTCTTACCGGTGGACGATGCCGTGTCCATGGAGGAACTGAAGTCCACAAATAATCAAATCCGCCAGGCTGCCTCCAGACAGATACTCGGTGATGAAGTATGCCCGCTGCTCAGAGTGGTGTGCGGCATAGAGGTGGCATATGAAGAGGCATTCTCTGGCAGCGGCGAGTATCTGCTGCTCTCTCAGGATGGTCTCCATATCGTCCTCTCTTTTCTCGATGGTCTTGATGGCCATGACTGTCGGCCAGGGACTGATGCCAGGAAAACCTGAAGGAGACAAATAGAAAATGGTTGTTACATCGAAAAGGAAAAGGGGCTCATACGCATCATGTAGTATCAGCTCTGGGATTGTGTATGGAAAGGCAATAAAGGGGGTCTCTACTATTACCATATGGGAATGGACAGAATAGGCACAAGATGGCTGGGTGGATTGGTTTGGGATCAGCATTTGGCTCAATTTAGATCACTTTTTTTTTTCATCTGTTTTTCTGATCCGTTTAATGAATGCCAACAGATCGTCGTCCGTATACATAGAGGTAAATGTTAAAAACAAAATGGATCCATTTTCTACACAGAAGGGTAGTCTACCATACTTATGTCTCTGCAAATAGAAAAATGCAAGATATGGATTATATGATCAGAATAGAGCCTTATTCACATTGGACCAATATATGTATTGTATAGCATAGACCAGGACATGGATATAAACAGTCCGCCCCCCACAGCTCTGATCCTGAGATCCTCCATGAGTCAGAGTACCCCTTTATATTAACACTAAACCTAACTATGGTGATACACAGAGCGGATGAGATATGGGGCCTACAACAGTGGTCATAGGGGCAGGAAAGTCTCTGGGTATCCTTACAGTCGCCCCATAGACAAAGACATTAGCAACCTTTGACGTAGTATTACATCATGGGTCGCATGGGGTTGTATGGAGAGAGCTCACGAGCTGAGCTCTCTCCATACACAGCAGATTCCAGCTGTATAATACAGCCAGGACATGCCACTAACAGCAGCGGTCGGTGCTGTTAACCCTTTACAAACTGCGGTCAAACGCGACCGCAGTGTGTAAACTGTGCAGGCGGCACGGCGCCATTTTCCGCTGATCGACGCCCTCCTGAACGTCACCAGAAGTTGCTATGAAGGCTTCCAGGCTTGTCATAGCATTGGTTCTATTGCACGATGCCAGAGGCAGCCTCTAATAGAACTGTTGTGATTTTGCTATTCACTGCAATACTGTAGTATTGCAGTGAATAGTATGAGCGATCAGACCCCCTAGGTTTCAAGGTACCTAAGGGGTCTGATCATAAATGTAAAGGAAGAAAAAAAAAAGTTTTTCAAAGTATTAAAAAAATAAAAAAATATATAAAAATTCAAATAACCCCCCTTTCCCTATATCAGATATAAAAGTAAATAAAGAACATTAAACATAAACATATTAGGTATCCCCGCGCTCCAAAATGCCCGAACTATTAAAATATTAAAACATTTATCCCATACTACGTCATCTTGTCCTGCATAAAAAGACACCGCACCCAGCTCCATACATGTAAATATGAAAAAGTTACAGGTGTCAGAACATGACGACACAGTTTTTATTTTCTATTTTGCAAAGATTTTCATTTTTTAAAAAGTATTAAAACATTAAAAATACTATATAAATTTGGTATCGCCGTGTTCGTACAGACACGTAGAACACAGGTAACATGTCATTTGTACCAAACAGTGAACGCTGTAAAAATTAAACCCATATGAAAATGGCACAAATGCATTTTTTCTCCAATTGCACCTCATTATGAATTTTTTTCCAGCTTCCCAGTACATTGCACAGCATATTGAATGGTGCCAATACAAAGTACAATTTGTCCCGCAAACAATAAGCCATCATGTGACTCTGTGAACTGAAAAATGAAAAAGTTATGGCTCTTGAAATGTGAGGAGGGAAAAACGAAAATGCGAAACCAAAAAATGGTCTGGTCCTTAACCCCTTAACGCTCTGGTCAGTAATAGTACGTCCTTGCAAGTAGCACGTTCGATCTCAGGTCAGTACTTATTACTGACCAGTAATGGCGCGGGCACAGAAGCTGGGCCCGCGCCATTACACCCGACACTCGGCTGCATTACACAGCCGAGAGCCAGGACGAGCTGCCCCGGTGAATTGCTCCTATCGGCAGTATTAACCCTGTCGATGCCGCAGACACTTGTCCGCGACATTGAGAGAGTTTTGCTAAGTCTGCCCCCCCTGGGCACCCCCCGTGGCGAGATCGGGGGGGTGCCCTGATGAATTCTATGTAGCCCGGGGTCTGGTTAGTGACCCCAGGCTGCTAGGACCCCCTGCCGTGCTTGATCCTGCCGTGATGCCAGAAGTGTGTCTGCAATACATGTGTATTGTAGGCTATAGTACTGGACCAGCAATCAGAGTATTGCTGGTCCAAGTATACTTATAGGACAAATAAAAAATGTTAAAAAAAAGTTTAAAAAAAAATAAAGTGTGTGAAATAAATAAATTAATCAAGCCCCAAAATTCCATTTTTCTATATCAAATGAGCATATTTGGTATCGCTACGTCCGTAACATCCTGTACCATAAAACTAAAACATTAATTCACCTATATGGTAAACATCAAGAATAAAAAAAACGGGAAAAAAAAAACGCCGGAAATAATTATTTTTTTGCCATCTCACCTTAAAAAATATGCTATAAAAAGTGATCAAAAAGTTGTATGTACACCAAAACAGTACCAATGAAAAGCACAGGTTGTTTAGCAAAAATTAAGCCCTCAACCAACTCTATCAATCGAAAAATAAAAATGTTACGCATCTCAGAAGATGGCGATGCAAAAAACATTGATTAAGGGCTAGTTCACACGTAAAAACCTCCTGGCTTATTTTGGTCCTGAAAAAACCGCTTCCTAATTAGGAAGCTTTTTTTTGACCTTGCCAAGCTTTTTTTGGAGCTTTTTTTTGTAAAAACCACTTCCAAAAAAAAGACAGGCTGTTTTCCCCTCCCATAAAGTGAATGGGCTGAAAAACCGCTAGCGTTTTTTTTCCGTGCTTATTTTTGCAAAAAAACGCGCGATTTTGCCTCCCATTCACTTCTATTGCTTTCTTCAGGCGGAAAACGCCTGAAGCAAGGTCATGTCGCATCTTTTTTCTGCTAGCTGAAAAATAACTAGCAGAAAAAAAAAGCTAGCAGAAAAAAAAGTTAGCAGAAAAAAAAAAGCTAGCTGTTCACATAGGGCTCCATTGTAAAGGGGCTGATTTTGAAGCGAAATCCGCTGTCAAAAACCTCCCCTTTGCCCACGTGTGAACTAGCCCTATGTCCCCAAATGGGTTTTTGTTCGGCAAAATTCTAACGCATAAAAAAATCTATAAATGATGTATCACCGTAACTGTACCGACCTGCAGAATAACGTTCACATGATACTTATGCTGTACGCCATGTGGAAAAACATTTAAAAAGTGAAATGCAATGCCAGAATTGATTGTTTTTTTGTTTTTTTATCCAGCAAAAAAGAGTTAGGGTGCATTCACACGGAGTAACGTGCCGCATGATGTGGCACGTATACGGCGTGTGAGACTTTGAGCGCCGTATACGCTCCCATTGATTTCAATGGGAGCTTGGATCGTATACGCCGCTTTATTTTGCGGCCGTGATTTTGAGGCCGCAAAATCACGGCCGCAAAATAACGTGGCATATACACTCACCGGCCACTTTATTAGGTACACCTGTCCAACTGCTCGTTAACACTTAATTTCTAATCAGCCAATCACATGGCGGCAACTCAGTGCATTTAGGCATGTAGACATGGTCAAGACAATCTCCTGCAGCTCAAACCGAGCATCAGTATGGGGAAGAAAGGTGATTTGAGTGCCTTTGAACGTGGCATGGTTGTTGGTGCCAGAAGGGCTGGTCTGAGTATTTCAGAAACTGCTGAACTACTGGGATTTTCACGCACAACCATCTCTAGGGTTTACAGAGAATGGTCCGAAAAAGAAAAAACATCCAGTGAGCGGCAGTTCTGTGGACGGAAATGCGTTGTTGATGCCAGAGGTCAGAGGAGAATGGCCAGACTGGTTTGAGCTGATAGAAAGGCAACAGTGACTCAAATAGCCACCCGTTACAACCAAGGTAGCCAGAAGAGCATCTCTGAACGCACAATACGTCGAACTTTGAGGCAGATGGGCTACAGCAGCAGAAGACCACACCGGGTGCCACTCCTTTCAGCTAAGAACAGGAAACTGAGGCTACAATTTGCACAAGCTCATCGAAATTGGACAATTGAAGATTGGAAAAACGTTGCCTGGTCTGATGAGTCTCGATTTCTGCTGCGACATTCGGATGGTAGGGTCAGAATTTGGCGTCAACAACATGAAAGCATGGATCCATCCTGCCTTGTATCAACGGTTCAGGCTGGTGGTGGTGGTGTCATGGTGTGAGGAATATTTTCTTGGCACTCTTTGGGCCCCTTGGTACCAATTGAGCATCGTTGCAACGCCAAAGCCTACCTGAGTATTGTTGCTGACCATGTCCATCCCTTTATGACCACAATGCACCCAACATCTGATGGCTACTTTCAGCAGGATAATGCGCCATGTCATAAAGCTGGAATCATCTCAGACTGGTTTCTTGAATATGACAATGAGTTCACTGTACTCCAATGGCCTCCACAGTCACCAGATCTCAATCCAATAAAGCATCTTTGGGATGTGGTGGAACGGGAGATTCGCATCATGGATGTGCAGCCGACAAATCTGCGGCAGCTGTGTGATGCCATCATGTCAATATGGACCAAAATCTCTGAGGAATGCTTCCAGCACCTTGTTGAATCTATACCATGAAGAATTGAGGCAGTTCTGAAGGCAAAAGGGGGTCCAACCCGTTACTAGCATGGTGTACCTAATAAAGTGGCCGGTGAGTGTACGTTCCAGGCTCCCATTGAAATCAATGGGAGCTTTTATGGCGCTCAAAATCTCACAAGCCGTATACGTGCCAGGTCACTCGGCCCCTTACTCCGTGTGAATGGACCCTTAATAAAAAAAATAGTCAATAAGTTATAGGCACCCAAAAATGGTGTGATTACAAAATACAAAAATAAAAAAAATACAAGCACTCATATGGCCACGTCACCACAAAAATAAAAAAAACTATAGCTTGAATAATGTGAAGACAAAAAACACCCAAAATCGCCAAATGCATCAGGAGGGGAATATATAAACGGTGCAAGCGTATATCAGGATACAGACCAGTTTTGCAGCTTACAAGAGAAAAAACAATAGAAGAGACCGCCAAAGTGACCCCCCCAATCATAGGAGCTACTGTCCCCCGCACAGCTTACATATTACCTCTTCACCATCCGCTGTGCATTCACGTCTGGGATACTAATACTCACTACACCCCCTGATAAATTCTTTGAGGGGTGCAGTTTCCAAAATGGGGTCACTTGTGGGGGTTTCCCACTATTGTGGTACTTCTAGGGCTCTGTAAATGCAACATGGTATCTAAAAACCATCCTAATGAAATTGCTGACCGAAATCCCTAAAGGTGCTCTTTGATTTCTGAGGACACGTATTGAGTCACATTGCACAGTAGGGCCACATATGGGATATTTCTACAAACTGCAAAATCAGAGAAATAAATATTATGGTATGTTTTGCTGTTAACTAGAGATGAGCGAACAGTGTTCTATCGAACACATGTTCGATCGGATATCAGGGTGTTCGCCATGTTCGAATCGAATCGAACACCACGTGGTAAAGTGCGCCAAAATTCGATTCCCCTCCCACCTTCCCTGGCGCCTTTTTTGCACCAATAACAGCGCAGGGGAGGTGGGACAGGAACTACGACACTGGGGGCATTGAAAAAAATTGGAATAAGTCATTGGCTGCCGAAATCAGGTGACCTCCATTTTAGACGAATAGTGGATTTCAAATCCGGGTCATATGAGAATGTGAACTTTGTGACTATGAGACAGGGATAGCTGTACAGGCAGGGATAGCTAGGGATAACCTTTATTTAGGGGGGAATGTTATTAAAAATAACTTTTTGGGGCTCTATCGGGTGTGTAATTGTGATTTTTGTGAGATAAACTTTTTCCCATAGGGATGCATTGGCCAGCGCTGATTGGCCGAATTCCGTACTCTGGCCAATCAGTGCTGGCCAATGCATTCTATTAGCTTGATGAAGCAGAGTGTGCACAAGGGTTCAAGCGCACCCTCGGCTCTGATGTAGCAGAGCCGAGGCTGCACAAGGGTTCAAGCGCACCCTCGGCTCTGATGTAGGAGAGCCGAGGGTGCACTTGAACCCTTGTGCACCCTCAGCTCTGCTACATCAGAGCCGAGGGTGCGCTTGAACCCTTGTGCACACTCTGCTTCATCAAGCTAATAGAATGCATTGGCCAGCGCTGATTGGCCAATGTATTCTATTAGCCTGATGAAGTAGAGCTGAATGTGTGTGCTAAGCACACACATTCAGCTCTACTTCATCGGGCTAATAGAATGCATTGGCCAGCGCTGATTGGCCAGAGTACGGAACTCGACCAATCAGCGCTGGCTCTGCTGGAGGAGGCGGAGTCTAAGATCGCTCCACACCAGTCTCCATTCAGGTCCGACCTTAGACTCCGCCTCCTCCAGCAGAGCCAGCGCTGATTGGCCGAATTCCGTACTCTGGCCAATCAGCACTGGCTAATGCATTGTATTGGCTTGATGAAGCAGTGCTGAATGTGTGTGCTTAGCACACACATTCAGCTCTACTTCATCGGGCTAATAGAATGCATTGGCCAGCGCTGATTGGCCGAATTCCGTACTCTGGCCAATCAGCACTGGCTAATGCATTGTATTGGCTTGATGAAGCAGTGCTGAATGTGTGTGCTTAGCACACACATTCAGCTCTACTTCATCGGGCTAATAGAATGCATTGGCCAATCAGCGCTTCCCAATGCATTCTATTAGCGTGAACTGAGTTTGCACAGGGGTTCTAGTGCACCCTCGGCTCTGCTACATCAGATTGCTACATCTGATGTAGCAGTGCCGAGTGTGCATCAGATGTGTAGTTGAGCAAAACTGACTCAGCACTGCTAAGTCTGCATTCGCATAGGAATGCATTGGCCAGCCTTCGGCCAATCAGCGCTGGCTCTGCCGGAGGAGGCGGAGTCTAAGGTCGGACCTGAATGGAGACTGGTGTGGAGCGACCTTAGACTCCGCCTCCTCCAGCAGAGCCAGCGCTGATTGGCCGAATTCCGTACTCTGGCCAATCAGCACTGGCTAATGCATTGTATTGGCTTGATGAAGCAGTGCTGAATGTGTGTGCTTAGCACACACATTCAGCTCTACTTCATCGGGCTAATAGAATGCATTGGCCAGCGCTGATTGGCCGAATTCCGTACTCTGGCCAATCAGCACTGGCTAATGCATTGTATTGGCTTGATGAAGCAGTGCTGAATGTGTGTGCTTAGCACACACATTCAGCTCTACTTCATCGGGCTAATAGAATGCATTGGCCAATCAGCGCTTCCCAATGCATTCTATTAGCGTGAACTGAGTTTGCACAGGGGTTCTAGTGCACCCTCGGCTCTGCTACATCAGATTGCTACATCTGATGTAGCAGTGCCGAGTGTGCATCAGATGTGTAGTTGAGCAAAACTGACTCAGCACTGCTAAGTCTGCATTCGCATAGGAATGCATTGGCCAGCCTTCGGCCAATCAGCGCTGGCTCTGCCGGAGGAGGCGGAGTCTAAGGTCGGACCTGAATGGAGACTGGTGTGGAGCTATCTTAGACTCCGCCTCCTCCAGCAGAGCCAGCGCTGATTGGTCGAGTTCCGTACTCTGGCCAATCAGCACTGGCCAATGCATTTCTATGGGGAAAAGTTAGCTTGCGAAAATCGCAAACTGACAGGGATTTCCATGAAATAAAGTGACTTTTATGCCCCCAGACATGCTTCCCCTGCTGTCCCAGTGTCATTCCAGGGTGTTGGTATCATTTCCTGGGGTGTCATAGTGGACTTGGTGACCCTCCAGACACGAATTTGGGTTTCCCCCTTAACGAGTTTATGTTCCCCATAGACTATAATGGGGTTCGAAACCCATTCGAACACTCGAACAGTGAGCGGCTGTTCGAATCGAATTTCGAACCTCGAACATTTTAGTGTTCGCTCATCTCTACTGTTAACCCCTTATTTGTTACAGAAAAATGTGGTTTGAGATGGAAAATGTGCATAAAAAAGTGACATTTGGAAATTTCACCTTCATTTTGCATTAATTCCTGTGGCACACCTAAAGGTTTAATAAAGTTCCAATATACAATTCTGAATAGTTTGAAGACTACCGTTTCAAAAATGGGGTCATTTATGGGAGTTTTCTATTATATAGGTCCCTCAAAGTCACTTCACAACTAAATAGGTCCCTAGAAAACAAAATCTTGAAATTTTCTTGAAAATCTGACAATTTGCTACTAAAGTTATAAGCCTTCTAACATCCTAGAAAAGTAAAAGGACATTGAAGAAACAATGCCAATATAAAGTAGTCATATGGGAAATGTTAATTAGGAAGAATTTTGTGTGTTATCACTGTCTTTGTTTTCACGAGAATAACAGAGACTTTCAAAATTGATAATTTTATTAAATTTTCAGTATATTGTCCTTTTTTTAACAAACAAACGCAAAGTATAATGACCAAAATTTACCACCAACATAAACTACAATGTGTCACAAAATAACAATCTTGGAATCACCTGGATAGGTAAATGCATTATGAAGCTATCCTCACATAAAGTAAAAGATGTCATATTTGAAAAACGGGGTCTGAGCCTTAAGGTCCAAAGTACCCTTAAGGGGTTAACCACTTCCGGACCGCCCATAGACTATAAACGTCCGGATAGTGTTTGCCTAGTTCTGACAGGACGTACCAGTACGTCCAGTCAGAACACAGCAGCTGCACGGAGATCGTGCTATATTATATACTTCATGTCTCAAAGACTGCGGAGGCCATAGGTACCCCCTCAGTCCCTCCCATTAGCCATAGAATAGAGAGCTGGTAAGTATTGGTGCCCATACATCTTCAATTGTTGGGCGGTGGAGTCAGAGTTGGGGCATATTTTGGCCTGAGTTGGAAAAAGTTACCGACTTTGACTCAAAGCTTCAAAATAAAATGATTCTTTTTAATTCTATTCTACAATGATTGATATTGTATAATTAGACATATAGTTTGTCACATGTTTACTCTTATAGGAATCAATCACTAGAGGAGATTTACGGATTCTGACCTATCTTGGCAGCCATTTATGAAGGAGTCGTCGGAGTTGGTGGTTTGGCCTACGGGGTCTGCAGCCCCGGACCAAACGCTGGTTCTGCCAATATCTATTTCTACCAATTTCCAATACACATACAGGCACATTTTGACCGAGGTTGGAAGTTTTTTTGATAGGGGGAGGTGAGTGAGTCAGTGTCGCACCTCTGTCCGCATCTTATCCCCAGGGAGAACAGATCGGGCACTTCTTCTATGACCTGACGTTATCTGCCAGGGGAGATTCAGTAGCTCACTGTTCACACGAGGTAGCTGGAAGATCTGGTTTGGTTGACATTTGTTTAACCTATATGGACACCTTCAGCTTTAACCCATCCGAAGGCAGATATAGGGGTTGTGAAAAATCTCCCATAACCTCAAGGACAGGACCTGAGAACTGATCTGTAGATGTCAAACTCCAGGTCACTGCAAAACTGGGTGGTAACTAGATTTTATTGTCCTAATCCAGCAGTAAAAGGGTTACATCAGCGACCTTCCTCCTCCATTGACCATTTAATTATTTCCTATCTGTAATTAGTTTAGAGGATATTAATGGAATTTTGTTCTAAGGGGTCAAATATTCTTTACAAAGCAAATTACGATGGGCTTGGATGTTATTCTTTCCAATTACAGGGTCATTTTATGCTTGGGTGTATATGTTCTGTACAGATGAGAGTGTCCAGATACCCCGAGAGCACGCACACGGCACACGCAGGGTCTTCTGTTCAACCTACGTCATAGGCACACAGGGCTCATGTATCAGGGTTACCAGGACAGAAATTGGCAATCACAGCAGGAAATGCAAAGTGTGTGCAATGTACAGCATCATAAAGGGGACGGGAATGGGTCCTCAAGCGAACTCAGATGGTTGGGTATTCAGTCAAGTGGCTTCATACAATCTCACATTTCCTGCAGCAGGCCATGAACACTAAAAAATCTGTCATAACATAGCTGAGGTTTTGCTGCAATTGGATCCAGTCCCACCAGTTCCCTATTAGTGGATACATAGGTAAATATATAGCACTGTTGTTTCGAATAGACAGGAATTGATCCCCTAGCCATACGGCCACAATATGAAAACTGCAGAATTAGGGTTATGTGGCTCAGTACTTTTCAGTCTTGTGCAGTCCTAGCCTTAATGGCTAGTACATTGAGCTGAGAATGCATGGTTTTTCACTAAGGGGATGGCAAGAAGCAAGACACCTCCTTATCTACCCCCGCAGCATACTATTGTACATGTTGAAGTCTAACGTGTCTGATTCTCCTTTGACCTGACATTTGCTGTAGAGCCTTTAAAATCAATTTCGGGGATCTGAAAATGGCAAAGAACTGGATTGTACAGTGGCACAATAACTATTAGGCAGTGGCGTAACTACCGCCATAGCAGCAGAGACAGCTGCCACAGGGCCCGGGACATTAGGGGCCTGGTGACAGCCGCTACCGCTGCTATCATTATACTCGGGGGTGGGGGGGTGTCTTTTCGGACCCCTGTGTATAATGATTGGCAGACCGGGAGAGGTAAGAAACATAAAAATCACTGTTACTTACCTTTCCATGATCCGGGCAGGCTTCGGTCTAGTCGCCCGACGTCAGATGAGCCGGGCCTGCGTCCCGGGTCATGTGACCTCTGACGTAATTGAAGATCGACTACTTCGGAGGGCGACAGTGTAGGAGCCGGGAGATAGGTGAGTAACAGAGTTTTTTTTTAATGTTTTTCTCCCCCTGGGTCTCCGATTATTATACTCTGGGGTCTGAAAAGACCCCAGAGTATAATAATTGTTTATGGGTGTTCATTATGGGGGATAATACTGTGTGCAGGGGCCACTATGGGGGATAATACTATGTGCAGAGGCCACTATGGGGGATAATACTGTGTGCAGGCGCCACTATGGGGGATAATACTGTGTGCAGGGGCCACTATGGTGGATAATACTGTGTGCAGGGGCCACTAAGGGACATAATACTGTGTGCAGAGGCCACTATGGTGGATAATACTGTGTGCAGGGGCCACTATGGGGGATAATACTGTGTGCAGGGGCCACTATGGGGATAATACTGTGTGCAGGGGCCACTATGGGGGATAATACTGTGTGCAGGGGCCACTATGGGGATAATACTGTGTGCAGGGGCCACTATGGGGTATAATACTGTGTGCAGGGGCCACTATGGGGATAATACTGTGTGCAGGGGCCACTATGGGGTATAATACTGTGTGCAGGGGCCACTATGGGGATAATACTGTGTGCAGAGGCCACTAAGGGACATAATAGTGTGTGCATAATAGTGTGTGGCGTAACTAGGAATGGGGGCCCCAAGGTGAACATTTGATATGGAGGCCTACCCCGACTGACCAACCCCCAAACTGCGTTCCTGCATACAGTATTATCCCCTGAAAATATCCTCAATACAAAATAAATAAACCGCTTACAAACCATACAATAATATTCCATAGTAGTATTCCTATATAATAGTGTTTCAAACATATGTGATACTCGTAGCGCTAAAGTTCTGTAATGTCCAAATATGATAAGGGGGCTGGGGAACATACACGTCATCTTCTGCTGGTCAAGATCCTGGAAATATATGATGGTGTAGAGTCGACAGAACTGGCCCCTGGGCATCAAACTCCGCAGTCCGTTTCCCGCTCACTGGGAGATGATATTGTGGAATAATTGGTTGTATGTCAATGGATTTAACTCATTGTGCAATAACACAATTGACCCCTTTGTTTGCTGTTTAGATCCCGCTTAATTTAGGGATATTAGTGAAGAAAACAAATCTGTGCCTGACGCCATATTGCCAAAATTCATCTCCCTTTGTACAAGTAGCTGTGTAATGACTGTAGGATGATTTAGATGGTGCAGAGGTGAGTTTGTCTTTCAGGCACAGCTCATTATGAGATAATTTGTTAATTTTTCTGTGGCTTCAATATCACTGCGGGTGCTTTAATCTGATCTGTTATCAGTGCAAAAGTTTTAAGCAGGTGTGGGAAAAATGTAATTAAAAAAATAAAAGAAAAGAAATTTTAAAAAAACCCCTTAATCTAGGATCAGTAAGTGAAAAATGGCAAATCTCATTGAAAATAAAGTTTTGGCACAGTGAGCACCGCAAAATTACTTGTGGCCAATCCGGTGGGGTCTACGGTAGCGGCGATATGAATGGATTATACAAAACCATCAGCGCCAATCTGCAGCATGGATGGGTGTTGTGCTGTACACCAAGAAGGCCTGTTTGTTTGTGTGATCATTGCAGGTCCCTGCGACTAATTCTTCCCCCATCGACCCCACCAAACATAGCCTCGTTCTTTATTGTCACTTGTTATAGTTGCAATACACCTCTGTTGCCATAAACCTAATTTAAAAAGGCCTAATATATGTAGAAGATTGACACGTGAGACATGAAGAGGCGCGTAGATAGATCGATAAACGCAAAAGCATTGGCGTAGATATGGTCTAAGGTGCCGCATCTTTGGCGCAAGGCCTATTCTTGCATTAAAGAAGTACCACATCCACTGTTCTTTCCTTATTCACCACTTTCCACAAATTTGGTGGAGCGGCATGGGTTGAGCTGGGGATGCCTCAGCCCACACATTTATTATAACTTTCCCCAGTTCATTGGCATCTGTTATACATGTCCTCTATGCCAGTTCCTTTAAGGGGGCATTCCCATGGAGGAAAATGGTGAAGAATTTGGTGTGGAATTTCAGCGCTGAAAAAAAAAGGTCTCCCATTGACTTCAATGGGTTCGGGAAGGGCAGTTTATATATATATATATATATATATATATATATATATATATATATATATAGTAAAGATATAGGTAAAACTCAGTTTCTAAAACACACTTGAGGAGATCTATGAAGACTAGAGATGAGCGAACAGTGAAATATTTGAGAGTTGATATTTGTTTCGAGTAGAGCCTCAATATTCGACTACTCGATCAAATATCGAATCCCATTATAGTCTATGGGAATAAATGCTCGTTTCAGGAGGAACCACTATTCGACTAAAGGAGAGTCACCAAGTCCACGAATATCAGGAGGAGAGTGTGTAGGAGGAGCGCCGTGCAGTTAAAGCGCACGGACCCCATTATAGTCTATGGGGTCCGTGCGCTTTAACTGCACAGCGCTTGCAGTTGCGCTGATAAAAAGTAAGCTCCCTCGTAACCGCAAGCTGCCAGCTCTCCCAACTAGCAAAGACGAGCCTGCGGCAAATCAACGCTGGTTCTGCAGCAGGCTCATCCTTGCTAGTCAGGAGAGCTGGCAGTTTGCTGTTACGAGGCAGCTGACTTTTTTGTCATAGGAATGCATTGACCAGCGTTGATTGGCCAGTGTACAGCATTCGGCCAATCAACGCTGGTTCTGCCGGAGGCTCGTCTGTGAGAAGGCGGAGTCTAAAATCGGACCACAATAGAGACTGCTGTGGTCCCTCCGCCTCCTCACAGACGAGCCTCCGGCAGAACCAGCGTTGATTGGCCGATTGCTGTACACTGGCCAATCAACGCTGGTCAAGTCATTCCTATGAGAAAAAGTCAGCTCCCTCATAACAGCAAGCTGCCTGTTCTCTTCACAGGGGTACTGTTCAACCACTATTACAAAACTATCACAGCCTGGCTGATTGGTCTCAATTCTGAAATAAATAAAAAAAAATGTAACTTTTATTGCTTGCCACATAGGCTAAAAACGTCCACAAACAATACACAGATAACGCCCATATAGGTTACAATTGCTGAACTAGGATGGGTATAATCCTCCCTCAGCACATATATAGTCAATGTAAGTATAGGTGAGTATTGAAAGTAGAGGATGCTGCTCGAACATAACAACTCAACCTATATCTTTTGTTCAAATGACTCTGTGTAATTCATCGTGTGATGTGTAGATAAGCTATATTCACTTTGTAACCACTAGAATGGGTAAAATATTAAAAGCGTGACAGGTGCTTTCAAAGATAACTCAGAGCAAACAATTTAGTTTTTATCTAGATTCAGTCCTGCATTACCCCTATATTATCACAGTTAAAGCATGCTCAATCCCCTGTGATGGAGTATGGTTTGTATCCCACAGCAATGCTCAATTATACCGCTATATTAGGTGGCAGCAGTGTCAACAGTATTGTTCAACTTCTATCACAACATTGACACCCCACTGACAACTGGATCCTAGTACATAGACCCCGATGCTAATGGAGCGCTATATGATAAATGCCGCAGTCTGGCTGTAAGCTCTACGCGTTTCACCTGTATATAAACAGATTCATCAGGAGCCAAATATGTGATTATCTTGGCACAGTAACCTTCTGATAACAAATAAAGCACTATATTCGATGTGCAGTAATAACTGCAGTTCTTGAGGCACTGATGGTGTGCCCCAATACTTAGAGTGTCTGACGTCTCGCCTGTGCTCGCACACCAATAAATAGTGCCGAGCGTATTGAAGACACGCCCCCATTTCGCGTGCCGCCAAACGAGTGACCAATCACACCACGTCAACTCCCCCCACCCATCCGCATCCCTCTGGGGGCGTTGCTCCGTTCACGTGTCAATATTATTTTTAATAAATTCCCCTCAATATGTGTTTGTGTACCACTTTTGATTATACTTGAGACTTTATTTTTCTAGTATGTGATAGCACCAAGGATGTGGAACTATTTGCAGTACAAAGCAAGTAAACAGGATTTTACAAAACTCTGTAATCTGCATAGATATTTTAGGGCACGGTTTAGAGCTACAAATCTGCATTATGCTCTCTCTGATTTGTAGTGCAAAGGGTTAAATTTGTTGCAAATACATGGTAAAATAGACCCCTAACATGGAATTAAACACTTCCTTAGAACTGTTTGTTTCAGACTACAATTTCATTCTGCGGCACTGCCTGTGTGTAAAGTGGACCAGGCCTTTAGTAGCTTTCTCTTAGACCTGCCTTAATGTAATACAGGTATAGGTCACCATTATGTGCAGTATAATAAAACCTATGTTAATACTCCTTAATTTTTATATGCCAGTGGCCTTCTTGTGGCTTTCCAAATTCATGTGACATATTAATATATAATTCATAAAAGGTTATCATTGCAGACAATATAGGTAAGCAATGAAATGAGAAATACAATATATGGATCAATAACTGGATTTACGTGTTCTTGATTTTGTGAATCGTGTGATAACCATTGGAGGACAAAATTGATGTGTCTTTTGTATACATCTTAAATTACAAATCCTAAAATGTATAAAGTGCCAACTAGACAGTCTAAAAATGTGCCAGACTTAATACAGTGGCTGATACTGGATAATAACTCTGGTGCATCTTTAGAATGGATTCACGCCTCTGCTCAGTTTCCGTTCGGGTATTCTGAGCAGGACTTTTCTCTGCATTTTCCAGGCAGAAACCTGGCGGACCCCATTATAGTCTATATGGTTCACAGTGTAAAGGCTTTTTAAGCGGATTGGGTTTCCTCTTTTTTTTTGAGTCCCCGTGAGGATCCGAAGAACGGAAAACCGAGCGCAGGTGTGAACCTAGCGTTAGACTTTGGTTATATCACATATTAGCTGGATCACTTTGTCATAATTTCATTGTACACATTACAACTTACCCCTGCAGCCATTTTTCGTTTTTGACTCCCCACTTTCCAAAAACTATAACCTTTTTTTCCCCCCCTTGTTCACAGAGCTGAATGGGGGCTTAATTTATGCAGGACAAATTGCACTTTATAACAGTACCATTTAATATTCCATAGCAAAGTATTGGGAAGTGGGATAAAAAATTAGAATAAGAATAGAATTAGAGAAAAACTGCATTTGTGTGACTTTCTTACGTCATTGTTTTTATGGCATTCAATGTGCGGACAAAATGATGCGTCATCTGTATTGTGAGTTGGTATGATTACAGCAATACAATTTGTCCTCAGTGCTCCATTGTCCACTACAGCTCTTCATTTGGGTATGTGCTGTGTTTTCTCCGCCAGTGTTCCTGTGCCACATGTGACTGGCACAGGAGTGAGTACACCCCTCATATTTTTGTAATTATTTCATGGGACGACACTGAAGCTATGACTCTTTGATACAATTTTAAGTAGTCAGTGTATAGCTTGTATAACTGTAAATTTGGTAAGCCATCAAAATCACTTAACATACCGCCATTAATGTCTAAAGCTCTGGCCTTTACAGTGGTCTAACAAGACAGGCTCCACTCTAAACAGGCCTTGCGATGGTCACCCAAAGAAGTTGAGTGGCCATTCTCAGCGCCTTATCCAGAGATTGTCTTTTCAAAATAGACATATGAGTGCTGCCAGCATTGCTGCAGAGTTTAAAGGGGGCGGGGGGGGGGGGGGGGGTGTTTGTCAGTCTGCCAGTGCTCACTTTTGTTGCCAAGGGTATAGACATTAAAGGGGTTGTGCAGGCAAAACTTTTATTTTTTAATTAGGCTGGGGGAAGTGAAAAAAAAAAACTCTCCTTTTCCCAGTGGTCTGATCCTGCCTGTCCATTGTTGTCTTGTGGCGGAAGTCCTTGCCGCACGTGACTGCTGAGGCTAATCTGCAGCTTCAGTAGAAGGGCCACTGGACATCACAGCCTGCAAGGTATTTCACTTCAAGAAGACAACTAAGAAGCAGGATTGGACCGTGCTTGGAGGACACCGGAGGTCCAGGGAAAGGAGAGTATGTTTTTTTTTTTCAATTTACCTCCCCCAGCCTAATTTAAAAAATTAAATTTAAGCCTGGATAACTTCTTTAAAGGGGTTGTCCCATCACAAGGATCCTATCTATACTGCTTGTTAATGTGGATGTAAGACTTTTCCTAAATACATTGCTTCAGCAAAACTGCTTTGTTTGTCCACTATCTTACTTTATTCAATTAATTGTTGAAACAGCCCTTGACTTATCTGCTCAAAAGTCAAGTGATGTATCTGCTGTTCTCAGGGGGGAGGGAGGAGGGGATAAGTGCAGGGAGTGAGCCTGTGTATCTAGCTATTCCTGTGTCTACACCACGTGACCTAGCTTCCTGCTCTCAGATAGGGGAGAGGAGCTGCTTTCATTTCTTCTGTTCTCCCAGTTATCAGGCTAGCTAATTCAATTGTGTTCATTATGGCAGAGACAGACAGTCTCTGTATGTAACACAGAATGGAGTTGCTCCTGCCTGTACTTCATAGTCCAATATTGTGCATATAGTGTTTTTTGAGGACCTTTGTTGACATCAAAGACCCTTCAGCCGCCCCATAGGATCACGCTATGAGTTGGGCGGAGCTACACACTAGTTTGGGGTGGAGCTAAATGGCAGGTTGCATGTGAAACCCCGCCCACCAAATGACGCAAGTAACCAGGAAGAAAGAAGATTTTACAGCAGTGAAGACTAGTGAGTATGCGACGTGGGAATACCCCTTTAATGGACAGAGAAAAGGAAATAAGTGGCACTACTACCTTTTTAAAGGTTCATTCATATTTGCCAGCCAATTCCTAGAGGAGAACAAGCTTTCTTCAGATGGTTCACAACTTTAGATACTCATTTACAGTGGTGCTCTACATCCCACAAATAGCCGTGTAAATATAGGAAAACGAGCAAAAAAAACAGGGGGCACTCACCAAACAGCAGTGTCTTCTTTTAAAATAAGTCCTTTATTGGTAAATCGATAAAAACTGAAGGGAAGGAGCAATAGCATGAGTGGCAGAAGCAACAGCCTTTTCGCGCCTGCTACGGGTGCTTTCTCAAGCCAGACATGAGAAAAAGCGCCCGTAGAAGGCGCGAAACGGCTGTTGCCTCCGCCACTCATGCTATTGCTCCCTCCCTTCATGTTTTTATCTTTGTACCAATAAAGGACTTATTTTAAAAGAAGATATTGTTGTTGGGTGAGTGCCCCTGTTTTTTTGCTCGTGTTTTCCTAACTTCTTTAATGGCTGTTTGTTGAGTGATATTCAAGGTTCAACAAATTTACAAAGTTACACAAGCTGTACACTGACTACTTTAGATTGTATCAAAGTGTCATATCTTCAGTGTTGAAAAGATATGACATGAAAATATATAATTAAATCATTACAAAAATATGAGGGATATAACCCACTTTGAGATACTGTACGTGAGTAACATTACCAAGTCCTTTCCAGGCATCCATGGTCTCATCGGTTACGTACGGTGCAGGACTTTTGTTGCTTTGCCTGGGGCCATGATATTTGGCTGCTTTTTATGTTCACACAAGGAAGCTCCCATGATGTAACTGTCCATATAAGATAGTAGAGTTTCCGCAGAAGACCTAAAAGGCAGGATCCAGTCATGTTGCTAGGGACTTTGGCTCAGGTGGAGACAAAAAGGTGCTATATTTCATGGGCGGGGAAGGATGTGACTCATGAATGTTCAAATGTGATGGACACCACAAACAGAAGATTTCGCCCCCAAAACTGGAGCAGATTCTTCCCGGAATCCGCCTCCCATTGTTTTGGAGATTTCATCTGGACATGGAAAAAAGAAGTGTTCTGCTTAATCTTGCTGCAGATTTCGCGCCTCGAGACTCCCTCCTGATTAAGCCCATTCATCCGGGATGCGCTATGGAATGTTGATACGCTGCATCGGCATCTCGTTGTTCACGGGAAAATGAAGTGGAATTCCTTTTCATTTCCGCCATGTGAACATACCTTTACATCAGCCACTTCAAAGAACCTCACTAGTATGTAAAGCACCATGGAATTAATGGTGCTATATAAATAAACAACAATAATAATAATAATAATAGTATAAAATCATATCCATATATAATAGAAGAAACAGTCCATCTAATGGAAAACAATCCCTTTTATGAGAATCAGCTATATATCCCATAACTAAAAAGGACCTTACCAGTATGAAAACATATCTGTATACAGATGGAAAACATCCTTCTGGTGTATGAGAAATAACCAGTGTAGTGTGAGTCGGCTCTATGTTATGACTGAAAAGGCCCTCGCCAGTATTAAACCTCCTAAGTACAGTATATCATACATGGAAGAGGTCCATCTGAGGTATAGGAAGTAGCTAGTTTTCTGTGAGTTGGCTATATACTATCATTGAAGAGGACCTCCGCGCTATGAAACCTTCTAAGGCTTAGGCCCCACGTTGTGTTCCACAGCAAAAAAAGCAATGTGGAAAAAACGCATCAGAGGTATTCTCTGCGGACATTCTGCTTCAATTATACCTATAGGGAAACCAGTGACGTTTATGTAGGTATAATAGGAAAACCAGTGACGTTTCTGTAGGTATACTTGCATGCTGCGATTTCCAAAACCGCAACAGTGTTTTTTCTACCACAAAGTGGAGATGGGATTCGCTGGAATCCGATCCACTTTGCTGTGACTGTAAAACGCAGTGTTTTTTTTTGGTGGCGTTTGCATCATGTGGGGCCCCGGCCTTAGTATTTAAAAGGTCCTTTTGGGAGTATGGTAAATTGCTTGTTCTTTGTGAGCTGGCCACATACTATCAGTGAAAGGACCTCAGTACCAGGGCTGTTTTTAACACATTGGTAAGCCATGTGCAAAGGTTTCATAAGTGCCCCCCCCATCCAGGGGTGAACCTAGCCTCTGTTGTTTGAGATAGGTATGGTGGAATATACATAATAAACCAATTGGCGAATTAGGGGGGCCCCATAAAATATAAAGGATACCAAACCCAGCCATCTTTATAGTATACAATGATGTTTTGTATGACCCTCCCCCCCACACACAGTATAACACCCCATAGGAATACATAATGATAAGAAGTTAATGTTTATGAGGGAGATAGGTATTTTTATGGTTTAATAATGATTGATTTATTATATATATTTTTATATGCAATCTCTCCGGTGGCCTTATTAATGGTCACCAACTAATTTACTAAAAATTTACCACTGAATGGTAGTATAATATGTGGCCATAAAGTGCCCATATATTACACACTAGAAGGAGGACCCAGCTTCACACAGGTATATTTCATTTTTTGTTTGTGTAGTGGCCTTATAAGAATTGCCCAGTTTTACACTGATGTATTTTGTATGTCGTTTATGTGTGTGCTCATAAGCATCATGTGATCATGTGTATCTCAGTTTGGTTATCAGTGAAAAACCTGCGATTGGTTGTTATGGATACTGGAGTAAAGCTGTGTGAATGTGACCCTGTGTAACAGTGTCATCCACAGCGCCCTGCCCCTTTGCAGTTGACCAACAGCAGTGAAGAAAAATGGCTGGTTTGCTATGGAGACTAACTAATGTACTAAATAAATTTTGCACGTTGCCTGATTATTTATTATTTTTACTATATAATAGAACTGTTTTCATGCTGAACCATGCACATATACGGTCACTGATCCATTCTCCTCCCAGATGTGGCTGGTGGACTCCTGAATGGCTTGTCAATGAAGGTCTCATCTCAATTGGAATTAGAGAGATAGATAATATCTGTTTGATCCACATGATCTGCGGAGGCGTCTGAGGAGGGACGTCTCGGGCGGGCTCTGCGGAGGTGTCTGAGGAAGGCCGTCTCGGGTGGGATCTGCGGAGGCGTCTGAGGAAGGCCATCTCGGGCGGGATCTGCGGAGGCGTTTCAGGAAGGCTATCTTAGGTGGGATCTGCTGAGGCTCTTGAAGGTGCATAAAACTCAAACATACGTAAAAAAGAAAAAGAGACACATTTTATTTAAAACAAATAATTTAATTATAATTGCCAGGGCAATTGTTTGATTAGATCCTTAAAAAATGAGCAATATCCTAACCCCTGACTCAGAAAGAGTCACCAATCAGCTCTCAAGAGAGAAAAGCCTCCTAACTATTGGCTGGTGTAAAAAAAGCTAAGACCAGCAAAGAAATAAAGAAACACTTACTTGTTGGTTGATTGGATTAAATTTAATAACTATCATATATGTACTAAAAGTCCGAGATGGCCATCCTCAGACGCCTCCGCAGATCTCGCCCGAGACAGCCTTCCTCAGACGCCTCCGCAGATCCCGCCCGAGACAGCCTTCCTCAGACGCCTCCGCAGATCCCGCCCGAGACAGCCTTCCTCAGACGCCTCGCAGATCCCGCCCGAGAAAGCCTTCCTCAGACGCCTCCGCAGATCCCGCCCGAGACAGCCTTCCTCAGACGCCTCTGCAGATCCCGCCCGAGAAAGCCTTCCTCAGACGCCTCCGAAGATCCCGCCCGAGACAGCCTTCCTCAGACGCCTCCGCAGATCCCGCCAGAGACAGCCTTCCTCAGACGCCTCCGCAGATCCCGCCCGAGACAGCCTTCCTCAGACGCCTCCGCCGATCCCGCCCGAGACAGCCTTCCTCAGACGCCTCCCCAGATCCCGCCCGAGACAGCCTTCCTCAGACGCCTCCGCAGATCCCGCCCGAGACAGCATTCCTCAGACGCCTCCGCAGATCCCGCCCGAGACAGCCTTCCTCAGACGCCTCCGCAGATCCCGCCCGAGAATGCCTTTCTCAGACGCCACCACAGATCCCGCCCGAGACAGCCTTCCTCAGACGCCTCCGCAGATCCCGCCCGAGACAGCCTTCCTCAGACGCCACCACAGATCCCGCCCGAGACAGCCTTCCTCATACGCCTCCGCAGATCCCGCCCAAGACAGCCATCCTCAGACGCCTCCGCAGATCCCGGCCGAGACAGCCTTCCTCAGACGCCTCCGCAGATCCCGCCCGAGACAGCCTTCCTCAGACGCCTCCGCAGATCCCGCCCGAGACAGCCTTCCTCATACGCCTCCGCAGATCCCGCCCGAGACAGCCTTCCTCATACGCCTCCGCAGATCCCGCCCGAGACAGCCATCCTCAGACGCCTCCGCAGATCCCGGCCGAGACAGCCTTCCTCAGACGCCTCCGCAGATCCCGCCCGAGACAGCCTTACTCAGACGCCTCCGCAGATCCCGTCCGAGAAAGCCTTACTCAGACGCCTCCGCAGATCCCACCCGAGACAGCCTTCCTCAGACGCCTCCGCAGATCCCTGCCCGAGACAGCCTTCCTCAGACGCCTCCGCAGATCCCACCCGAGACAGCCTTCCTCAGACGCCTACGCAGATCCCGCCCGAGACAGCCTTCCTCAGACGCCTCCGAAGATCCCGCCCGAGACAGCCTTCCTCAGACGCCTCCGCAGATCCCGCCCGAGACAGCCTTCCTCAGATGCCTCCGCAGATCCCGGCCGAGACAGCCTTCCTCAGACGCCTCCGCAGATCCCGCCCGAGACAGCCTTTCTCAGACGCCTCCGCAGATCCCGCCCGAGACAGCCTTCCTCAGACGCCTCCGCAGATCCCGCCCGAGACAGCCTTCCTCAGACGCCTCCGCAGATCCCGCCCGAGACAGCCTTCCTCAGACGCCTCCGCAGATCCCGCCCGAGACAGCCTTCCTCAGACGCCTCCGCAGATCCCGCCGAGACAGCCTTCCTCAGACGCCTCCGCAGATCCCGCCCGAGAGAGCCTTCCTAAGACGCCTCCGCAGATCCCGCCCGAGACAGCCTTCCTCAGACGCCTCTGCAGATCCCGCCCGAGAAAGCCTTCCTCAGATGCCTCCGAAGATCCCGCCCGAGACAGCCTTCCTCAGACGCCTCCGCAGATCCCGCCAGAGACAGCCTTCCTCATACGCCTCCGCAGATCCCGCCCGAGACAGCCTTCCTCAGACGCCTCCGCCGATCCCGCCCGAGACAGCCTTCCTCAGACGCCTCCCCAGATCCCGCCCGAGACAGCCTTCCTCAGACGCCTCCGCAGATCCCGCCCGAGACAGCCTTCCTCAGACGCCTCCGCAGATCCCGCCCGAGAATGCCTTCCTCAGACGCCTCCGCAGATCCCGCCCGAGACAGCCTTCCTCAGACGCCTCCGCAGATCCCGCCCGAGACAGCCTTCCTCAGACGCCTCCGAAGATCCCGCCCGAGACAGCCTTCCTCAGACGCCTCCGCAGATCCCGCCCGAGACAGCCTTCCTCAGATGCCTCCGCAGATCCCGGCCGAGACAGCCTTCCTCAGACGCCTCCGCAGATCCCGCCCGAGACAGCCTTTCTCAGACGCCTCCGCAGATCCCGCCCGAGACAGCCTTACTCAGACACCTCCGCAGATCCCGTCCGAGACAGCCTTACTCAGACGCCTCCGCAGATCCCGCCCGAGACAGCCTTCCACAGACGTCTCCACAGATCCCGCCCGAGACAGCCTTCCTCAGACGCCTCCGCAGATCCCGCCCGAGACAGCCTTCCTCAGACGCCTCCGCAGATCCCGCCCGAGACAGCCTTCCTCAGACGCCTCCGCAGATTCCGCCCGAGACAGCCTTCCTCAGACGCCTCCGCAGATCCCGCCCGAGACAGCCTTCCTCAGACGCCTCCGCAGATCCCGCCCGAGACAGCCCTCCTCAGACGCCTCCGCAGATCCCGCCCGAGACAGCCTTCCTCAGACGCTTCCGCAGATCCCGCCCGAGACAGCCTTCCTCAGACGCCTCCGCAGATCCCGCCCGAGACAGCCTTCCTCAGACGCCTCCGCAGATCCCGCCCCAGACAGCCTTCCTCAGACGCCTCCGCAGATCTCGCCCGAGACAGCCTTCCTCAGACGCCACCGCAAATCCCGCCCGAGACAGCCTTCCTCAGACGCCTCCGCAGATCCCGCTTGAGACAGCCTTACTCAGATGCCTCCGCAGATCCCGCCCGAGACACGCCTTACTCAGACATCTCCGCAGATCCCAGATGCCTCCGCAGATCCCGCCCGAGACAGCCTTCCTCAGACGCCTCCGCAGATCCCGCCCGAGACAGCCTTCCTCAGACGCCTCCGCAGAATCCGCCCGAGACAGCCTTCCTCATACGCCTCCGCAGATCCCGCCCGAGACAGCCATCCTCAGACGCCTCCGCAGATCCCGGCCGAGACAGCCTTCCTCAGACGCCTCCGCAGATCCCGCCCGAGACAGCCTTACTCAGACGCCTCCGCAGATCCCGTCCGAGAAAGCCTTACTCAGACGCCTCCGCAGATCCCACCCGAGACAGCCTTCCTCAGACGCCTCCGCAGATCCCTGCCCGAGACAGCCTTCCTCAGACGCCTCCGCAGATCCCACCCGAGACAGCCTTCCTCAGACGCCTACGCAGATCCCGCCCGAGACAGCCTTCCTCAGACGCCTCCGAAGATCCCGCCCGAGACAGCCTTCCTCAGACGCCTCCGCAGATCCCGCCCGAGACAGCCTTCCTCAGACGCCTCCGCAGATCCCGCCTGAGAATGCCTTCCTCAGACGCCTCCGCAGATCCCGCCCGAGACAGCTTTCCTCAGACGCCTCCGCAGATCCCGCCCGAGACAGCCTTCCTCAGACGCCTCCGCAGATACCGCCCGAGACAGCCTTCCTCAGACGCCTCCGCAGATCCCGCCCAAGAATGCCTTCCTCAGACGCCTCCGCAGATCCCGCCCGAGACAGCCTTCCTCAGACGCCTCCGCAGATCCCGCCCGAGACAGCCTTCCTCAGACGCCTCCGCAGATCCCGCCCAAGACAGCCATCCTCAGACGCCTCCGCAGATCCCGGCCGAGACAGCCTTCCTCAGACGCCTCCGCAGATCCCGCCCGAGACAGCCTTCCTCAGACGCCTCCGCAGATCCCGCCCGAGACAGCCTTCCTCAGACGTCTCCGCAGATCCCGCCCGAGATAGCCTTCCTCAGACGCCTCCGCAGATCCCGCCCGAGACAGCCTTCCTCAGACGCCTCCGCAGATCCCGCCCGAGACAGCCTTCCTCAGACACCTCCGCAGATCCCGCCCGAGACAGCCTTCCTCAGACGCCTCCGCAGATCCCGCCCAAGAATGCCTTCCTCAGACGCCTCCGCAGATCCCGCCCGAGACAGCCTTCCTCAGACGCCTCCGCAGATCCCGCCCGAGACAGCCTTCCTCAGACGCCACCGCAGATCCCGCCCGAGACAGCCTTCCTCAGACGCCTCCGCAGATCCCGCCCGAGACAGCCTTCCTCAGACGCCTCCGCAGATCACGCCCGAGAATGCCTTCCTCAGACGCCTCCGCAGATCCCGCCCGAGACAGCCTTCCTCAGACGCCTCCGCAGATCCCGCCCGAGACAGCCTTCCTCAGACGCCTCCGCAGATCCCGCCCAAGAATGCCTTCCTCAGACGCCTCCGCAGATCCCGCCCGAGACAGCCTTCCTCAGACGCCTCCGCAGATCCCGCCCGAGACAGCCTTCCTCAGACGCCACCGCAGATCCCGCCCGAGACAGCCTTCCTCAGACGCCTCCGCAGATCCCGCCCGAGACAGCCTTCCTCAGACGCCTCCGCAGATCACGCCCGAGAATGCCTTCCTCAGACGCCTCCGCAGATCCCGCCCGAGACAGCCTTCCTCAGACGCCTCCGCAGATCCCGCCCGAGACAGCCTTCCTCAGACGCCTCCGCAGATCCCGCCCAAGAATGCCTTCCTCAGACGCCTCCGCAGATCCCGCCCGAGACAGCCTTCCTCAGACGCCTCCGCAGATCCCGCCCGAGACAGCCTTCCTCAGACGCCACCGCAGATCCCGCCCGAGACAGCCTTCCTCAGACGCCTCCGCAGATCCCGCCCGAGACAGCCTTCCTCAGACGCCTCCGCAGATCCCGCCCGAGAATGCCTTCCTCAGACGCCTCCGCAGATCCCGCCCGAGACAGCCTTCCTCAGACGCCTCCGCAGATCCCGCCCGAGACAGCCCTACTCAGACGCCTCCGCAGATCCCAGACACTTCCGCAGATCCCTCCCGAGACAGCCTTACTCAGACGCCTCCGCAGATCCCGCCTGAGACAGCCTTCCTCAGACGCCTCCGCAGATCCCGCCCGAGACAGCCTTCCTCAGACGCCTCCGCAGATCCCGCCCGAGACAGCCTTCCTCAGACGCCTCCGCAGATCCCGCCCGAGAATGCCTTCCTCAGACGCATCCGCAGATCCCGCCCGAGACAGCCTTCCTCAGACGCCTCCGCAGATCCCGCCCGAGACAGCCTTCCTCAGACGCCTCCGCAGATCCCGCCCGAGACAGCCTTCCTCAGACGCCTCCGCAGATCCCGCCCGAGACAGCCTTCCTCAGACGCCTCCGCAGATCCCGCCGAGACAGCCTTCCTCAGACGCCTCCGCAGATCCCGCCCGAGAGAGCCTTCCTAAGACGCCTCCGCAGATCCCGCCCGAGACAGCCTTCCTCAGACGCCTCTGCAGATCCCGCCCGAGAAAGCCTTCCTCAGATGCCTCCGAAGATCCCGCCCGAGACAGCCTTCCTCAGACGCCTCCGCAGATCCCGCCAGAGACAGTCTTCCTCATACGCCTCCGCAGATCCCGCCCGAGACAGCCTTCCTCAGACGCCTCCGCCGATCCCGCCCGAGACAGCCTTCCTCAGACGCCTCCCCAGATCCCGCCCGAGACAGCCTTCCTCAGACGCCTCCGCAGATCCCGCCCGAGACAGCCTTCCTCAGACGCCTCCGCAGATCCCGCCCGAGAATGCCTTCCTCAGACGCCTCCGCAGATCCCGCCCGAGACAGCCTTCCTCAGACGCCTCCGCAGATCCCGCCCGAGACAGCCTTCCTCAGACGCCTCCGCAGATCCCGCCCGAGACAGCCTTCCTCAGACGCCTCCGCCGATCCCGCCCGAGACAGCCTTCCTCAGACGCCTCCCCAGATCCCGCCCGAGACAGCCTTCCTCAGACGCCTCCGCAGATCCCGCCCGAGACAGCCTTCCTCAGACGCCTCCGCAGATCCCGCCCGAGAATGCCTTCCTCAGACGCCTCCGCAGATCCCGCCCGAGACAGCCTTCCTCAGACGCCTCCGCAGATCCCGCCCGAGACAGCCTTCCTCAGACGCCTCCGAAGATCCCGCCCGAGACAGCCTTCCTCAGACGCCTCCGCAGATCCCGCCCGAGACAGCCTTCCTCAGATGCCTCCGCAGATCCCGGCCGAGACAGCCTTCCTCAGACGCCTCCGCAGATCCCGCCCGAGACAGCCTTTCTCAGACGCCTCCGCAGATCCCGCCCGAGACAGCCTTACTCAGACACCTCCGCAGATCCCGTCCGAGACAGCCTTACTCAGACGCCTCCGCAGATCCCGCCCGAGACAGCCTTCCACAGACGTCTCCACAGATCCCGCCCGAGACAGCCTTCCTCAGACGCCTCCGCAGATCCCGCCCGAGACAGCCTTCCTCAGACGCCTCCGCAGATCCCGCCCGAGACAGCCTTCCTCAGACGCCTCCGCAGATCCCGCCCGAGACAGCCTTCCTCAGACGCCTCCGCAGATCCCGCTTGAGACAGCCTTACTCAGATGCCTCCGCAGATCCCGCCCGAGACACGCCTTACTCAGACATCTCCGCAGATCCCAGATGCCTCCGCAGATCCCGCCCGAGACAGCCTTCCTCAGACGCCTCCGCAGATCCCGCCCGAGACAGCCTTCCTCAGACGCCTCCGCAGAATCCGCCCGAGAATGCCTTCCTCAGACGCCTCCGCAGATCCCGCCCGAGACAGCCTTCCTCAGACGCCTCCGCAGATCCCGCCGAGACAGCCTTCCTCAGACGCCTCCGCAAATCCCGCCCGAGAGAGCCTTCCTAAGACGCCTCCGCAGATCCCGCCCGAGACAGGCTTCCTCAGACGCCTCCGCAGATGCCGCCCGAGACAGGCTTCCTCAGACGCCTCGCAGATCCCGCCCGAGACAGCCTTCCTCAGACGCCTCCGCAGATCCCGCCCGAGACAGCCTTCCTCAGACGCCTCCGCAGATCCCGCCCGAGACAGCCTTCCTCAGACGCCTCCACAGATCCCGCCCGAGACAGCCTTCCTCAGACGCCTCCGCAGATCCCGCCGAGACAGCCTTCCTCAGACGCCTCCGCAGATCCCGCCCGAGAGAGCGTTCCTAAGACGCCTCCACAGATCCCGCCCGAGACAGCCTTCCTCAGACGCCTCCACAGATCCCGCCCGAGACAGCCTTCCTCAGACGCCTCCCCAGATCCCGCCCGAGACAGCCTTCCTCAGACGCCTCCGCAAATCCCGCCCGAGACAGCCTTCCTCAGACGCCTCCGCAGATCCAGCCCGAGACAGCTTTCCTCAGACGCCTCCGCAGATCCCGCCCGAGAATGCCTTTCTCAGACGCCTCCGCAGATCCCGCCCGAGACAGCCTTCCTCAGACGCCTCCGCAGATCCCGCCCGAGACAGCCTTCCTCAGACGCCACCACAGATCCCGTCCGAGACAGCCTTCCTCAGACGCCTCCGCAGATCCCGCCCGAGACAGCCTTCCTCAGACGCCTCCGCAGATCCCGCCCGAGAATGCCTTCCTCAGACGCCTCCGCAGATCCCGCCCGAGAATGCCTTTGTCAGACGCCTCCGCAGATCCCGCCCGAGACAGCCTTCCTCAGACGCCTCCGCAGATCCCGCCCGAGACAGCCTTCCTCAGACGCCACCACAGATCCCGCCCGAGACAGCCTTCCTCAGACGCCTCCGCAGATCCCGCCCAAGACAGCCATCCTCAGACGCCTCCGCAGATCCCGGCCGAGACAGCCTTCCTCAGACGCCTCCGCAGATCCCGCCCGAGACAGCCTTCCTCAGACGCCTCCGCAGATCCCGCCCGAGACAGCCTTACTCAGACGCCTCCGCAGATCCCGTCCGAGACAGCCTTACTCAGACGCCTCCGCAGATCCCACCCGAGACAGCCTTCCTCAGACGCCTCCGCAGATCCCGCCCGAGACAGCCTTCCTCAGACGCCTCCGCAGATCCCACCCGAGACAGCCTTCCTCAGACGCCTCCGCAGATCCCGCCCGAGACAGCCTTCCTCAGACGCCTCCGCAGATCCTGCCCGAGACAGCCTTCCTCAGACGCCTCCGCAGATCCCGCCCGAGACAGCCTTCCTCAGACGCCTCCGCAGATCCCGCCCGAGAATGCCTTCCTCAGACGCCTCCGCAGATCCCGCCCGAGACAGCCTTCCTCAGACGCCTCCGCAGATCCCGCCCGAGACAGCCCTACTCAGACGCCTCCGCAGATCCCAGACACTTCCGCAGATCCCTCCCGAGACAGCCTTACTCAGACGCCTCCGCAGATCCCGCCTGAGACAGCCTTCCTCAGACGCCTCCGCAGATCCCGCCCGAGACAGCCTTCCTCAGACGCCTCCGCAGATCCCGCCCGAGACAGCCTTTCTCAGACGCCTCCGCAGATCCCGCCCGAGACAGCCTTACTCAGACACCTCCGCAGATCCCGTCCGAGACAGCCTTACTCAGACGCCTCCGCAGATCCCGCCCGAGACAGCCTTCCACAGACGTCTCCACAGATCCCGCCCGAGACAGCCTTCCTCAGACGCCTCCGCAGATCCTGCCCGAGACAGCCTTCCTCAGACGCCTCCGCAGATCCCGCCCGAGACAGCCTTCCTCAGACGCCTCCGCAGATCCCGCCCGAGACAGCCTTCCTCAGACGCCTCCGCAGATCCCGCCCGAGACAGCCTTCCTCAGACGCCTCCGCAGATCCCGCCCGAGACAGCCCTCCTCAGACGCCTCCGCAGATCCCGCCCGAGACAGCCTTCCTCAGACGCCTCCGCAGATCCCGCCCGAGACAGCCTTACTCAGACGCCTCCGCAGATCCCGTCCGAGACAGCCTTACTCAGACGCCTCCGCAGATCCCACCCGAGACAGCCTTCCTCAGACGCCTCCGCAGATCCCGCCCGAGACAGCCTTCCTCAGACGCCTCCGCAGATCCCACCCGAGACAGCCTTCCTCAGACGCCTCCGCAGATCCCGCCCGAGACAGCCTTCCTCAGACGCCTCCGCAGATCCTGCCCGAGACAGCCTTCCTCAGACGCCTCCGCAGATCCCGCCCGAGACAGCCTTCCTCAGACGCCTCCGCAGATCCCGCCCGAGAATGCCTTCCTCAGACGCCTCCGCAGATCCCGCCCGAGACAGCCTTCCTCAGACGCCTCCGCAGATCCCGCCCGAGACAGCCCTACTCAGACGCCTCCGCAGATCCCAGACACTTCCGCAGATCCCTCCCGAGACAGCCTTACTCAGACGCCTCCGCAGATCCCGCCTGAGACAGCCTTCCTCAGACGCCTCCGCAGATCCCGCCCGAGACAGCCTTCCTCAGACGCCTCCGCAGATCCCGCCCGAGACAGCCTTTCTCAGACGCCTCCGCAGATCCCGCCCGAGACAGCCTTACTCAGACACCTCCGCAGATCCCGTCCGAGACAGCCTTACTCAGACGCCTCCGCAGATCCCGCCCGAGACAGCCTTCCACAGACGTCTCCACAGATCCCGCCCGAGACAGCCTTCCTCAGACGCCTCCGCAGATCCCGCCCGAGACAGCCTTCCTCAGACGCCTCCGCAGATCCCGCCCGAGACAGCCTTCCTCAGACGCCTCCGCAGATCCCGCCCGAGACAGCCTTCCTCAGACGCCTCCGCAGATCCCGCCCGAGACAGCCTTCCTCAGACGCCTCCGCAGATCCCGCCCGAGACAGCCCTCCTCAGACGCCTCCGCAGATCCCGCCCGAGACAGCCTTCCTCAGACGCCTCCGCAGATCCCGCCCGAGACAGCCTTCCTCAAACGCCTCCGCAGATCCCGCCCGAGACAGCCTTCCTCAGACGCCTCCGCAGATCCCGCCCCAGACAGCCTTCCTCAGACGCCTCCGCAGATCTCGCCCGAGACAGCCTTCCTCAGACGCCACCGCAAATCCCGCCCGAGACAGCCTTCCTCAGACGCCTCCGCAGATCCCGCTTGAGACAGCCTTACTCAGATGCCTCCGCAGATCCCGCCCGAGACACGCCTTACTCAGACATCTCCGCAGATCCCAGATGCCTCCGCAGATCCCGCCCGAGACAGCCTTCCTCAGACGCCTCCGCAGATCCCGCCCGAGACAGCCTTCCTCAGACGCCTCCGCAGAATCCGCCCGAGAATGCCTTCCTCAGACGCCTCCGCAGATCCCGCCCGAGACAGCCTTCCTCAGACGCCTCCGCAGATCCCGCCGAGACAGCCTTCCTCAGACGCCTCCGCAAATCCCGCCCGAGAGAGCCTTCCTAAGACGCCTCCGCAGATCCCGCCCGAGACAGGCTTCCTCAGACGCCTCCGCAGATGCCGCCCGAGACAGGCTTCCTCAGACGCCTCGCAGATCCCGCCCGAGACAGCCTTCCTCAGACGCCTCCGCAGATCCCGCCCGAGACAGCCTTCCTCAGACGCCTCCGCAGATCCCGCCCGAGACAGCCTTCCTCAGACGCCTCCACAGATCCCGCCCGAGACAGCCTTCCTCAGACGCCTCCGCAGATCCCGCCGAGACAGCCTTCCTCAGACGCCTCCGCAGATCCCGCCCGAGAGAGCGTTCCTAAGACGCCTCCACAGATCCCGCCCGAGACAGCCTTCCTCAGACGCCTCCACAGATCCCGCCCGAGACAGCCTTCCTCAGACGCCTCCCCAGATCCCGCCCGAGACAGCCTTCCTCAGACGCCTCCGCAAATCCCGCCCGAGACAGCCTTCCTCAGACACCTCCGCAGATCCAGCCCGAGACAGCTTTCCTCAGACGCCTCCGCAGATCCCGCCCGAGAATGCCTTTCTCAGACGCCTCCGCAGATCCCGCCCGAGACAGCCTTCCTCAGACGCCTCCGCAGATCCCGCCCGAGACAGCCTTCCTCAGACGCCACCACAGATCCCGTCCGAGACAGCCTTCCTCAGACGCCTCCGCAGATCCCGCCCGAGACAGCCTTCCTCAGACGCCTCCGCAGATCCCGCCCGAGAATGCCTTCCTCAGACGCCTCCGCAGATCCCGCCCGAGAATGCCTTTGTCAGACGCCTCCGCAGATCCCGCCCGAGACAGCCTTCCTCAGACGCCTCCGCAGATCCCGCCCGAGACAGCCTTCCTCAGACGCCACCACAGATCCCGCCCGAGACAGCCTTCCTCAGACGCCTCCGCAGATCCCGCCCAAGACAGCCATCCTCAGACGCCTCCGCAGATCCCGGCCGAGACAGCCTTCCTCAGACGCCTCCGCAGATCCCGCCCGAGACAGCCTTCCTCAGACGCCTCCGCAGATCCCGCCCGAGACAGCCTTACTCAGACGCCTCCGCAGATCCCGTCCGAGACAGCCTTACTCAGACGCCTCCGCAGATCCCACCCGAGACAGCCTTCCTCAGACGCCTCCGCAGATCCCGCCCGAGACAGCCTTCCTCAGACGCCTCCGCAGATCCCACCCGAGACAGCCTTCCTCAGACGCCTCCGCAGATCCCGCCCGAGACAGCCTTCCTCAGACGCCTCCGCAGATCCTGCCCGAGACAGCCTTCCTCAGACGCCTCCGCAGATCCCGCCCGAGACAGCCTTCCTCAGACGCCTCCGCAGATCCCGCCCGAGAATGCCTTCCTCAGACGCCTCCGCAGATCCCGCCCGAGACAGCCTTCCTCAGACGCCTCCGCAGATCCCGCCCGAGACAGCCCTACTCAGACGCCTCCGCAGATCCCAGACACTTCCGCAGATCCCTCCCGAGACAGCCTTACTCAGACGCCTCCGCAGATCCCGCCTGAGACAGCCTTCCTCAGACGCCTCCGCAGATCCCGCCCGAGACAGCCTTCCTCAGACGCCTCCGCAGATCCCGCCCGAGACAGCCTTCCTCAGACGACTCCGCAGATCCCGCCCGAGAGAGCCTTCCTAAGACGCCTCCGCAGATCCCGCCCGAGACAGCCTTCCTCAGACGCCTCCGCAGATCCCGCCTGAGACAGGCTTCCTCAGACGCCTCGCAGATCCCGCCCGAGACAGCCTTCCTCAGACGCCTCCGAAGATCCCGCCCGAGACAGCCTTCCTCAGACGCCTCCGCAGATCCCGCCAGAGACAGCCTTCCTCATACGCCTCCGCAGATCCCGCCCGAGACAGCCTTCCTCAGACGCCTCCGCCGATCCCGCCCGAGACAGCCTTCCTCAGACGCCTCCCCAGATCCCGCCCGAGACAGCCTTCCTCAGACGCCTCCGCAGATCCCGCCCGAGACAGCCTTCCTCAGACGCCTCCGCAGATCCCGCCCGAGAATGCCTTCCTCAGACGCCTCCGCAGATCCCGCCCGAGACAGCCTTCCTCAGACGCCTCCGCAGATCCCGCCCGAGACAGCCTTCCTCAGACGCCTCCGAAGATCCCGCCCGAGACAGCCTTCCTCAGACGCCTCCGCAGATCCCGCCCGAGACAGCCTTCCTCAGACGTCTCCACAGATCCCGCCCGAGACAGCCTTCCTCAGACGCCTCCGCAGATTCCGCCCGAGACAGCCTTCCTCAGACGCCACCACAAATCCCGCCCGAGACAGCCTTCCTCAGACGCCTCCGCAGATCCCGCTTGAGACAGCCTTACTCAGATGCCTCCGCAGATCCCGCCCGAGACACGCCTTACTCAGACATCTCCGCAGATCCCAGATGCCTCCGTAGATCCCGCCCGAGACAGCCTTCCTCAGACGCCTCCGCAGATCCCGCCCGAGACAGCCTTCCTCAGACGCCTCCGCAGAATCCGCCCGAGAATGCCTTCCTCAGACGCCTCCGCAGATCCCGCCCGAGACAGCCTTCCTCAGACGCCTCCGCAGATCCCGCCCGAGAATGCCTTTCTCAGACGCCTCCGCAGATCCCGCCCGAGACAGCCTTCCTCAGACGCCTCCGCAGATCCCGCCCGAGACAGCCTTCCTCAGACGCCACCACAGATCCCGCCCGAGACAGCCTTCCTCAGACGCCTCCGCAGATCCCGCCCGAGACAGCCATCCTCAGACGCCTCCGCAGATCCCGGCCGAGACAGCCTTCCTCAGACGCCTCCGCAGATCCCGCCCGAGACAGCCTTCCTCAGACGCCTCCGCAGATCCCGCCCGAGAAAGCCTTACTCAGACGCCTCCGCAGATCCCGTCCGAGACAGCCTTACTTAGACGCCTCCGCAGATCCCACCCGAGACAGCCTTCCTCAGACGCCTCCGCAGATCCCGCCCGAGACAGCCTTCCTCAGACGCCTCCGCAGATCCCACCCGAGACAGCCTTCCTCAGACGCCTCCGCAGATCCCGCCCGAGACAGCCTTCCTCAGACGCCTCCGCAGATCCCGCCCGAGACAGCCTTCCTCAGACGCCTCCGCAGATCCCGCCCGAGACAGCCTTCCTCAGACGCCTCCGCAGATCCCGCCCGAGACAGCCTTCCTCAGATGCCTCCGCAGATCCCGCCCGAGACAGCCTTCCTCAGACGCCTCCGCAGATCCCGCCCGAGAATGCCTTCCTCAGACGCCTCCGCAGATCCCGCCCGAGACAGCCTTCCTCAGACGCCTCCGCAGATCCCGCCCGAGACAGCCCTACTCAGACGCCTCCGCAGATCCCAGACACTTCCGCAGATCCCTCCCGAGACAGCCTTACTCAGACGCCTCCGCAGATCCCGCCTGAGACAGCCTTCCTCAGACGCCTCCGCAGATCCCGCCCGAGACAGCCTTCCTCAGACGCCTCCGCAGATCCCGCCCGAGACAGCCTTTCTCAGACGACTCCGCAGATCCCGCCCGAGAGAGCCTTCCTCAGACGCCTCCGAAGATCCCGCCCGAGACAGCCTTCCTCAGACGCCTCCGCAGATCCCGCCAGAGACAGCCTTCCTCATACGCCTCCGCAGATCCAGCCCGAGACAGCCTTCCTCAGACGCCTCCGCAGATCCCGCCCGAGACAGCCTTCCTCAGATGTCTCCGCAGATCCCGCCCGAGACAGCCTTCCTCAGACGCCTCCGCAGATCCCGCCCAAGAATGCCTTCCTCAGACGCCTCCGCAGATCCCGCCAGAGACAGCCTTCCTCAGACGCCTCCGCAGATCCCGCCCGAGACAGCCCTACTCAGACGCCTCCGCAGATCCCAGACACTTCCGCAGATCCCTCCCGAGACAGCCTTACTCAGACGCCTCCGCAGATCCCGCCTGAGACAGCCTTCCTCAGACGCCTCCGCAGATCCCGCCCGAGACAGCCTTCCTCAGACGCCTCCGCAGATCCCGCCCGAGACAGCCTTCCTCAGACGACTCCGCAGATCCCGCCCGAGAGAGCCTTCCTCAGACGCCTCCGAAGATCCCGCCCGAGACAGCCTTCCTCAGACGCCTCCGCAGATCCCGCCAGAGACAGCCTTCCTCATACGCCTCCGCAGATCCCGCCCGAGACAGCCTTCCTCAGACGCCTCCGCCGATCCCGCCCGAGACAGCCTTCCTCAGACGCCTCCCCAGATCCCGCCCGAGACAGCCTTCCTCAGACGCCTCCGCAGATCCCGCCCGAGACAGCCTTCCTCAGACGCCTCCGCAGATCCCGCCAGAGAATGCCTTCCTCAGACGCCTCCGCAGATCCCGCCCGAGACAGCCTTCCTCAGACGCCTCCGCAGATCCCGCCCGAGACAGCCTTCCTCAGACGCCTCCGCAGATTCCGCCCGAGACAGCCTTCCTCAGACGCCTCCGCAGATCCCGCCCGAGACAGCCTTCCTCAGACGCCTCCGCAAATCCCGGCCGAGACAGCCTTCCTCAGACGCCTCCGCAGATCCCGCCAGAGACAGCCTTCCTCATACGCCTCCGCAGATCCCGCCCGAGACAGCCTTCCTCAGACGCCTCCGCCGATCCCGCCCGAGACAGCCTTCCTCAGACGCCTCCCCAGATCCCGCCCGAGACAGCCTTCCTCAGACGCCTCCGCAGATCCCGCCCGAGACAGCCTTCCTCAGACGCCTCCGCAGATCCCGCCTGAGACAGGCTTCCTCAGACGCCTCGCAGATCCCGCCCGAGACAGCCTTCCTCAGACGCCTCCGCAGATCCCGCCCGAGACAGCCTTCCTCAGACGCCTCTGCAGATCCCGCCCGAGAAAGCCTTCCTCAGACGCCTCCGAAGATCCCGCCCGAGACAGCCTTCCTCAGACGCCTCCACAGATCCCGCCAGAGACAGCCTTCCTCATACGCCTCCGCAGATCCCGCCCGAGACAGCCTTCCTCAGACGCCTCCGCCGATCCCGCCCGAGACAGCCTTCCTTAGACGCCTCCCCAGATCCCGCCCGAGACAGCCTTCCTCAGACGCCTCCGCAGATCCCGCCCGAGACAGCCTTCCTCAGACGCCTCCGCAGATCCCGCCCGAGAATGCCTTCCTCAGACGCCTCCGCAGATCCCGCCCGAGACAGCCTTCCTCAGACGCCTCCGCAGATCCCGCCCGAGACAGCCTTCCTCAGACGCCTCCGAAGATCCCGCCCGAGACAGCCTTCCTCAGACGCCTCCGCAGATCCCGCCCGAGACAGCCTTCCTCAGATGCCTCCGCAGATCCCGCCCGAGACAGCCTTCCTCAGACGCCTCCGCAGATCCCGCCCGAGAATGCCTTCCTCAGACGCCTCCGCAGATCCCGCCCGAGACAGCCTTCCTCAGACGCCTCCGCAGATCCCGCCCGAGACAGCCCTACTCAGACGCCTCCGCAGATCCCAGACACTTCCGCAGATCCCTCCCGAGACAGCCTTACTCAGACGCCTCCGCAGATCCCGCCTGAGACAGCCTTCCTCAGACGCCTCCGCAGATCCCGCCCGAGACAGCCTTCCTCAGACGCCTCCGCAGATCCCGCCCGAGACAGCCTTTCTCAGACGACTCCGCAGATCCCGCCCGAGAGAGCCTTCCTCAGACGCCTCCGAAGATCCCGCCCGAGACAGCCTTCCTCAGACGCCTCCGCAGATCCCGCCAGAGACAGCCTTCCTCATACGCCTCCGCAGATCCAGCCCGAGACAGCCTTCCTCAGACGCCTCCGCAGATCCCGCCCGAGACAGCCTTCCTCAGATGTCTCCGCAGATCCCGCCCGAGACAGCCTTCCTCAGACGCCTCCGCAGATCCCGCCCAAGAATGCCTTCCTCAGACGCCTCCGCAGATCCCGCCAGAGACAGCCTTCCTCAGACGCCTCCGCAGATCCCGCCCGAGACAGCCCTACTCAGACGCCTCCGCAGATCCCAGACACTTCCGCAGATCCCTCCCGAGACAGCCTTACTCAGACGCCTCCGCAGATCCCGCCTGAGACAGCCTTCCTCAGACGCCTCCGCAGATCCCGCCCGAGACAGCCTTCCTCAGACGCCTCCGCAGATCCCGCCCGAGACAGCCTTCCTCAGACGACTCCGCAGATCCCGCCCGAGAGAGCCTTCCTCAGACGCCTCCGAAGATCCCGCCCGAGACAGCCTTCCTCAGACGCCTCCGCAGATCCCGCCAGAGACAGCCTTCCTCATACGCCTCCGCAGATCCCGCCCGAGACAGCCTTCCTCAGACGCCTCCGCCGATCCCGCCCGAGACAGCCTTCCTCAGACGCCTCCCCAGATCCCGCCCGAGACAGCCTTCCTCAGACGCCTCCGCAGATCCCGCCCGAGACAGCCTTCCTCAGACGCCTCCGCAGATCCCGCCAGAGAATGCCTTCCTCAGACGCCTCCGCAGATCCCGCCCGAGACAGCCTTCCTCAGACGCCTCCGCAGATCCCGCCCGAGACAGCCTTCCTCAGACGCCTCCGCAGATTCCGCCCGAGACAGCCTTCCTCAGACGCCTCCGCAGATCCCGCCCGAGACAGCCTTCCTCAGACGCCTCCGCAAATCCCGGCCGAGACAGCCTTCCTCAGACGCCTCCGCAGATCCCGCCAGAGACAGCCTTCCTCATACGCCTCCGCAGATCCCGCCCGAGACAGCCTTCCTCAGACGCCTCCGCCGATCCCGCCCGAGACAGCCTTCCTCAGACGCCTCCCCAGATCCCGCCCGAGACAGCCTTCCTCAGACGCCTCCGCAGATCCCGCCCGAGACAGCCTTCCTCAGACGCCTCCGCAGATCCCGCCTGAGACAGGCTTCCTCAGACGCCTCGCAGATCCCGCCCGAGACAGCCTTCCTCAGACGCCTCCGCAGATCCCGCCCGAGACAGCCTTCCTCAGACGCCTCTGCAGATCCCGCCCGAGAAAGCCTTCCTCAGACGCCTCCGAAGATCCCGCCCGAGACAGCCTTCCTCAGACGCCTCCACAGATCCCGCCAGAGACAGCCTTCCTCATACGCCTCCGCAGATCCCGCCCGAGACAGCCTTCCTCAGACGCCTCCGCCGATCCCGCCCGAGACAGCCTTCCTTAGACGCCTCCCCAGATCCCGCCCGAGACAGCCTTCCTCAGACGCCTCCGCAGATCCCGCCCGAGACAGCCTTCCTCAGACGCCTCCGCAGATCCCGCCCGAGAATGCCTTCCTCAGACGCCTCCGCAGATCCCGCCCGAGACAGCCTTCCTCAGACGCCTCCGCAGATCCCGCCCGAGACAGCCTTCCTCAGACGCCTCCGAAGATCCCGCCCGAGACAGCCTTCCTCAGACGCCTCCGCAGATCCCGCCCGAGACAGCCTTCCTCAGACGTCTCCACAGATCCCGCCCGAGACAGCTTTCCTCAGACGCCTCCGCAGATTCCGCCCGAGACAGCCTTCCTCAGACGCCACCACAAATCCCGCCCGAGACAGCCTTCCTCAGACGCCTCCGCAGATCCCGCTTGAGACAGCCTTACTCAGATGCCTCCGCAGATCCCGCCCGAGACACGCCTTACTCAGACATCTCCGCAGATCCCAGATGCCTCCGCAGATCCCGCCCGAGACAGCCTTCCTCAGACGCCTCCGCAGATCCCGCCCGAGACAGCCTTCCTCAGACGCCTCCGCAGAATCCGCCCGAGAATGCCTTCCTCAGACGCCTCCGCAGATCCCGCCCGAGACAGCCTTCCTCAGACGCCTCCGCAGATCCCGCCCGAGAATGCCTTTCTCAGACGCCTCCGCAGATCCCGCCCGAGACAGCCTTCCTCAGACTCCTCCGCAGATCCCGCCCGAGACAGCCTTCCTCAGACGCCACCACAGATCCCGCCCGAGACAGCCTTCCTCAGACGCCTCCGCAGATCCCGCCCGAGACAGCCATCCTCAGACGCCTCCGCAGATCCCGGCCGAGACAGCCTTCCTCAGACGCCTCCGCAGATCCCGCCCGAGACAGCCTTCCTCAGACGCCTCCGCAGATCCCGCCCGAGAAAGCCTTACTCAGACGCCTCCGCAGATCCCGTCCGAGACAGCCTTACTTAGACGCCTCCGCAGATCCCACCCGAGACAGCCTTCCTCAGACGCCTCCGCAGATCCCGCCCGAGACAGCCTTCCTCAGACGCCTCCGCAGATCCCACCCGAGACAGCCTTCCTCAGACGCCTCCGCAGATCCCGCCCGAGACAGCCTTCCTCAGACGCCTCCGCAGATCCCGCCCGAGACAGCCTTCCTCAGACGCCTCCGCAGATCCCGCCCGAGACAGCCTTCCTCAGATGCCTCCGCAGATCCCGCCCGAGACAGCCTTCCTCAGACGCCTCCGCAGATCCCGCCCGAGAATGCCTTCCTCAGACGCCTCCGCAGATCCCGCCCGAGACAGCCTTCCTCAGACGCCTCCGCAGATCCCGCCCGAGACAGCCCTACTCAGACGCCTCCGCAGATCCCAGACACTTCCGCAGATCCCTCCCGAGACAGCCTTACTCAGACGCCTCCGCAGATCCCGCCTGAGACAGCCTTCCTCAGACGCCTCCGCAGATCCCGCCCGAGACAGCCTTCCTCAGACGCCTCCGCAGATCCCGCCCGAGACAGCCTTCCTCAGACGACTCCGCAGATCCCGCCCGAGAGAGCCTTCCTCAGACGCCTCCGAAGATCCCGCCCGAGACAGCCTTCCTCAGACGCCTCCGCAGATCCCGCCAGAGACAGCCTTCCTCATACGCCTCCGCAGATCCCGCCCGAGACAGCCTTCCTCAGACGCCTCCGCAGATCCCGCCCGAGACAGCCTTCCTCAGATGTCTCCGCAGATCCCGCCCGAGACAGCCTTCCTCAGACGCCTCCGCAGATCCCGCCCAAGAATGCCTTCCTCAGACGCCTCCGCAGATCCCGCCAGAGACAGCCTTCCTCAGACGCCTCCGCAGATCCCGCCCGAGACAGCCCTACTCAGACGCCTCCGCAGATCCCAGACACTTCCGCAGATCCCTCCCGAGACAGCCTTACTCAGACGCCTCCGCAGATCCCGCCTGAGACAGCCTTCCTCAGACGCCTCCGCAGATCCCGCCCGAGACAGCCTTCCTCAGACGCCTCCGCAGATCCCGCCCGAGACAGCCTTCCTCAGACGACTCCGCAGATCCCGCCCGAGAGAGCCTTCCTCAGACGCCTCCGAAGATCCCGCCCGAGACAGCCTTCCTCAGACGCCTCCGCAGATCCCGCCAGAGACAGCCTTCCTCATACGCCTCCGCAGATCCCGCCCGAGACAGCCTTCCTCAGACGCCTCCGCCGATCCCGCCCGAGACAGCCTTCCTCAGACGCCTCCCCAGATCCCGCCCGAGACAGCCTTCCTCAGACGCCTCCGCAGATCCCGCCCGAGACAGCCTTCCTCAGACGCCTCCGCAGATCCCGCCAGAGAATGCCTTCCTCAGACGCCTCCGCAGATCCCGCCCGAGACAGCCTTCCTCAGACGCCTCCGCAGATCCCGCCCGAGACAGCCTTCCTCAGACGCCTCCGCAGATTCCGCCCGAGACAGCCTTCCTCAGACGCCTCCGCAGATCCCGCCCGAGACAGCCTTCCTCAGACGCCTCCGCAGATCCCGGCCGAGACAGCCTTCCTCAGACGCCTCCGCAGATCCCGCCAGAGACAGCCTTCCTCATACGCCTCCGCAGATCCCGCCCGAGACAGCCTTCCTCAGACGCCTCCGCCGATCCCGCCCGAGACAGCCTTCCTCAGACGCCTCCCCAGATCCCGCCCGAGACAGCCTTCCTCAGACGCCTCCGCAGATCCCGCCCGAGACAGCCTTCCTCAGACGCCTCCGCAGATCCCGCCAGAGAATGCCTTCCTCAGACGCCTCCGCAGATCCCGCCCGAGACAGCCTTCCTCAGACGCCTCCGCAGATCCCGCCCGAGAATGCCTTCCTCAGACGCCTCCGCAGATCCCGCCCGAGACAGCCTTCCTCAGACGCCTCCGCAGATCCCGCCCGAGACAGCCTTCCTCAGACGCCTCCGAAGATCCCGCCCGAGACAGCCTTCCTCAGACGCCTCCGCAGATCCCGCCCGAGACAGCCTTCCTCAGATGCCTCCGCAGATCTCGGCCGAGACAGCCTTCCTCAGACGCCTCCGCAGATCCCGCCCGAGACAGCCTTCCTCAGACGCCTCCGCAGATCCCACCCGAGACAGCCTTCCTCAGACGCCTCCGCAGATCCCGCCCGAGACAGCCTTCCTCAGACGCCTCCGCAGATCCCGCCCGAGACAGCCTTCCTCAGACGCCTCCGCAGATCCCGCCCGAGACAGCCTTCCTCAGACGCCTCCGCAGAATCCGCCCGAGAATGCCTTCCTCAGACGCCTCCGCAGATCCCGCCCGAGACAGCCTTCCTCAGACGCCTCCGCAGATCCCGCCCGAGAATGCCTTTCTCAGACGCCTCCGCAGATCCCGCCCGAGACAGCCTTCCTCAGACGCCTCCGCAGATCCCGCCCGAGACAGCCTTCCTCAGACGCCACCACAGATCCCGCCCGAGACAGCCTTCCTCAGACGCCTCCGCAGATCCCGCCCGAGACAGCCATCCTCAGACGCCTCCGCAGATCCCGGCCGAGACAGCCTTCCTCAGACGCCTCCGCAGATCCCGCCCGAGACAGCCTTCCTCAGACGCCTCCGCAGATCCCGCCCGAGAAAGCCTTACTCAGACGCCTCCGCAGATCCCGTCCGAGACAGCCTTACTTAGACGCCTCCGCAGATCCCACCCGAGACAGCCTTCCTCAGACGCCTCCGCAGATCCCGCCCGAGACAGCCTTCCTCAGACGCCTCCGCAGATCCCACCCGAGACAGCCTTCCTCAGACGCCTCCGCAGATCCCGCCCGAGACAGCCTTCCTCAGACGCCTCCGCAGATCCCGCCCGAGACAGCCTTCCTCAGACGCCTCCGCAGATCCCGCCCGAGACAGCCTTCCTCAGATGCCTCCGCAGATCCCGCCCGAGACAGCCTTCCTCAGACGCCTCCGCAGATCCCGCCCGAGAATGCCTTCCTCAGACGCCTCCGCAGATCCCGCCCGAGACAGCCTTCCTCAGACGCCTCCGCAGATCCCGCCCGAGACAGCCCTACTCAGACGCCTCCGCAGATCCCAGACACTTCCGCAGATCCCTCCCGAGACAGCCTTACTCAGACGCCTCCGCAGATCCCGCCTGAGACAGCCTTCCTCAGACGCCTCCGCAGATCCCGCCCGAGACAGCCTTCCTCAGACGCCTCCGCAGATCCCGCCCGAGACAGCCTTCCTCAGACGACTCCGCAGATCCCGCCCGAGAGAGCCTTCCTCAGACGCCTCCGAAGATCCCGCCCGAGACAGCCTTCCTCAGACGCCTCCGCAGATCCCGCCAGAGACAGCCTTCCTCATACGCCTCCGCAGATCCCGCCCGAGACAGCCTTCCTCAGACGCCTCCGCAGATCCCGCCCGAGACAGCCTTCCTCAGATGTCTCCGCAGATCCCGCCCGAGACAGCCTTCCTCAGACGCCTCCGCAGATCCCGCCCAAGAATGCCTTCCTCAGACGCCTCCGCAGATCCCGCCAGAGACAGCCTTCCTCAGACGCCTCCGCAGATCCCGCCCGAGACAGCCCTACTCAGACGCCTCCGCAGATCCCAGACACTTCCGCAGATCCCTCCCGAGACAGCCTTACTCAGACGCCTCCGCAGATCCCGCCTGAGACAGCCTTCCTCAGACGCCTCCGCAGATCCCGCCCGAGACAGCCTTCCTCAGACGCCTCCGCAGATCCCGCCCGAGACAGCCTTCCTCAGACGACTCCGCAGATCCCGCCCGAGAGAGCCTTCCTCAGACGCCTCCGAAGATCCCGCCCGAGACAGCCTTCCTCAGACGCCTCCGCAGATCCCGCCAGAGACAGCCTTCCTCATACGCCTCCGCAGATCCCGCCCGAGACAGCCTTCCTCAGACGCCTCCGCCGATCCCGCCCGAGACAGCCTTCCTCAGACGCCTCCCCAGATCCCGCCCGAGACAGCCTTCCTCAGACGCCTCCGCAGATCCCGCCCGAGACAGCCTTCCTCAGACGCCTCCGCAGATCCCGCCAGAGAATGCCTTCCTCAGACGCCTCCGCAGATCCCGCCCGAGACAGCCTTCCTCAGACGCCTCCGCAGATCCCGCCCGAGACAGCCTTCCTCAGACGCCTCCGCAGATTCCGCCCGAGACAGCCTTCCTCAGACGCCTCCGCAGATCCCGCCCGAGACAGCCTTCCTCAGACGCCTCCGCAGATCCCGGCCGAGACAGCCTTCCTCAGACGCCTCCGCAGATCCCGCCAGAGACAGCCTTCCTCATACGCCTCCGCAGATCCCGCCCGAGACAGCCTTCCTCAGACGCCTCCGCCGATCCCGCCCGAGACAGCCTTCCTCAGACGCCTCCCCAGATCCCGCCCGAGACAGCCTTCCTCAGACGCCTCCGCAGATCCCGCCCGAGACAGCCTTCCTCAGACGCCTCCGCAGATCCCGCCAGAGAATGCCTTCCTCAGACGCCTCCGCAGATCCCGCCCGAGACAGCCTTCCTCAGACGCCTCCGCAGATCCCGCCCGAGAATGCCTTCCTCAGACGCCTCCGCAGATCCCGCCCGAGACAGCCTTCCTCAGACGCCTCCGCAGATCCCGCCCGAGACAGCCTTCCTCAGACGCCTCCGAAGATCCCGCCCGAGACAGCCTTCCTCAGACGCCTCCGCAGATCCCGCCCGAGACAGCCTTCCTCAGATGCCTCCGCAGATCTCGGCCGAGACAGCCTTCCTCAGACGCCTCCGCAGATCCCGCCCGAGACAGCCTTCCTCAGACGCCTCCGCAGATCCCACCCGAGACAGCCTTCCTCAGACGCCTCCGCAGATCCCGCCCGAGACAGCCTTCCTCAGACGCCTCCGCAGATCCCGCCCGAGACAGCCTTCCTCAGACGCCTCCGCAGATCCCGCCCGAGACAGCCTTCCTCAGATGCCTCCGCAGATCCCGCCCGAGACAGCCTTCCTCAGACGCCTCCGCAGATCCCGCCCGAGAATGCCTTCCTCAGACGCCTCCGCAGATCCCGCCCGAGACAGCCTTCCTCAGACGCCTCCGCAGATCCCGCCCGAGACAGCCCTACTCAGACGCCTCCGCAGATTCCAGACACTTCCGCAGATCCCTCCCGAGACAGCCTTACTCAGACGCCTCCGCAGATCCCGCCTGAGACAGCCTTCCTCAGACGCCTCCGCAGATCCCGCCCGAGACAGCCTTCCTCAGACGCCTCCGCAGATCCCGCCCGAGACAGCCTTCCTCAGACGACTCCGCAGATCCCGCCCGAGAGAGCCTTCCTCAGACGCCTCCGAAGATCCCGCCCGAGACAGCCTTCCTCAGACGCCTCCACAGATCCCGCCAGAGACAGCCTTCCTCATACGCCTCCGCAGATCCCGCCCGAGACAGCCTTCCTCAGACGCCTCCGCAGATCCCGCCCGAGACAGCCTTCCTCAGATGCCTCCGCAGATCCCGCCCGAGACAGCCTTCCTCAGACGCCTCCGCAGATCCCGCCCAAGAATGCCTTCCTCAGACGCCTCCGCAGATCCCGCCAGAGACAGCCTTCCTCAGACGCCTCCGCAGATCCCGCCCGAGACAGCCCTACTCAGACGCCTCCGCAGATCCCAGACACTTCCGCAGATCCCTCCCGAGACAGCCTTACTCAGTCGCCTCCGCAGATCCCGCCTGAGACAGCCTTCCTCAGACGCCTCCGCAGATCCCGCCCGAGACAGCCTTCCTCAGACGCCTCCGCAGATCCCGCCCGAGACAGCCTTCCTCAGACGACTCCGCAGATCCCGCCCGAGAGAGCCTTCCTCAGACGCCTCCGAAGATCCCGCCCGAGACAGCCTTCCTCAGACGCCTCCGCAGATCCCGCCAGAGACAGCCTTCCTCATACGCCTCCGCAGATCCCGCCCGAGACAGCCTTCCTCAGACGCCTCCGCCGATCCCGCCCGAGACAGCCTTCCTCAGACGCCTCCCCAGATCCCGCCCGAGACAGGCTTCCTCAGACGCCTCCGCAGATCCCGCCCGAGACAGCCTTCCTCAGACGCCTCCGCAGATCCCGCCAGAGAATGCCTTCCTCAGACGCCTCCGCAGATCCCGCCCGAGACAGCCTTCCTCAGACGCCTCCGCAGATCCCGCCCGAGACAGCCTTCCTCAGACGCCTCCGCAGATTCCGCCCGAGACAGCCTTCCTCAGACGCCTCCGCAGATCCCGCCCGAGACAGCCTTCCTCAGACGCCTCCGCAGTTCCCGGCCGAGACAGCCTTCCTCAGACGCCTCCGCAGATCCCGCCAGAGACAGCCTTCCTCATACGCCTCCGCAGATCCCGCCCGAGACAGCCTTCCTCAGACGCCTCCGCCGATCCCGCCCGAGACAGCCTTCCTCAGACGCCTCCCCAGATCCCGCCCGAGACAGCCTTCCTCAGACGCCTCCGCAGATCCCGCCCGAGACAGCCTTCCTCAGACGCCTCCGCAGATCCCGCCAGAGAATGCCTTCCTCAGACGCCTCCGCAGATCCCGCCCGAGACAGCCTTCCTCAGACGCCTCCGCAGATCCCGCCCGAGAATGCCTTCCTCAGACGCCTCCGCAGATCCCGCCCGAGACAGCCTTCCTCAGACGCCTCCGCAGATCCCGCCCGAGACAGCCTTCCTCAGACGCCTCCGAAGATCCCGCCCGAGACAGCCTTCCTCAGACGCCTCCGCAGATCCCGCCCGAGACAGCCTTCCTCAGATGCCTCCGCAGATCCCGGCCGAGACAGCCTTCCTCAGACGCCTCCGCAGATCCCGCCCGAGACAGCCTTTCTCAGACGCCTCCGCAGATCCCGCCCGAGACAGCCTTACTCAGACACCTCCGCAGATCCCGTCCGAGACAGCCTTACTCAGACGCCTCCGCAGATCCCGCCCGAGACAGCCTTCCTCAGACGTATCCACAGATCCCGCCCGAGACAGCCTTCCTCAGACGTCTCCACAGATCCCGCCCGAGACAGCCTTCCTCAGACGCCTCCGCAGATCCTGCCCGAGACAGCCTTCCTCAGACGCCTCCGAAGATCCCGCCCGAGACAGCCTTCCTCAGACGCCTCCGCAGATCCCGCCCGAGACAGTCTTCCTCAGACGCCTCCGCAAATCCCGGCCGAGACAGCCTTCCTCAGACGCCTCCGCAGATCCCGCCCGAGACAGCCTTACTCAGACGCCTCCGCAGATCCCGTCCAAGACAGCCTTACTCAGACGCCTCCGCAGATCCCGCCCGAGACAGCCTTCCTCAGACGCCTCCACAGATCCCGCCCGAGACAGCCTTCCTCAGACGCCTCCGCAGATCCCGCCCGAGACAGCCTTCCTCAGACGCCTCCGCAGATCCCGCCCGAGACAGCCTTCCTCAGACGCCTCCGCAGATCCCGCCCGAGACAGCCTTCCTCAGACGCCTCCGAAGATCGCGCCCGAGTCAGGCCTCCTCAGACGCCTCCGCAGATCCCGCCCGAGACAGCCTTCCTCAGACGCCTCCGCAGATCCCGCCCGAGACAGCCTTCCTCAGACGCCTCCGCAGATCCCACCCGAGACAGCCTTCCTCAGACGCCTCCGCAGATTCCGCCCCGGACAGCCTTCCTCAGACGCCTCCGCAGAATCCGCCCGAGAATGCCTTCCTCAGACGCCTCCGCAGATCCCGCCCGAGACAGCCTTCCTCAGACGCCTCCGCAGATCCCGCCCGAGAATGCCTTTCTCAGACGCCTCCGCAGATCCCGCCCGAGACAGCCTTCCTCAGACTCCTCCGCAGATCCCGCCCGAGACAGCCTTCCTCAGACGCCACCACAGATCCCGCCCGAGACAGCCTTCCTCAGACGCCTCCGCAGATCCCGCCCGAGACAGCCATCCTCAGACGCCTCCGCAGATCCCGGCCGAGACAGCCTTCCTCAGACGCCTCCGCAGATCCCGCCCGAGACAGCCTTCCTCAGACGCCTCCGCAGATCCCGCCCGAGAAAGCCTTACTCAGACGCCTCCGCAGATCCCGTCCGAGACAGCCTTACTTAGACGCCTCCGCAGATCCCACCCGAGACAGCCTTCCTCAGACGCCTCCGCAGATCCCGCCCGAGACAGCCTTCCTCAGACGCCTCCGCAGATCCCACCCGAGACAGCCTTCCTCAGACGCCTCCGCAGATCCCGCCCGAGACAGCCTTCCTCAGACGCCTCCGCAGATCCCGCCCGAGACAGCCTTCCTCAGACGCCTCCGCAGATCCCGCCCGAGACAGCCTTCCTCAGATGCCTCCGCAGATCCCGCCCGAGACAGCCTTCCTCAGACGCCTCCGCAGATCCCGCCCGAGAATGCCTTCCTCAGACGCCTCCGCAGATCCCGCCCGAGACAGCCTTCCTCAGACGCCTCCGCAGATCCCGCCCGAGACAGCCCTACTCAGACGCCTCCGCAGATCCCAGACACTTCCGCAGATCCCTCCCGAGACAGCCTTACTCAGACGCCTCCGCAGATCCCGCCTGAGACAGCCTTCCTCAGACGCCTCCGCAGATCCCGCCCGAGACAGCCTTCCTCAGACGCCTCCGCAGATCCCGCCCGAGACAGCCTTCCTCAGACGACTCCGCAGATCCCGCCCGAGAGAGCCTTCCTCAGACGCCTCCGAAGATCCCGCCCGAGACAGCCTTCCTCAGACGCCTCCGCAGATCCCGCCAGAGACAGCCTTCCTCATACGCCTCCGCAGATCCCGCCCGAGACAGCCTTCCTCAGACGCCTCCGCAGATCCCGCCCGAGACAGCCTTCCTCAGATGTCTCCGCAGATCCCGCCCGAGACAGCCTTCCTCAGACGCCTCCGCAGATCCCGCCCAAGAATGCCTTCCTCAGACGCCTCCGCAGATCCCGGCCGAGACAGCCTTCCTCAGACGCCTCCGCAGATCCCGCCCGAGACAGCCTTCCTCAGACGCCTCCGCAGATCCCGCCCGAGAAAGCCTTACTCAGACGCCTCCGCAGATCCCGTCCGAGACAGCCTTACTTAGACGCCTCCGCAGATCCCACCCGAGACAGCCTTCCTCAGACGCCTCCGCAGATCCCGCCCGAGACAGCCTTCCTCAGACGCCTCCGCAGATCCCACCCGAGACAGCCTTCCTCAGACGCCTCCGCAGATCCCGCCCGAGACAGCCTTCCTCAGACGCCTCCGCAGATCCCGCCCGAGACAGCCTTCCTCAGACGCCTCCGCAGATCCCGCCCGAGACAGCCTTTCTCAGATGCCTCCGCAGATCCCGCCCGAGACAGCCTTCCTCAGACGCCTCCGCAGATCCCGCCCGAGAATGCCTTCCTCAGACGCCTCCGCAGATCCCGCCCGAGACAGCCTTCCTCAGACGCCTCCGCAGATCCCGCCCGAGACAGCCCTACTCAGACGCCTCCGCAGATCCCAGACACTTCCGCAGATCCCTCCCGAGACAGCCTTACTCAGACGCCTCCGCAGATCCCGCCTGAGACAGCCTTCCTCAGACGCCTCCGCAGATCCCGCCCGAGACAGCCTTCCTCAGACGCCTCCGCAGATCCCGCCCGAGACAGCCTTCCTCAGACGACTCCGCAGATCCCGCCCGAGAGAGCCTTCCTCAGACGCCTCCGAAGATCCCGCCCGAGACAGCCTTCCTCAGACGCCTCCGCAGATCCCGCCAGAGACAGCCTTCCTCATACGCCTCCGCAGATCCCGCCCGAGACAGCCTTCCTCAGACGCCTCCGCAGATCCCGCCCGAGACAGCCTTCCTCAGATGTCTCCGCAGATCCCGCCCGAGACAGCCTTCCTCAGACGCCTCCGCAGATCCCGCCCAAGAATGCCTTCCTCAGACGCCTCCGCAGATCCCGCCAGAGACAGCCTTCCTCAGACGCCTCCGCAGATCCCGCCCGAGACAGCCCTACTCAGACGCCTCCGCAGATCCCAGACACTTCCGCAGATCCCTCCCGAGACAGCCTTACTCAGACGCCTCCGCAGATCCCGCCTGAGACAGCCTTCCTCAGACGCCTCCGCAGATCCCGCCCGAGACAGCCTTCCTCAGACGCCTCCGCAGATCCCGCCCGAGACAGCCTTCCTCAGACGACTCCGCAGATCCCGCCCGAGAGAGCCTTCCTCAGACGCCTCCGAAGATCCCGCCCGAGACAGCCTTCCTCAGACGCCTCCGCAGATCCCGCCAGAGACAGCCTTCCTCATACGCCTCCGCAGATCCCGCCCGAGACAGCCTTCCTCAGACGCCTCCGCCGATCCCGCCCGAGACAGCCTTCCTCAGACGCCTCCCCAGATCCCGCCCGAGACAGCCTTCCTCAGACGCCTCCGCAGATCCCGCCCGAGACAGCCTTCCTCAGACGCCTCCGCAGATCCCGCCAGAGAATGCCTTCCTCAGACGCCTCCGCAGATCCCGCCCGAGACAGCCTTCCTCAGACGCCTCCGCAGATCCCGCCCGAGACAGCCTTCCTCAGACGCCTCCGCAGATTCCGCCCGAGACAGCCTTCCTCAGACGCCTCCGCAGATCCCGCCCGAGACAGCCTTCCTCAGACGCCTCCGCAGATCCCGGCCGAGACAGCCTTCCTCAGACGCCTCCGCAGATCCCGCCAGAGACAGCCTTCCTCATACGCCTCCGCAGATCCCGCCCGAGACAGCCTTCCTCAGACGCCTCCGCCGATCCCGCCCGAGACAGCCTTCCTCAGACGCCTCCCCAGATCCCGCCCGAGACAGCCTTCCTCAGACGCCTCCGCAGATCCCGCCCGAGACAGCCTTCCTCAGACGCCTCCGCAGATCCCGCCAGAGAATGCCTTCCTCAGACGCCTCCGCAGATCCCGCCCGAGACAGCCTTCCTCAGACGCCTCCGCAGATCCCGCCCGAGAATGCCTTCCTCAGACGCCTCCGCAGATCCCGCCCGAGACAGCCTTCCTCAGACGCCTCCGCAGATCCCGCCCGAGACAGCCTTCCTCAGACGCCTCCGAAGATCCCGCCCGAGACAGCCTTCCTCAGACGCCTCCGCAGATCCCGCCCGAGACAGCCTTCCTCAGATGCCTCCGCAGATCTCGGCCGAGACAGCCTTCCTCAGACGCCTCCGCAGATCCCGCCCGAGACAGCCTTCCTCAGACGCCTCCGCAGATCCCACCCGAGACAGCCTTCCTCAGACGCCTCCGCAGATCCCGCCCGAGACAGCCTTCCTCAGACGCCTCCGCAGATCCCGCCCGAGACAGCCTTCCTCAGACGCCTCCGCAGATCCCGCCCGAGACAGCCTTCCTCAGACGCCTCCGCAGAATCCGCCCGAGAATGCCTTCCTCAGACGCCTCCGCAGATCCCGCCCGAGACAGCCTTCCTCAGACGCCTCCGCAGATCCCGCCCGAGAATGCCTTTCTCAGACGCCTCCGCAGATCCCGCCCGAGACAGCCTTCCTCAGACGCCTCCGCAGATCCCGCCCGAGACAGCCTTCCTCAGACGCCACCACAGATCCCGCCCGAGACAGCCTTCCTCAGACGCCTCCGCAGATCCCGCCCGAGACAGCCATCCTCAGACGCCTCCGCAGATCCCGGCCGAGACAGCCTTCCTCAGACGCCTCCGCAGATCCCGCCCGAGACAGCCTTCCTCAGACGCCTCCGCAGATCCCGCCCGAGAAAGCCTTACTCAGACGCCTCCGCAGATCCCGTCCGAGACAGCCTTACTTAGACGCCTCCGCAGATCCCACCCGAGACAGCCTTCCTCAGACGCCTCCGCAGATCCCGCCCGAGACAGCCTTCCTCAGACGCCTCCGCAGATCCCACCCGAGACAGCCTTCCTCAGACGCCTCCGCAGATCCCGCCCGAGACAGCCTTCCTCAGACGCCTCCGCAGATCCCGCCCGAGACAGCCTTCCTCAGACGCCTCCGCAGATCCCGCCCGAGACAGCCTTCCTCAGATGCCTCCGCAGATCCCGCCCGAGACAGCCTTCCTCAGACGCCTCCGCAGATCCCGCCCGAGAATGCCTTCCTCAGACGCCTCCGCAGATCCCGCCCGAGACAGCCTTCCTCAGACGCCTCCGCAGATCCCGCCCGAGACAGCCCTACTCAGACGCCTCCGCAGATCCCAGACACTTCCGCAGATCCCTCCCGAGACAGCCTTACTCAGACGCCTCCGCAGATCCCGCCTGAGACAGCCTTCCTCAGACGCCTCCGCAGATCCCGCCCGAGACAGCCTTCCTCAGACGACTCCGCAGATCCCGCCCGAGAGAGCCTTCATCAGACGCCTCCGAAGATCCCGCCCGAGACAGCCTTCCTCAGACGCCTCCGCAGATCCCGCCAGAGACAGCCTTCCTCATACGCCTCCGCAGATCCCGCCCGAGACAGCCTTCCTCAGACGCCTCCGCAGATCCCGCCCGAGACAGCCTTCCTCAGATGTCTCCGCAGATCCCGCCCGAGACAGCCTTCCTCAGACGCCTCCGCAGATCCCGCCCAAGAATGCCTTCCTCAGACGCCTCCGCAGATCCCGCCAGAGACAGCCTTCCTCAGACGCCTCCGCAGATCCCGCCCGAGACAGCCCTACTCAGACGCCTCCGCAGATCCCAGACACTTCCGCAGATCCCTCCCGAGACAGCCTTACTCAGACGCCTCCGCAGATCCCGCCTGAGACAGCCTTCCTCAGACGCCTCCGCAGATCCCGCCCGAGACAGCCTTCCTCAGACGCCTCCGCAGATCCCGCCCGAGACAGCCTTCCTCAGACGACTCCGCAGATCCCGCCCGAGAGAGCCTTCCTCAGACGCCTCCGAAGATCCCGCCCGAGACAGCCTTCCTCAGACGCCTCCGCAGATCCCGCCAGAGACAGCCTTCCTCATACGCCTCCGCAGATCCCGCCCGAGACAGCCTTCCTCAGACGCCTCCGCCGATCCCGCCCGAGACAGCCTTCCTCAGACGCCTCCCCAGATCCCGCCCGAGACAGCCTTCCTCAGACGCCTCCGCAGATCCCGCCCGAGACAGCCTTCCTCAGACGCCTCCGCAGATCCCGCCAGAGAATGCCTTCCTCAGACGCCTCCGCAGATCCCGCCCGAGACAGCCTTCCTCAGACGCCTCCGCAGATCCCGCCCGAGACAGCCTTCCTCAGACGCCTCCGCAGATTCCGCCCGAGACAGCCTTCCTCAGACGCCTCCGCAGATCCCGCCCGAGACAGCCTTCCTCAGACGCCTCCGCAGATCCCGGCCGAGACAGCCTTCCTCAGACGCCTCCGCAGATCCCGCCAGAGACAGCCTTCCTCATACGCCTCCGCAGATCCCGCCCGAGACAGCCTTCCTCAGACGCCTCCGCCGATCCCGCCCGAGACAGCCTTCCTCAGACGCCTCCCCAGATCCCGCCCGAGACAGCCTTCCTCAGACGCCTCCGCAGATCCCGCCCGAGACAGCCTTCCTCAGACGCCTCCGCAGATCCCGCCAGAGAATGCCTTCCTCAGACGCCTCCGCAGATCCCGCCCGAGACAGCCTTCCTCAGACGCCTCCGCAGATCCCGCCCGAGAATGCCTTCCTCAGACGCCTCCGCAGATCCCGCCCGAGACAGCCTTCCTCAGACGCCTCCGCAGATCCCGCCCGAGACAGCCTTCCTCAGACGCCTCCGAAGATCCCGCCCGAGACAGCCTTCCTCAGACGCCTCCGCAGATCCCGCCCGAGACAGCCTTCCTCAGATGCCTCCGCAGATCTCGGCCGAGACAGCCTTCCTCAGACGCCTCCGCAGATCCCGCCCGAGACAGCCTTCCTCAGACGCCTCCGCAGATCCCACCCGAGACAGCCTTCCTCAGACGCCTCCGCAGATCCCGCCCGAGACAGCCTTCCTCAGACGCCTCCGCAGATCCCGCCCGAGACAGCCTTCCTCAGACGCCTCCGCAGATCCCGCCCGAGACAGCCTTCCTCAGATGCCTCCGCAGATCCCGCCCGAGACAGCCTTCCTCAGACGCCTCCGCAGATCCCGCCCGAGAATGCCTTCCTCAGACGCCTCCGCAGATCCCGCCCGAGACAGCCTTCCTCAGACGCCTCCGCAGATCCCGCCCGAGACAGCCCTACTCAGACGCCTCCGCAGATTCCAGACACTTCCGCAGATCCCTCCCGAGACAGCCTTACTCAGACGCCTCCGCAGATCCCGCCTGAGACAGCCTTCCTCAGACGCCTCCGCAGATCCCGCCCGAGACAGCCTTCCTCAGACGCCTCCGCAGATCCCGCCCGAGACAGCCTTCCTCAGACGACTCCGCAGATCCCGCCCGAGAGAGCCTTCCTCAGACGCCTCCGAAGATCCCGCCCGAGACAGCCTTCCTCAGACGCCTCCACAGATCCCGCCAGAGACAGCCTTCCTCATACGCCTCCGCAGATCCCGCCCGAGACAGCCTTCCTCAGACGCCTCCGCAGATCCCGCCCGAGACAGCCTTCCTCAGATGCCTCCGCAGATCCCGCCCGAGACAGCCTTCCTCAGACGCCTCCGCAGATCCCGCCCAAGAATGCCTTCCTCAGACGCCTCCGCAGATCCCGCCAGAGACAGCCTTCCTCAGACGCCTCCGCAGATCCCGCCCGAGACAGCCCTACTCAGACGCCTCCGCAGATCCCAGACACTTCCGCAGATCCCTCCCGAGACAGCCTTACTCAGTCGCCTCCGCAGATCCCGCCTGAGACAGCCTTCCTCAGACGCCTCCGCAGATCCCGCCCGAGACAGCCTTCCTCAGACGCCTCCGCAGATCCCGCCTGAGACAGCCTTCCTCAGACGACTCCGCAGATCCCGCCCGAGAGAGCCTTCCTCAGACGCCTCCGAAGATCCCGCCCGAGACAGCCTTCCTCAGACGCCTCCGCAGATCCCGCCAGAGACAGCCTTCCTCATACGCCTCCGCAGATCCCGCCCGAGACAGCCTTCCTCAGACGCCTCCGCCGATCCCGCCCGAGACAGCCTTCCTCAGACGCCTCCCCAGATCCCGCCCGAGACAGCCTTCCTCAGACGCCTCCGCAGATCCCGCCCGAGACAGCCTTCCTCAGACGCCTCCGCAGATCCCGCCAGAGAATGCCTTCCTCAGACGCCTCCGCAGATCCCGCCCGAGACAGCCTTCCTCAGACGCCTCCGCAGATCCCGCCCGAGACAGCCTTCCTCAGACGCCTCCGCAGATTCCGCCCGAGACAGCCTTCCTCAGACGCCTCCGCAGATCCCGCCCGAGACAGCCTTCCTCAGACGCCTCCGCAGTTCCCGGCCGAGACAGCCTTCCTCAGACGCCTCCGCAGATCCCGCCAGAGACAGCCTTCCTCATACGCCTCCGCAGATCCCGCCCGAGACAGCCTTCCTCAGACGCCTCCGCCGATCCCGCCCGAGACAGCCTTCCTCAGACGCCTCCCCAGATCCCGCCCGAGACAGCCTTCCTCAGACGCCTCCGCAGATCCCGCCCGAGACAGCCTTCCTCAGACGCCTCCGCAGATCCCGCCAGAGAATGCCTTCCTCAGACGCCTCCGCAGATCCCGCCCGAGACAGCCTTCCTCAGACGCCTCCGCAGATCCCGCCCGAGAATGCCTTCCTCAGACGCCTCCGCAGATCCCGCCCGAGACAGCCTTCCTCAGACGCCTCCGCAGATCCCGCCCGAGACAGCCTTCCTCAGACGCCTCCGAAGATCCCGCCCGAGACAGCCTTCCTCAGACGCCTCCGCAGATCCCGCCCGAGACAGCCTTCCTCAGATGCCTCCGCAGATCCCGGCCGAGACAGCCTTCCTCAGACGCCTCCGCAGATCCCGCCCGAGACAGCCTTTCTCAGACGCCTCCGCAGATCCCGCCCGAGACAGCCTTACTCAGACACCTCCGCAGATCCCGTCCGAGACAGCCTTACTCAGACGCCTCCGCAGATCCCGCCCGAGACAGCCTTCCTCAGACGTATCCACAGATCCCGCCCGAGACAGCCTTCCTCAGACGTCTCCACAGATCCCGCCCGAGACAGCCTTCCTCAGACGCCTCCGCAGATCCTGCCCGAGACAGCCTTCCTCAGACGCCTCCGAAGATCCCGCCCGAGACAGCCTTCCTCAGACGCCTCCGCAGATCCCGCCCGAGACAGTCTTCCTCAGACGCCTCCGCAAATCCCGGCCGAGACAGCCTTCCTCAGACGCCTCCGCAGATCCCGCCCGAGACAGCCTTACTCAGACGCCTCCGCAGATCCCGTCCAAGACAGCCTTACTCAGACGCCTCCGCAGATCCCGCCCGAGACAGCCTTCCTCAGACGCCTCCACAGATCCCGCCCGAGACAGCCTTCCTCAGACGCCTCCGCAGATCCCGCCCGAGACAGCCTTCCTCAGACGCCTCCGCAGATCACGCCCGAGACAGCCTTCCTCAGACGCCTCCGCAGATCCCGCCCGAGACAGCCTTCCTCAGACGCCTCCGAAGATCGCGCCCGAGTCAGGCCTCCTCAGACGCCTCCGCAGATCCCGCCCGAGACAGCCTTCCTCAGACGCCTCCGCAGATCCCGCCCGAGACAGCCTTCCTCAGACGCCTCCGCAGATCCCACCCGAGACAGCCTTCCTCAGACGCCTCCGCAGATTCCGCCCCGGACAGCCTTCCTCAGACGCCTCCGCAGATCCCGCCCGAGACAGCCTTCCTCAGACGCCACCACAGATCCCGCCAGAGACAGCCTTCCTCAGACGCCTCCGCAGATCCCGCCCGAGACACGCCTTACTCAGACATCTCCGCAGATCCCAGATGCCTCCGCAGATCCCGCCCGAGACAGCCTTCCTCAGACGCCTCCGCAGATCCCGCCCGAGACAGCCTTCCTCAGACGCCTCCGCAGAATCCGCCCGAGAATGCCTTCCTCAGACGCCTCCGCCGATCCCGCCCGAGACAGCCTTCCTCAGACGCCTCCCCAGATCCCGCCCGAGAAAGCCTTCCTCAGACGCCTCCGCAGATCCCGCCCGAGACAGCCTTTCTCAGACGCCTCCGCAGATCCCGCCAGAGAATGCCTTCCTCAGACGCCTCCGCAGATCCCGCCCGAGACAGCCTTCCTCAGACGCCTCCGCAGATCCCGCCCGAGAATGCCTTCCTCAGACGCCTCCGCAGATCCCGCCCGAGACAGCCTTCCTCAGACGCCTCCGCAGATCCCGCCCGAGACAGCCTTCCTCAGACGCCTCCGAAGATCCCGCCCGAGACAGCCTTCCTCAGACGCCTCCGCAGATCCCGCCCGAGACAGCCTTCCTCAGATGCCTCCGCAGATCCCGGCCGAGACAGCCTTCCTCAGACGCCTCCGCAGATCCCGCCCGAGACAGCCTTTCTCAGACGCCTCCGCAGATCCCGCCCGAGACAGCCTTACTCAGACACCTCCGCAGATCCCGTCCGAGACAGCCTTACTCAGACGCCTCCGCAGATCCCGCCCGAGACAGCCTTCCTCAGACGTATCCACAGATCCCGCCCGAGACAGCCTTCCTCAGACGTCTCCACAGATCCCGCCCGAGACAGCCTTCCTCAGACGCCTCCGCAGATCCTGCCCGAGACAGCCTTCCTCAGACGCCTCCGAAGATCCCGCCCGAGACAGCCTTCCTCAGACGCCTCCGCAGATCCCGCCCGAGACAGTCTTCCTCAGACGCCTCCGCAAATCCCGGCCGAGACAGCCTTCCTCAGACGCCTCCGCAGATCCCGCCCGAGACAGCCTTACACAGACGCCTCCGCAGATCCCGTCCAAGACAGCCTTACTCAGACGCCTCCGCAGATCCCGCCCGAGACAGCCTTCCTCAGACGCCTCCACAGATCCCGCCCGAGACAGCCTTCCTCAGACGCCTCCGCAGATCCCGCCCGAGACAGCCTTCCTCAGACGCCTCCGCAGATCCCGCCCGAGACAGCCTTCCTCAGACGCCTCCGCAGATCCCGCCCGAGACAGCCTTCCTCAGACGCCTCCGAAGATCGCGCCCGAGTCAGGCCTCCTCAGACGCCTCCGCAGATCCCGCCCGAGACAGCCTTCCTCAGACGCCTCCGCAGATCCCGCCCGAGACAGCCTTCCTCAGACGCCTCCGCAGATCCCACCCGAGACAGCCTTCCTCAGACGCCTCCGCAGATTCCGCCCCGGACAGCCTTCCTCAGACGCCTCCGCAGATCCCGCCCGAGACAGCCTTCCTCAGACGCCACCACAGATCCCGCCAGAGACAGCCTTCCTCAGACGCATCCGCAGATCCCGCCCGAGACACGCCTTACTCAGACATCTCCGCAGATCCCAGATGCCTCCGCAGATCCCGCCCGAGACAGCCTTCCTCAGACGCCTCCGCAGATCCCGCCCGAGACAGCCTTCCTCAGACGCCTCCGCAGAATCCGCCCGAGAATGCCTTCCTCAGACGCCTCCGCAGATCCCGCCCCAGACAGCCTTCCTCAGACGCCTCCGCAGATCCCTCCGAGACAGCCTTCCTCAGACGCCTCGCAGATCCCGCCCGAGACAGCCTTCCTCAGACGCCTCCGCAGATCCCGCCCGAGACAGCCTTCCTCAGACGCCTCTGCAGATCCCGCCCAAGAAAGCCTTCCTCTGACGCCTCCGAAGATCCCGCCCGAGACAGCCTTCCTCAGACGCCTCCGCAGATCCTGCCCGAGACAGCCTTCCTCAGACGCCTCCGCAGATCCCGCCCGAGACAGCCTTCCTCAGACGCCTCCGCCAATCCCGCCCGAGACAGCCTTCCTCAGACGCCTCCCCAGATCCCGCCCGAGACAGCCTTCCTCAGACGCCTCCGCAGATCCCGCCCGAGACAGCCTTCCTCAGACGCCTCCGCAGATCCCGCCCGAGAATGCCTTCCTCAGACGCCTCCGCAGATCCCGCCCGAGACAGCCTTCCTCAGACGCCTCCGCAGATCCCGCCCGAGACAGCCCTCCTCAGACGCCTCCGCAGATCCCGCCCGAGACAGCCTTCCTCAGACGCCTCCGCAGATCCCGCCCGAGAGAGCCTTCCTCAGACGCCTCCCCAGATCCCGCCCGAGACAGCCTTTCTCAGACGCCTCCGCAGATCCCGCCCGAGACAGCCTTCCTCAGACGCCTCCGCAGATCCCACCCGAGACAGCCTTCCTCAGACGCCTCCCCAGATCCCGCCCGAGACAGCCTTCCTCAGACGCCTCCGCAAATCCCGCCCGAGACAGCCTTCCTCAGATGCCTCCGCAGATCCCGCCCGAGACAGCCTTCCTCAGACGCCTCTGCAGATCCCGCCCGAGAATGCCTTTCTCAGACGCCTCCGCAGATCCCGCCCGAGACAGCCTTACTCAGACACCTCCGCAGATCCCGTCCGAGACAGCCTTCCTCAGACGCCTCCGCAGATCCCGCCCGAGACAGCCTTCCTCAGACGCCACCACAGATCCCGCCCGAGACAGCCTTCCTCAGACGCCTCCGCAGATCCCGCCCGAGACAGCCTTCCTCAGACGCCTCCGCAGATCCCGCCCGAGAATGCCTTCCTCAGACGCCTCCGCAGATCCCGCCCGAGAATGCCTTTCTCAGACGCCTCCGCAGATCCCGCCCGAGACAGCCTTCCTCAGACGCCTCCGCAGATCCCGCTCGAGACAGCCTTCCTCAGACGCCACCACAGATCCCGCCCGAGACAGCCTTCCTCAGACGCCTCCGCAGATCCCGCCCGAGACAGCCATCCTCAGACGCCTCCGCAGATCCCGGCCGAGACAGCCTTCCTCAGACGCCTCTGCAGATCCCGCCCGAGACAGCCTTCCTCAGACGCCTCCGCAGATCCCGCCCGAGAAAGCCTTACTCAGACGCCTCCGCAGATCCCGTCCGAGACAGCCTTACTCAGACGCCTCCGCAGATCCCACCCGAGACAGCCTTCCTCAGACGCCTCCGCAGATCCCGCCCGAGACAGCCTTCCTCAGACGCCTCCGCAGATCCCACCCGAGACAGCCTTCCTCAGACGCCTCCGCAGATCCCGCCCGAGACAGCCTTCCTCAGACGCCTCCGCAGATCCCGCCCGAGACAGCCTTCCTCAGACGCCTCCGCAGATCCCGCCCGAGACAGCCTTCCTCAGATGCCTCCGCAGATCCCGCCCGAGACAGCCTTCCTCAGACGCCTCCGCAGATCCCGCCCGAGAATGCCTTCCTCAGACGCCTCCGCAGATCCCGCCCGAGACAGCCTTCCTCAGACGCCTCCGCAGATCCCGCCCGAGACAGCCCTACTCAGACGCCTCCGCAGATCCCAGACACTTCCGCAGATCCCTCCCGAGACAGCCTTACTCAGACGCCTCCGCAGATCCCGCCTGAGACAGCCTTCCTCAGACGCCTCCGCAGATCCCGCCCGAGACAGCCTTCCTCAGACGCCTCCGCAGATCCCGCCCGAGACAGCCTTCCTCAGACGACTCCGCAGATCCCGCCCGAGAGAGCCTTCCTCAGACGCCTCCGAAGATCCCGCCCGAGACAGCCTTCCTCAGACGCCTCCGCAGATCCCGCCAGAGACAGCCTTCCTCATACGCCTCCGCAGATCCCGCCCGAGACAGCCTTCCTCAGACGCCTCCCCAGATCCCGCCCGAGACAGCCTTCCTCAGACGCCTCCGCAAATCCCGCCCGAGACAGCCTTCCTCAGATGCCTCCGCAGATCCCGCCCGAGACAGCCTTCCTCAGACGCCTCCGCAGATCCCGCCCGAGAATGCCTTTCTCAGACGCCTCCGCAGATCCCGCCCGAGACAGCCTTACTCAGACACCTCCGCAGATCCCGTCCGAGACAGCCTTCCTCAGACGCCTCCGCAGATCCCGCCCGAGACAGCCTTCCTCAGACGCCACCACAGATCCCGCCCGAGACAGCCTTCCTCAGACGCCTCCGCAGATCCCGCCCGAGACAGCCTTCCTCAGACGCCTCCGCAGATCCCGCCCGAGAATGCCTTCCTCAGACGCCTCCGCAGATCCCGCCCGAGAATGCCTTTCTCAGACGCCTCCGCAGATCCCGCCCGAGACAGCCTTCCTCAGACGCCTCCGCAGATCCCGCTCGAGACAGCCTTCCTCAGACGCCACCACAGATCCCACCCGAGACAGCCTTCCTCAGACGCCTCCGCAGATCCCGCCCGAGACAGCCATCCTCAGACGCCTCCGCAGATCCCGGCCGAGACAGCCTTCCTCAGACGCCTCCGCAGATCCCGCCCGAGACAGCCTTCCTCAGACGCCTCCGCAGATCCCGCCCGAGAAAGCCTTACTCAGACACCTCCGCAGATCCCGTCCGAGACAGCCTTCCTCAGACGCCTCCGCAGATCCCGCCCGAGACAGCCTTCCTCAGACGCCACCACAGATCCCGCCCGAGACAGCCTTCCTCAGACGCCTCCGCAGATCCCGCCCGAGACAGCCTTCCTCAGACGCCTCCGCAGATCCCGCCCGAGAATGCCTTCCTCAGACGCCTCCGCAGATCCCGCCCGAGAATGCCTTTCTCAGACGCCTCCGCAGATCCCGCCCGAGACAGCCTTCCTCAGACGCCTCCGCAGATCCCGCTCGAGACAGCCTTCCTCAGACGCCACCACAGATCCCACCCGAGACAGCCTTCCTCAGACGCCTCCGCAGATCCCGCCCGAGACAGCCATCCTCAGACGCCTCCGCAGATCCCGGCCGAGACAGCCTTCCTCAGACGCCTCCGCAGATCCCGCCCGAGACAGCCTTCCTCAGACGCCTCCGCAGATCCCGCCCGAGAAAGCCTTACTCAGACGCCTCCGCAGATCCCGTCCGAGACAGCCTTACTCAGACGCCTCCGCAGATCCCACCCGAGACAGCCTTCCTCAGACGCCTCCGCAGATCCCGCCCGAGACAGCCTTCCTCAGACGCCTCCGCAGATCCCACCCGAGACAGCCTTCCTCAGACGCCTCCGCAGATCCCGCCCGAGACAGCCTTCCTCAGACGCCTCCGCAGATCCCGCCCGAGACAGCCTTCCTCAGACGCCTCCGCAGATCCCGCCCGAGACAGCCTTCCTCAGATGCCTCCGCAGATCCCGCCCGAGACAGCCTTCCTCAGACGCCTCCGCAGATCCCGCCCGAGAATGCCTTCCTCAGACGCCTCCGCAGATATCGCCCGAGACAGCCTTCCTCAGACGCCTCCGCAGATCCCGCCCGAGACAGCCCTACTCAGACGCCTCCGCAGATCCCAGACACTTCCGCAGATTCCTCCCGAGACAGCCTTACTCAGACGCCTCCGCAGATCCCGCCTGAGACAGCCTTCCTCAGACGCCTCCGCAGATCCCGCCCGAGACAGCCTTCCTCAGACGCCTCCGCAGATCCCGCCCGAGACAGCCTTCCTCAGACGACTCCGCAGATCCCGCCCGAGAGAGCCTTCCTCAGACGCCTCCGAAGATCCCGCCCGAGACAGCCTTCCTCAGACGCCTCCGCAGATCCCGCCAGAGACAGCCTTCCTCATACGCCTCCGCAGATCCCGCCCGAGACAGCCTTCCTCAGACGCCTCCGCAGATCCCGCCCGAGACAGCCTTCCTCAGATGCCTCCGCAGATCCCGCCCGAGACAGCCTTCCTCAGACGCCTCCGCAGATCCTGCCCAAGAATGCCTTCCTCAGACGCCTCCGCAGATCCCGCCAGAGACAGCCTTCCTCAGACGCCTCCGCAGATCCCGCCCGAGACAGCCCTACTCAGACGCCTCCGCAGATCCCAGACACTTCCGCAGATCCCTCCCGAGACAGCCTTACTCAGACGCCTCCGCAGATCCCGCCTGAGACAGCCTTCCTCAGACGCCTCCGCAGATCCCGCCCGAGACAGCCTTCCTCAGATTCCTCCGCAGATCCCGCCCGAGACAGCCTTCCTCAGACGACTCCGCAGATCCCGCCCGAGAGAGCCTTCCTCAGACGCCTCCGAAGATCCCGCCCGAGACAGCCTTCCTCAGACGCCTCCGCAGATCCCGCCAGAGACAGCCTTCCTCATACGCCTCCGCAGATCCCGCCCGAGACAGCCTTCCTCAGACGCCTCCGCCGATCCCGCCCGAGACAGCCTTCCTCAGACGCCTCCCCAGATCCCGCCCGAGACAGCCTTCCTCAGACGCCTCCGCAGATCCCGCCCGAGACAGCCTTCCTCAGACGCCTCCGCAGATCCCGCCAGAGAATGCCTTCCTCAGACGCCTCCGCAGATCCCGCCCGAGACAGCCTTCCTCAGACGCCTCCGCAGATCCCGCCCGAGACAGCCTTCCTCAGACGCCTCCGCAGATTCCGCCCGAGACAGCCTTCCTCAGACGCCTCCGCAGATCCCGCCCGAGACAGCCTTCCTCAGACGCCTCCGCAGATCCCGGCCGAGACAGCCTTCCTCAGACGCCTCCGCAGATCCCGCCAGAGACAGCCTTCCTCATACGCCTCCGCAGATCCCGCCCGAGACAGCCTTCCTCAGACGCCTCCGCCGATCCCGCCCGAGACAGCCTTCCTCAGACGCCTCCCCAGATCCCGCCCGAGACAGCCTTCCTCAGACGCCTCCGCAGATCCCGCCCGAGACAGCCTTCCTCAGACGCCTCCGCAGATCCCGCCAGAGAATGCCTTCCTCAGACGCCTCCGCAGATCCCGCCCGAGACAGCCTTCCTCAGACGCCTCCGCAGATCCCGCCCGAGAATGCCTTCCTCAGACGCCTCCGCAGATCCCGCCCGAGACAGCCTTCCTCAGACGCCTCCGCAGATCCCGCCCGAGACAGCCTTCCTCAGACGCCTCCGAAGATCCCGCCCGAGACAGCCTTCCTCAGACGCCTCCGCAGATCCCGCCCGAGACAGCCTTCCTCAGATGCCTCCGCAGATCCCGGCCGAGACAGCCTTCCTCAGAACGCCTCCGCAGATCCGCCCGAGACAGCCTTTCTCAGACGCCTCCGCAGATCCCGCCCGAGACAGCCTTACTCAGACACCTCCGCAGATCCCGTCCGAGACAGCCTTACTCAGACGCCTCCGCAGATCCCGCCCGAGACAGCCTTCCTCAGACGTATCCACAGATCCCGCCCGAGACAGCCTTCCTCAGACGTCTCCGCAGATCCCGCCCGAGACAGCCTTCCTCAGACGCCTCTGCAGATCCCGCCCGAGACAGCCTTCCTCAGACGCCTCCGAAGATCCCGCCCGAGACAGCCTTCCTCAGACGCCTCCGCAGATCCCGCCCGAGACAGTCTTCCTCAGACGCCTCCGCAGATCCCGCCCGAGACAGCCTTCCTCAGACGCCTCCGCAGATCCCGCCCGAGACAGCCCTACTCAGACGCCTCCGCAGATCCCAGACACTTCCGCAGATCCCTCCCGAGACAGCCTTACTCAGACGCCTCCGCAGATCCCGCCTGAGACAGCCTTCCTCAGACGCCTCCGCAGATCCCGCCCGAGACAGCCTTCCTCAGACGCCTCCGCAGATCCCGCCGAGACAGCCTTCCTCAGACGACTCCGCAGATCCCGCCCGAGAGAGCCTTCCTCAGACGCCTCCGAAGATCCCGCCCGAGACATCCTTCCTCAGACGCCTCCGCAGATCCCGCCAGAGACAGCCTTCCTCATACGCCTCCGCAGATCCCGCCCGAGACAGCCTTCCTCAGACGCCTCCCCAGATCCCGCCCGAGACAGCCTTCCTCAGACGCCTCCGCAAATCCCGCCCGAGACAGCCTTCCTCAGATGCCTCCGCAGATCCCGCCCGAGACAGCCTTCCTCAGACGCCTCCGCAGATCCCGCCCGAGAATGCCTTTCTCAGACGCCTCCGCAGATCCCGCCCGAGACAGCCTTACTCAGACACCTCCGCAGATCCCGTCCGAGACAGCCTTCCTCAGACGCCTCCGCAGATCCCGCCCGAGACAGCCTTCCTCAGACGCCACCACAGATCCCGCCCGAGACAGCCTTCCTCAGACGCCTCCGCAGATCCCGCCCGAGACAGCCTTCCTCAGACGCCTCCGCAGATCCCGCCCGAGAATGCCTTCCTCAGACGCCTCCGCAGATCCCGCCCGAGAATGCCTTTCTCAGACGCCTCCGCAGATCCCGCCCGAGACAGCCTTCCTCAGACGCCTCCGCAGATCCCGCTCGAGACAGCCTTCCTCAGACGCCACCACAGATCCCGCCCGAGACAGCCTTCCTCAGACGCCTCCGCAGATCCCGCCCGAGACAGCCATCCTCAGACGCCTCCGCAGATCCCGGCCGAGACAGCCTTCCTCAGACGCCTCCGCAGATCCCGCCCGAGACACCCTTCCTCAGACGCCTCCGCAGATCCCGCCCGAGAAAGCCTTACTCAGACGCCTCCGCAGATCCCGTCCGAGACAGCCTTACTCATACGCGTCCGCAGATCCCACCCGAGACAGCCTTCCTCAGACGCCTCCGCAGATCCCGCCCGAGACAGCCTTCCTCAGACGCCTCCGCAGATCCCACCCGAGACAGCCTTCCTCAGACGCCTCCGCAGATCCCGCCCGAGACAGCCTTCCTCAGACGCCTCCGCAGATCCCGCCCGAGACAGCCTTCCTCAGACGCCTCCGCAGATCCCGCCCGAGACAGCCTTCCTCAGATGCCTCCGCAGATCCCGCCCGAGACAGCCTTCCTCAGACGCCTCCGCAGATCCCGCCCGAGACAGCCCTACTCAGACGCCTCCGCAGATCCCAGACACTTCCGCAGATCCCCCCCGAGACAGCCTTACTCAGACGCCTCCGCAGATCCCGCCTGAGACAGCCTTCCTCAGACGCCTCCGCAGATCCCGCCCGAGACAGCCTTCCTCAGACGCCTCCGCAGATCCCGCCCGAGACAGCCTTCCTCAGACGACTCCGCAGATCCCGCCCGAGAGAGCCTTCCTCAGACGCCTCCGAAGATCCCGCCCGAGACAGCCTTCCTCAGACGCCTCCGCAGATCCCGCCAGAGACAGCCTTCCTCATACGCCTCCGCAGATCCCGCCCGAGACAGCCTTCCTCAGACGCCTCCGCAGATCCCGCCCGAGACAGCCTTCCTCAGATGCCTCCGCAGATCCCGCCCGAGACAGCCTTCCTCAGACGCCTCCGCAGAGATCCCGCCCAAGAATGCCTTCCTCAGACGCCTCCGCAGATCCTGCCAGAGACAGCCTTCCTCAGACGCCTCCGCAGATCCCGCCCGAGACAGCCCTACTCAGACGCCTCCGCAGATCCCAGACACTTCCGCAGATCCCTCCCGAGACAGCCTTACTCAGACGCCTCCGCAGATCCCGCCTGAGACAGCCTTCCTCAGACGCCTCCGCAGATCCCGCCCGAGACAGCCTTCCTCAGATGCCTCCGCAGATCCCGCCCGAGACAGCCTTCCTCAGACGACTCCGCAGATCCGCCCGAGAGAGCCTTCCTCAGACGCCTCCGAAGATCCCGCCCGAGACAGCCTTCCTCAGACGCCTCCGCAGATCCCGCCAGAGACAGCCTTCCTCATACGCCTCCGCAGATCCCGCCCGAGACAGCCTTCCTCAGACGCCTCCGCCGATCCCGCCCGAGACAGCCTTCCTCAGACGCCTCCCCAGATCCCGCCCGAGACAGCCTTCCTCAGACGCCTCCGCAGATCCCGCCCGAGACAGCCTTCCTCAGACGCCTCCGCAGATCCCGCCAGAGAATGCCTTCCTCAGACGCCTCCGCAGATCCCGCCCGAGACAGCCTTCCTCAGACGCCTCCGCAGATCCCGCCCGAGACAGCCTTCCTCAGACGCCTCCGCAGATTCCGCCCGAGACAGCCTTCCTCAGACGCCTCCGCAGATCCCGCCCGAGACAGCCTTCCTCAGACGCCTCCGCAGATCCCGGCCGAGACAGCCTTCCTCAGACGCCTCCGCAGATCCCGCCAGAGACAGCCTTCCTCATACGCCTCCGCAGATCCCGCCCGAGACAGCCTTCCTCAGACGCCTCCGCCGATCCCGCCCGAGACAGCCTTCCTCAGACGCCTCCCCAGATCCCGCCCGAGACAGCCTTCCTCAGACGCCTCCGCAGATCCCGCCCGAGACAGCCTTCCTCAGACGCCTCCGCAGATCCCGCCAGAGAATGCCTTCCTCAGACGCCTCTGCAGATCCCGCCCGAGACAGCCTTCCTCAGACGCCTCCGCAGATCCCGCCCGAGAATGCCTTCCTCAGACGCCTCCGCAGATCCCGCCCGAGACAGCCTTCCTCAGACGCCTCCGCAGATCCCGCCCGAGACAGCCTTCCTCAGACGCCTCCGAAGATCCCGCCCGAGACAGCCTTCCTCAGACGCCTCCGCAGATCCCGCCCGAGACAGCCTTCCTCAGATGCCTCCGCAGATCCCGGCCGAGACAGCCTTCCTCAGACGCCTCCGCAGATCCCGCCCGAGACAGCCTTTCTCAGACGCCTCCGCAGATCCCGCCCGAGACAGCCTTACTCAGACGCCTCCGCAGATCCCGTCCGAGACAGCCTTACTCAGACGCCTCCGCAGATTCCGCCCGAGAATGCCTTCCTCAGACGCCTCCGCAGATCCCGCCCGAGACAGCCTTCCTCAGACGCCTCCGCAGATCCCGCCCGAGACAGCCCTCCTCAGACGCCTCCGCAGATCCCGCCCGAGACAGCCTTCCTCAGACGCCTCCGCAGATCCCGCCCGAGAGAGCCTTCCTCGGACGCCTCCCCAGATCCCGCCCGAGACAGCCTTTCTCAGACGCCTCCGCAGATCCCGCCCGAGACAGCCTTCCTCAGACGCCTCCGCAGATCCCACCCGAGACAGCCTTCCTCAGACGCCTTCGCAGATCCCGCCCGAGAGAGCCTTCCTAAGACGCCTCCGTAGATCCTGCCCGAGACAGCCTTCCTCAGACGCCTCCGCAGATCCCGCCCGAGACAGGCTTCCTCAGACGCCTCGCAGATCCCGCCCGAGACAGCCTTCCTCAGACGCCTCCGCAGATCCCGCCCGAGACAGCCTTCCTCAGACGCCTCTGCAGATCCCGCCCGAGAAAGCCTTCCTCAGACGACTCCGAAGATCCCGCCCGAGACAGCCTTCCTCAGACGCCTCCGCAGATCCCGCCAGAGACAGCCTTCCTCAGACGCCTCCGCAAATCCCGCCCGAGACAGCCTTCCTCAGATGCCTCCGCAGATCCCGCCCGAGACAGCCTTCCTCAGACGCCTCCGCAGATCCCGCCCGAGAATGCCTTTCTCAGACGCCTCCGCCGATCCCGCCCGAGACAGCCTTACTCAGACACCTCCGCAGATCCCGTCCGAGACAGCCTTCCTCAGACGCCTCCGCAGATCCCGCCCAAGACAGCCTTCCTCAGACGCCACCACAGATCCCGCCCGAGACAGCCTTCCTCAGACGCCTCCGCAGATCCCGCCCGAGACAGCCTTCCTCAGACGCCTCAACAGATCCCGCCCGAGAATACCTTCCTCAGACGCCTCCGCAGATCCCGCCCGAGAATGCCTTTCTCAGACGCCTCCGCAGATCCCGCCCGAGACAGCCTTCCTCAGACGCCTCCGCAGATCCCGCCAGAGACAGCCTTCCTCATACGCCTCCGCAGATCCCGCCCGAGACAGCCTTCCTCAGACGCCTCCGCCGATCCGCCCGAGACAGCCTTCCTCAGACGCCTCCCCAGATCCCGCCCGAGACAGCCTTCCTCAGACGCCTCCGCAGATCCCGCCCGAGACAGCCTTCCTCAGACGCCTCCGCAGATCCCGCCAGAGAATGCCATCCTCAGACGCCTCCGCAGATCCCGCCCGAGACAGCCTTCCTCAGACGCCTCCGCAGATCCCGCCCGAGACAGCCTTCCTCAGACGCCTCCGCAGATTCCGCCCGAGACAGCCTTCCTCAGACGCCTCCGCAGATCCCGCCCGAGACAGCCTTCCTCAGACGCCTCCGCAGATCCCGGCCGAGACAGCCTTCCTCAGACGCCTCCGCAGATCCCGCCAGAGACAGCCTTCCTCATACGCCTCCGCAGATCCCGCCCGAGACAGCCTTCCTCAGACGCCTCCGCCGATCCCGCCCGAGACAGCCTTCCTCAGACGCCTCCCCAGATCCCGCCCGAGACAGCCTTCCTCAGACGCCTCCGCAGATCCCGCCCGAGACAGCCTTCCTCAGACGCCTCCGCAGATCCCGCCAGAGAATGCCTTCCTCAGACGCCTCCGCAGATCCCGCCCGAGACAGCCTTCCTCAGACGCCTCCGCAGATCCCGCCCGAGAATGCCTTCCTCAGACGCCTCCGCAGATCCCGCCCGAGACAGCCTTCCTCAGACGCCTCCGCAGATCCCGCCCGAGACAGCCTTCCTCAGACGCCTCCGAAGATCCCGCCCGAGACAGCCTTCCTCAGACGCCTCCGCAGATCCCGCCCGAGACAGCCTTCCTCAGATGCCTCCGCAGATCCCGGCCGAGACAGCCTTCCTCAGACGCCTCCGCAGATTCCGCCCGAGACAGCCTTCCTCAGACGCCTCCGCAGATCCCGCCCGAGACAGCCTTCCTCAGACGCCTCCGCAGATCCCGGCCGAGACAGCCTTCCTCAGACGCCTCCGCAGATCCCGCCAGAGACAGCCTTCCTCATACGCCTCCGCAGATCCCGCCCGAGACAGCCTTCCTCAGACGCCTCCGCCGATCCCGCCCGAGACAGCCTTCCTCAGACGCCTCCCCAGATCCCGCCCGAGACAGCCTTCCTCAGACGCCTCCGCAGATCCCGCCCGAGACAGCCTTCCTCAGACGCCTCCGCAGATCCCGCCAGAGAATGCCTTCCTCAGACGCCTCCGCAGATCCCGCCCGAGACAGCCTTCCTCAGACGCCTCCGCAGATCCCGCCCGAGAATGCCTTCCTCAGACGCCTCCGCAGATCCCGCCCGAGACAGCCTTCCTCAGACGCCTCCGCAGATCCCGCCCGAGACAGCCTTCCTCAGACGCCTCCGAAGATCCCGCCCGAGACAGCCTTCCTCAGACGCCTCCGCAGATCCCGCCCGAGACAGCCTTCCTCAGATGCCTCCGCAGATCCCGGCCGAGACAGCCTTCCTCAGACGCCTCCGCAGATCCCGCCCGAGACAGCCTTTCTCAGACGCCTCCGCAGATCCCGCCCGAGACAGCCTTACTCAGACACCTCCGCAGATCCCGTCCGAGACAGCCTTACTCAGACGCCTCCGCAGATCCCGCCCGAGACAGCCTTCCTCAGACGTATCCACAGATCCCGCCCGAGACAGCCTTCCTCAGACGTCTCCGCAGATCCCGCCCGAGACAGCCTTCCTCAGACGCCTCCGCAGATCCCGCCCGAGACAGCCTTCCTCAGACGCCTCCGAAGATCCCGCCCGAGACAGCCTTCCTCAGACGCCTCCGCAGATCCCGCCCGAGACAGCCTTCCTCAGATGCCTCCGCAGATCCCGGCCGAGACAGCCTTCCTCAGACGCCTCCGCAGATCCCGCCCGAGACAGCCTTTCTCAGACGCCTCCGCAGATCCCGCCCGAGACAGCCTTACTCAGACACCTCCGCAGATCCCGTCCGAGACAGCCTTACTCAGACGCCTCCGCAGATCCCGCCCGAGACAGCCTTCCTCAGACGTATCCACAGATCCCGCCCGAGACAGCCTTCCTCAGACGTCTCCGCAGATCCCGCCCGAGACAGCCTTCCTCAGACGCCTCCGCAGATCCCGCCCGAGACAGCCTTCCTCAGACGCCTCCGAAGATCCCGCCCGAGACAGCCTTCCTCAGACGCCTCCGCAGATCCCGCCCGAGACAGTCTTCCTCAGACGCCTCCGCAGATCCCGCCCGAGACAGCCTTCCTCAGACGCCTCCGCAGATCCTGCCCGAGACAGCCCTACTCAGACGCCTCCGCAGATCCCAGACACTTCCGCAGATCCCTCCCGAGACAGCCTTACTCAGACGCCTCCGCAGATCCCGCCTGAGACAGCCTTCCTCAGACGCCTCCGCAGATCCCGCCCGAGACAGCCTTCCTCAGACGCCTCCGCAGATCCCGCCCGAGACAGCCTTCCTCAGACGACTCCGCAGATCCCGCCCGAGAGAGCCTTCCTCAGACGCCTCCGAAGATCCCGCCCGAGACAGCCTTCCTCAGACGCCTCCGCAGATTCCGCCAGAGACAGCCTTCCTCATACGCCTCCGCAGATCCCGCCCGAGACAGCCTTCCTCAGACGCCTCCCCAGATCCCGCCCGAGACAGCCTTCCTCAGACGCCTCCGCAAATCCCGCCCGAGACAGCCTTCCTCAGATGCCTCCGCAGATCCCGCCCGAGACAGCCTTCCTCAGACGCCTCCGCAGATCCCGCTCGAGACAGCCTTCCTCAGACGCCACCACAGATCCCGCCCGAGACAGCCTTCCTCAGACGCCTCCGCAGATCCCGCCCGAGACAGCCATCCTCAGACGCCTCCGCAGATCCCGGCCGAGACAGCCTTCCTCAGACGCCTCCGCAGATCCCGCCCGAGACAGCCTTCCTCAGACGCCTCCGCAGATCCCGCCCGAGAAAGCCTTACTCAGACGCCTCCGCAGATCCCGTCCGAGACAGCCTTACTCAGACGCGTCCGCAGATCCCACCCGAGACAGCCTTCCTCAGACGCCTCCGCAGATCCCGCCCGAGACAGCCTTCCTCAGACGCCTCCGCAGATCCCACCCGAGACAGCCTTCCTCAGACGCCTCCGCAGATCCCGCCCGAGACAGCCTTCCTCAGACGCCTCTGCAGATCCCGCCCGAGACAGCCTTCCTCAGACGGCTTCCGCAGATCCCGCCCGAGACAGCCTTCCTCAGATGCCTCCGCAGATCCCGCCCGAGACAGCCTTCCTCAGACGCCTCCGCAGATCCCGCCCGAGACAGCCTTCCTCAGACGCCTCCGCAGATCCCAGACACTTCCGCAGATCCCTCCCGAGACAGCCTTACTCAGACGCCTCCGCAGATCCCGCCTGAGACAGCCTTCCTCAGACGCCTCCGCAGATCCCGCCCGAGACAGCCTTCCTCAGACGCCTCCGCAGATCCCGCCCGAGACAGCCTTCCTCAGACGACTCCGCAGATCCCGCCCGAGAGAGCCTTCCTCAGACGCCTCCGAAGATCCCGCCCGAGACAGCCTTCCTCAGACGCCTCCGCAGATCCCGCCAGAGACAGCCTTCCTCATACGCCTCCGCAGATCCCGCCCGAGACAGCCTTCCTCAGATGCCTCCGCAGATCCCGCCCGAGACAGCCTTCCTCAGACGCCTCCGCAGATCCCGCCCAAGAATGCCTTCCTCAGACGCCTCCGCAGATCCTGCCAGAGACAGCCTTCCTCAGACGCCTCCGCAGATCCCGCCCGAGACAGCCCTACTCAGACGCCTCCGCAGATCCCAGACTTCCGCAGATCCCTCCCGAGACAGCCTTACTCAGACGCCTCCGCAGATCCCGCCTGAGACAGCCTTCCTCAGACGCCCTCCGCAGATCCCGCCCGAGACAGCCTTCCTCAGATGCCTCCGCAGATCCCGCCCGAGACAGCCTTCCTCAGACGACTCCGCAGATCCCGCCCGAGAGAGCCTTCCTCAGACGCCTCCGAAGATCCCGCCCGAGACAGCCTTCCTCAGACGCCCTCCGCAGATCCCGCCAGAGACAGCCTTCCTCATACGCCTCCGCAGATCCCGCCCGAGACAGCCTTCCTCAGACGCCTCCGCCGATCCCGCCCGAGACAGCCTTCCTCAGACGCCTCCCAGATCCCGCCCGAGACAGCCTTCCTCAGACGCCTCCGCAGATCCCGCCCGAGACAGCCTTCCTCAGACGCCTCCGCAGATCCCGCCAGAGAATGCCTTCCTCAGACGCCTCCGCAGATCCCGCCCGAGACAGCCTTCCTCAGACGCCTCCGCAGATCCCGCCCGAGACAGCCTTCCTCAGACGCCTCCGCAGATTCCGCCCGAGACAGCCTTCCTCAGACGCCTCCGCAGATCCCGCCCGAGACAGCCTTCCTCAGACGCCTCCGCAGATCCCGGCCGAGACAGCCTTCCTCAGACGCCTTCCGCAGATCCCGCCAGAGACAGCCTTCCTCATACGCCTCCGCAGATCCCGCCCGAGACAGCCTTCCTCAGACGCCTCCGCCGATCCCCGCCCGAGACAGCCTTCCTCAGACGCCTCCCCAGATCCCGCCCGAGACAGCCTTCCTCAGACGCCTCGCAGATCCCGCCCGAGACAGCCTTCCTCAGACGCCTCCGCAGATCCCGCCAGAGAATGCCTTCCTCAGACGCCTCCGCAGATCCCGCCCGAGACAGCCTTCCTCAGACGCCTCCGCAGATCCCGCCCGAGAATGCCTTCCTCAGACGCCTCCGCAGATCCCCGCCGAGACAGCCTTCCTCAGACGCCTCCGCAGATCCCGCCCGAGACAGCCTTCCTCAGACGCCTCCGAAGATCCCGCCCGAGACAGCCTTCCTCAGACGCCTCCCGCAGATCCCGCCCGAGACAGCCTTCCTCAGATGCCTCCGCAGATCCCGGCCGAGACAGCCTTCCTCAGACGCCCTCCGCAGATCCCGCCCGAGACAGCCTTTCTCAGACGCCTCCGCAGATCCCCGCCCGAGACAGCCTTACTCAGACACCCTCCGCAGATCCCGTCCGAGACAGCCTTACTCAGACGCCTCCGCAGATCCCGCCCGAGACAGCCTTCCTCAGACGTATCCACAGATCCCGCCCGAGACAGCCTTCCTCAGACGTCTCCCGCAGATCCCGCCCGAGACAGCCTTCCTCAGACGCCTCCGCAGATCCCGCCCGAGACAGCCCTTCCTCAGACGCCTCTGAAGATCCCGCCCGAGACAGCCTTCCTCAGACGCCTCCGCAGATCCCGCCCGAGACAGTCTTCCTCAGACGCCTCCGCAAATCCCGGCCGAGACAGCCTTCCTCAGACGCACTCCGCAGATCCCGCCAGAGACAGCCTTACTCAGACGCCTCCGCAGATCCCGTCCGAGACAGCCTTACTCAGACGCCTCCGCAGATCCCGCCCGAGACAGCCTTCCTCAGACGCCTCCACAGATCCCGCCCGAGACAGCCTTCCTCAGACGCCTCCGCAGATCCCGCCCGAGACAGCCTTCCTCAGACGCCTCCGCAGATCCCGCCCGAGACAGCCTTCCTCAGACGCCTCCGCAGATCCCGCCCGAGACAGCCTTCCTCAGACGCCTCCGAAGATCGCGCCCGAGTCAGGCCTCCTCAGACGCCTCCGCAGATCCCGCCCGAGACAGCCTTCCTCAGACGCCTCCGCAGATCCCGCCCGAGACAGCCTTCCTCAGACGCCTCCGCAGATCCCACCCGAGACAGCCCTTCCTCAGACGCCTCCGCAGATTCCGCCCCGGACAGCCTTCCTCAGACGCCTCCGCAGATCCCGCCCGAGACAGCCTTCCTCAGACGCCACCACAGATCCCGCCAGAGACAGCCTTCCTCAGACGCCTCCGCAGATCCCCGCCCGAGACAGCCTTCCTCAGACGCCTCCGCAGAATCCGCCCCGAGAATGCCTTCCTCAGACGCCTCCGAAGATCCCGCCCGAGACAGCCTTCCTCAGACGCCTCCGCAGATTCCGCCCGAGACAGTCTTCCTCAGACGCCTCCGCAAATCCCGGCCGAGACAGCCTTCCTCAGACGCCTCCGCAGATCCCGCCCGAGACAGCCTTACTCAGACGCCTCCGCAGATCCCGTCCAAGACAGCCTTACTCAGACGCCTCCGCAGATCCCGCCCGAGACAGCCTTCCTCAGACGCCTCCACAGATCCCGCCCGAGACAGCCTTCCTCAGACGCCTCCGCAGATCCGCCCGAGAAAGCCTTCCTCAGACGCCTCCGCAGATCCCGCCCGAGACAGCCTTCCTCAGACGCCTCCGCAGATCCCGCCCGAGACAGCCTTCCTCAGACGCCTCCGCAGATCCCGCCAGAGAATGCCTTCCTCAGACGCCTCCGCAGATCCCGCCCGAGACAGCCTTCCTCAGACGCCTCCCCAGATCCCGCCCGAGACAGCCTTCCTCCGACGCCTCCGCAGATCCCGCCCGAGACAGCCTTACTCAGACGCCTCCGCAGATCCCGCCTGAGACAGCCTTCCTCAGACGCCTCCGCAGATCCCGCCCGAGACAGCCTTCCTCAGACGCCTCCGCAGATCCCGCCCGAGACAGCCTTCCTCAGACGCTCCCGCAGATACCCCGCCCGAGAGAGCCTTCCTCAGACGCCTCCGAAGATCCCGCCCGAGACAGCCTTCCTCAGACGCCTCCGCAGATCCCGCCAGAGACAGCCTTCCTCATACGCCTCCGCAGATCCCGCCCGAGACAGCCTTCCTCAGACGCCTCCGCAGATCCCGCACGAGACAGCCTTCCTCAGACGCCTCCGCAGATCCCGCCCGAGACAGCCCTACTCAGACGCCTCCGCAGATCCCAGACACTTCCGCAGATCCCTCCCGAGACAGCCTTACTCAGACGCCTCCGCAGATCCCGCCTGAGACAGCCTTCCTCAGACGCCTCCGCAGATCCCGCCCGAGACAGCCTTCCTCAGACGCCTCCGCAGATCCCGCCCGAGACAGCCTTCCTCAGACGACTCCGCAGATCCCGCCCGAGAGAGCCTTCCTCAGACGCCTCCGAAGATCCCGCCCGAGACAGCCTTCCTCAGATGCCTCCGCAGATCCCGCCAGAGACAGCCTTCCTCATACGCCTCCGCAGATCCCCGCCCGAGACAGCCTTCCTCAGACGCCTCCGCAGATCCCGCCCGAGACAGCCTTCCTCAGATGCCTCCGCAGATCCCGCCCGAGACAGCCTTCCTCAGACGCCTCCGCAGATCCCGCCCAAGAATGCCTTCCTCAGACGCCTCCGCAGATCCCGCCAGAGACAGCCTTCCTCAGACGCCTCCGCAGATCCCGCCCGAGACAGCCCTACTCAGACGCCTCCGCAGATCCCAGACACTTCCGCAGATCCCTCCCGAGACAGCCTTACTCAGACGCCTCCGCAGATCCCGCCTGAGACAGCCTTCCTCAGACGCCTCCGCAGATCCCGCCCGAGACAGCTTTCCTCAGACGCCTCCGCAGATCCCGCCCGAGACAGCCTTCCTCAGATGACTCCGCAGATCCTGCCCGAGAGAGCCTTCCTCAGACGCCTCCGCAGATCCCGCCCGAGACAGCCTTCCTCAGACGCCTCCGCAGATCCCGCCAGAGAATGCCTTCCTCAGACGCCTCCGCAGATCCCGCCCGAGACAGCCTTCCTCAGACGCCTCCGCAGATCCCGCCCGAGACAGCCTTCCTCAGACGCCTCCGCAGATTCCGCCCGAGACAGCCTTCCTCAGACGCCTCCGCAGATCCCGCCCGAGACAGCCTTCCTCAGACGCCTCCGCAGATCCCGGCCGAGACAGCCTTCCTCAGACGCCTCCGCAGATCCCGCCAGAGACAGCCTTCCTCATACGCCTCCGCAGATCCCGCCCGAGACAGCCTTCCTCAGACGCCTCCGCCGATCCCGCCCGAGACAGCCTTCCTCAGACGCCTCCCCAGATCCCGCCCGAGACAGCCTTCCTCAGACGCCTCCGCAGATCCCGCCCGAGACAGCCTTCCTCAGACGCCTCCGCAGATCCCGCCAGAGAATGCCTTCCTCAGACGCCTCCGCAGATCCCGCCCGAGACAGCCTTCCTCAGACGCCTCCGCAGATCCCGCCCGAGAATGCCTTCCTCAGACGCCTCTGCAGATCCCGCCCGAGACAGCCTTCCTCAGACGCCTCCGCAGATCCGGCCCGAGACAGCCTTACTCAGACGCCTCCGAAGATCCCGCCCGAGACAGCCTTCCTCAGACGCCTCCGCAGATCCCGCCCGAGACAGCCTTCCTCAGATGCCTCCGCAGATCCCGGCCGAGACAGCCTTCCTCAGACGCCTCCGCAGATCCCGCCCGAGACAGCCTTCCTCAGACGTCTCCACAGATCCCGCCCGAGACAGCCTTCCTCAGACGCCTCCGCAGATCCCGTCCGAGACAGCCTTCCTCAGACGCCTCCGAAGATCCCGCCCGAGACAGCCTTCCTCAGACGCCTCCGCAGATCCCGCCCGAGACAGTCTTCCTCAGACGCCTCCGCAAATCCCGGCCGAGACAGCTTTCCTCAGACGCCTCCGCAGATCCCGCCCGAGACAGCCTTACTCAGACGCCTCCGCAGATCCCGTCCAAGACAGCCTTACTCAGACGCCTCCGCAGATCCCGCCCGAGACAGCCTTCCTCAGACGCCTCCACAGATCCCGCCCGAGACAGCCTTTCTCAGACGCCTCCGCAGATCCCGCCCGAGAAAGCCTTCCTCAGACGCCTCCGCAGATCCCGCCCGAGACAGCCTTCCTCAGACGCCTCCGCAGATCCCGCCCGAGACAGCCTTCCTCAGACGCCTCCGAAGATCGCGCCCGAGTCAGGCCTCCTCAGACGCCTCCGCAGATCCCGCCCGAGACAGCCTTCCTCAGACACCTCCGCAGATCCCGCCCGAGACAGCCTTCCTCAGACGCCTCCGCAGATCCCACCCGAGACAGCCTTCCTCAGACGCCTCCGCAGATTCCGCCCCAGACAGCCTTCCTCAGACGCCTCCGCAGATCCCGCCCGAGACAGCCTTCCTCAGACGCCACCACAGATCCCGCCAGAGACAGCCTTCCTCAGACGCCTCCGCAGATCCCGCCCGAGACACGCCTTACTCAGACATCTCCGCAGATCCCAGATGCCTCCGCAGATCCCACCCGAGACAGCCTTCCTCAGACGCCTCCGCAGATCCCGCCCGAGACAGCCTTCCTCAGACGCCTCCGCAGAATCCGCCCGAGAATGCCTTCCTCAGACGCCTCCGCAGATCCCGCCCGAGACAGCCTTCCTCAGACGCCTCCGCAGATCCCGCCCGAGACAGCCTTCCTCAGACGCCTCTGCAGATCCCGCCCGAGAAAGCCTTCCTCAGACGACTCCGAAGATCCCGCTCGAGACAGCCTTCCTCAGACGCCTCCGCAGATCCCGCCAGAGACAGCCTTCCTCAGACGCCTCCGCAAATCCCGCCCGAGACAGCCTTCCTCAGATGCCTCCGCAGATCCCGCCCGAGACAGCCTTCCTCAGACGCCTCCGCAGATCCCGCCCGAGAATGCCTTTCTCAGACGCCTCCGCAGATCCCGCCCGAGACAGCCTTACTCAGACACCTCCGCAGATCCCGTCCGAGACAGCCTTCCTCAGACGCCTCCGCAGATCCCGCCCAAGACAGCCTTCCTCAGACGCCACCACAGATCCCGCCCGAGACAGCCTTCCTCAGACGCCTCCGCAGATCCCGCCCGAGACAGCCTTCCTCAGACGCCTCCGCAGATCCCGCCCGAGAATACCTTCCTCAGACGCCTCCGCAGATCCCGCCCGAGAATGCCTTTCTCAGACGCCTCCGCAGATCCCGCCCGAGACAGCCTTCCTCAGACGCCTCCGCAGATCCCCGCCCGAGACAGCCTTCCTCAGACGCCACCACAGATCCCGCCCGAGACAGCCTTCCTCAGACGCCTCCGCAGATCCCGCCCGAGACAGCCATCCTCAGACGCCTCCGCAGATCCCGGCCGAGACAGCCTTCCTCAGACGCCTCCGCAGATCCCGCCCGAGACAGCCTTCCTCAGACGCCTCCGCTGATCCCGCCCGAGAAAGCCTTACTCAGACGCCTCCGCAGATCCCGTCCGAGACAGCCTTACTCAGACGCCTCCGCAGATCCCACCCGAGACAGCCTTCCTCAGACGCCTCCGCAGATCCCGCCCGAGACAGCTTTCCTAAGACGCCTCCGCAGATCCCACCCGAGACAGCCTTCCTCAGACGCCCTCCGCAGATCCCGCCCGAGACAGCCTTCCTCAGACGCCTCCGCAGATCCCGCCCGAGACAGCCTTCCTCAGACGCCTCCGCAGATCCCGCCCGAGACAGCCTTCCTCAGATGCCTCCGCAGATCCCGCCCGAGACAGCCTTCCTCAGACGCCTCCGCAGATCCCGCCCGAGAATGCCTTCCTCAGACGCCTCCGCAGATCCCGCCCGAGACAGCCTTCCTCAGACGCCTCCGCAGATCCCGCCCGAGACAGCCCTACTCAGACGCCTCCGCAGATCCCAGACACTTCCGCAGATCCCTCCCGAGACAGCCTTACTCAGATGCCTCCGCAGATAACGCCTGAGACAGCCTTCCTCAGACGCCTCCGCAGATCCCGCCCGAGACAGCCTTCCTCAGACGCCTCCGCAGATCCCGCCCGAGACAGCCTTCCTCAGACGACTCCACAGATCCCGCCCGAGAGAGCCTTCCTCAGACGCCTCCGAAGATCCCGCCCGAGACAGCCTTCCTCAGACGCCTCTGCAGATCCCGCCAGAGACAGCCTTCCTCATACGCCTCCGCAGATCCCGCCCGAGACAGCCTTCCTCAGACGCCTCCGCAGATCCCGCCCGAGACAGCCTTCCTCAGACGCCTCCGAAGATCCCGCCCGAGACAGCCTTCCTCAGACGCCTCCGCAGATCCCGGCCGAGACAGCCTTCCTGAGACGCCTCCGCAGATCCCGCCCGAGACAGCCTTCCTCAGACGCCTCCGCAGATCCCGCCCGAGACAGCCTTCCTCAGTCGACTCCGCAGATCCCGCCCGAGAGAGCCTTCCTCAGACGCCTCCGAAGATCCCGCCCGAGACAGCCTTCCTCAGACGCCTCCGCAGATCCCGCCAGAGACAGCCTTCCTCATACGCCTCCGCAGATCCCGCCCGAGACAGCCTTCCTCAGACGCCTCCGCCGATCCCGCCCGAGACAGCCTTCCTCAGACGCCTCCCCAGATCCCGCCCGAGACAGCCTTCCTCAGACGCCTCCGCAGATCCCGCCCGAGACAGCCTTCCTCAGACGCCTCCGCAGATCCCGCCAGAGAATGCCTTCCTCAGACGCCTCCGCAGATCCCGCCCGAGACAGCCTTCCTCAGACGCCTCCGCAGATCCCGCCCGAGACAGCCTTCCTCAGACGCCTCCGCAGATCCCGCCCGAGACAGCCTTCCTCAGACGCCTCCGCAGATCCCGCCCGAGACAGCCTTCCTCAGACGCCTCCGCAGATCCCGGCCGAGACAGCCTTCCTCAGACGCCTCCGCAGATCCCGCCAGAGACAGCCTTCCTCATACGCCTCCGCAGATCCCGCCCGAGACAGCCTTCCTCAGACGCCTCCGCCGATCCCGCCCGAGACAGCCTTCCTCAGACGCCTCCCCAGATCCTGCCCGAGACAGCCTTCCTCAGACGCCTCCGCAGATCCCGCCCGAGACAGCCTTCCTCAGACGCCTCCGAAGATCCGCCAGAGAATGCCTTCCTCAGACGCCTCCGCAGATCCCGCCCGAGACAGCCTTCCTCAGACGCCTCCGCAGATCCCGCCCGAGAATGCCTTCCTCAGACGCCTCCGCAGATCCCGCCCGAGACAGCCTTCCTCAGACGCCTCCGCAGATCCCGCCCGAGACAGCTTCCTCAGACGCCTCCGAAGATCCCGCCCGAGACATCCTTACTCAGACGCCTCCGCAGATCCCGTCCGAGACAGCCTTACTCAGACGCCTCCGCAGATCCCGCCCGAGACAGCCTTCCTCAGACGCCTCCGAAGATCCCGCCCGAGACAGCCTTCCTCAGACGCCTCCGCAGATTCCGCCCGAGACAGTCTTCCTCAGACGCCTCCGCAAATCCCGGCCGAGACAGCCTTCCTCAGACGCCTCCGCAGATCCCGCCCGAGACAGCCTTACTCAGACGCCTCCGCAGATCCCGTCCAAGACAGCCTTACTCAGACGCCTCCGCAGATCCCGCCCGAGACAGCCTTCCTCAGACGCCTCCACAGATCCCGCCCGAGACAGCCTTCCTCAGACGCCTCCGCAGATCCCGCCCGAGAAAGCCTTCCTCAGACGCCTCCGCAGATCCCGCCCGAGACAGCCTTCCTCAGACGCCTCCGCAGATCCCGCCGAGACAGCCTTCCTCAGACGCCTCCGCAGATCCCGCCAGAGAATGCCTTCCTCAGACGCCTCCGCAGATCCCGCCCGAGACAGCCTTCCTCAGACGCCTCCCCAGATCCCGCCCGAGACAGCCTTCCTCCGACGCCTCCGCAGATCCCGCCCGAGACAGCCTTACTCAGACGCCTCCGCAGATCCCGCCTGAGACAGCCTTCCTCAGACGCCTCCGCAGATCCCGCCCGAGACAGCCTTCCTCAGACGCCTCCGCAGATCCCGCCCGAGACAGCCTTCCTCAGACGACTCCGCAGATCCCGCCCGAGAGAGCCTTCCTCAGACGCCTCCGAAGATCCCGCCCGAGACAGCCTTCCTCAGACGCCTCCGCAGATCCCGCCCGAGACAGCCTTCCTCATACGCCTCCGCAGATCCCGCCCGAGACAGCCTTCCTCAGACGCCTCCGCAGATCCCGCACGAGACAGCCTTCCTCAGACGCCTCCGCAGATCCCCGCCCGAGACAGCCCTACTCAGACGCCTCCGCAGATCCCAGACACTTCCGCAGATCCCTCCCGAGACAGCCTTACTCAGACGCCTCCGCAGATCCCGCCTGAGACAGCCTTCCTCAGACGCCTCCGCAGATCCCGCCCGAGACAGCCTTCCTCAGACGCCTCCGCAGATCCCGCCCGAGACAGCCTTCCTCAGACGACTCCGCAGATCCCGCCCGAGAGAGCCTTCCTCAGACGCCTCCGAAGATCCCGCCCGAGACAGCCTTCCTCAGACGCCTCCGCAGATCCCGCCAGAGACAGCCTTCCTCATACGCCTCCGCAGATCCCGCCCGAGACAGCCTTCCTCAGACGCCTCCGCAGATCCCGCCCGAGACAGCCTTCCTCAGATGCCTCCGCAGATCCCGCCGAGACAGCCTTCCTCAGACGCCTCCGCAGATCCCGCCCAAGAATGCCTTCCTCAGACGCCTCCGCAGATCCCGCCAGAGACAGCCTTCCTCAGACGCCTCCGCAGATCCCGCCCGAGACAGCCCTACTCAGACGCCTCCGCAGATCCCAGACACTTCCGCAGATCCCTCCCGAGACAGCCTTACTCAGACGCCTCCGCAGATCCCGCCTGAGACAGCCTTCCTCAGACGCCTCCGCAGATCCCGCCCGAGACAGCTTTCCTCAGACGCCTCCGCAGATCCCGCCCGAGACAGCCTTCCTCAGATGACTCCGCAGATCCTGCCCGAGAGAGCCTTCCTCAGACGCCTCCGCAGATCCCGCCCGAGACAGCCTTCCTCAGACGCCTCCGCAGATCCCGCCAGAGAATGCCTTCCTCAGACGCCTCCGCAGATCCCGCCCGAGACAGCCTTCCTCAGACGCCTCCGCAGATCCCGCCCGAGACAGCCTTCCTCAGACGCCTCCGCAGATTCCGCCCGAGACAGCCTTCCTCAGACGCCTCCGCAGATCCCGCCCGAGACAGCCTTCCTCAGACGCCTCCGCAGATCCCGGCCGAGACAGCCTTCCTCAGACGCCTCCGCAGATCCCGCCAGAGACAGCCTTCCTCATACGCCTCCGCAGATCCCGCCCGAGACAGCCTTCCTCAGACGCCTCCGCCGATCCCACCCGAGACAGCCTTCCTCAGACGCCTCCCCAGATCCCGCCCGAGACAGCCTTCCTCAGACGCCTCCGCAGATCCCGCCCGAGACAGCCTTCCTCAGACGCCTCCGCAGATCCCGCCAGAGAATGCCTTCCTCAGACGCCTCCGCAGATCCCGCCCGAGACAGCCTTCCTCAGACGCCTCCGCAGATCCCGCCCGAGAATGCCTTCCTCAGACGCCTCTGCAGATCCCGCCCGAGACAGCCTTCCTCAGACGCCTCCGCAGATCCCGCCCGAGACAGCCTTACTCAGACGCCTCCGAAGATCCCGCCCGAGACAGCCTTCCTCAGACGCCTCCGCAGATCCCGCCCGAGACAGCCTTCCTCAGATGCCTCCGCAGATCCCGGCCGAGACAGCCTTCCTCAGACGCCTCCGCAGATCCCGCCCGAGACAGCCTTCCTCAGACGTCTCCACAGATCCCGCCCGAGACAGCCTTCCTCAGACGCCTCCGCAGATCCCGTCCGAGACAGCCTTCCTCAGACGCCTCCGAAGATCCCGCCCGAGACAGCCTTCCTCAGACGCCTCCGCAGATCCCGCCCGATACAGTCTTCCTCAGACGCCTCCGCAAATCCCGGCCGAGACAGCTTTCCTCAGACGCCTCCGCAGATCCCGCCCGAGACAGCCTTACTCAGACGCCTCCGCAGATCCCGTCCAAGACAGCCTTACTCAGACGCCTCCGCAGATCCCGCCCGAGACAGCCTTCCTCAGACGCCTCCACAGATCCCGCCCGAGACAGCCTTTCTCAGACGCCTCCGCAGATCCCGCCCGAGAAAGCCTTCCTCAGACGCCTCCGCAGATCCCGCCCGAGACAGCCTTCCTCAGACGCCTCCGCAGATCCCGCCCGAGACAGCCTTCCTCAGACGCCTCCGAAGATCGCGCCCGAGTCAGGCCTCCTCAGACGCCTCCGCAGATCCCGCCCGAGACAGCCTTCCTCAGACACCTCCGCAGATCCCGCCCGAGACAGCCTTCCTCAGACGCCTCCGCAGATCCCACCCGAGACAGCCTTCCTCAGACGCCTCCGCAGATTCCGCCCCAGACAGCCTTCCTCAGACGCCTCCGCAGATCCCGCCCGAGACAGCCTTCCTCAGACGCCACCACAGATCCCGCCAGAGACAGCCTTCCTCAGACGCCTCCGCAGATCCCGCCCGAGACACGCCTTACTCAGACATCTCCGCAGATCCCAGATGCCTCCGCAGATCCCACCCGAGACAGCCTTCCTCAGACGCCTCCGCAGATCCCGCCCGAGACAGCCTTCCTCAGACGCCTCCGCAGAATCCGCCCGAGAATGCCTTCCTCAGACGCCTCCGCAGATCCCGCCCGAGACAGCCTTCCTCAGACGCCTCCGCAGATCCCGCCCGAGACAGCCTTCCTCAGACGCCTCTGCAGATCCCGCCCGAGAAAGCCTTCCTCAGACGACTCCGAAGATCCCGCTCGAGACAGCCTTCCTCAGACGCCTCCGCAGATCCCGCCAGAGACAGCCTTCCTCAGACGCCTCCGCAAATCCCGCCCGAGACAGCCTTCCTCAGATGCCTCCGCAGATCCCGCCCGAGACAGCCTTCCTCAGACGCCTCCGCAGATCCCGCCCGAGAATGCCTTTCTCAGACGCCTCCGCAGATCCCGCCCGAGACAGCCTTACTCAGACACCTCCGCAGATCCCGTCCGAGACAGCCTTCCTCAGACGCCTCCGCAGATCCCGCCCAAGACAGCCTTCCTCAGACGCCACCACAGATCCCGCCCGAGACAGCCTTCCTCAGACGCCTCCGCAGATCCCGCCCGAGACAGACTTCCTCAGACGCCTCCGCAGATCCCGCCCGAGAATACCTTCCTCAGACGCCTCCGCAGATCCCGCCCGAGAATGCCTTTCTCAGACGCCTCCGCAGATCCCGCCCGAGACAGCCTTCCTCAGACGCCTCCGCAGATCCCGCCCGAGACAGCCTTCCTCAGACGCCACCACAGATCCCGCCCGAGACAGCCTTCCTCAGACGCCTCCGCAGATCCCGCCCGAGACAGCCATCCTCAGACGCCTCCGCAGATCCCGGCCGAGACAGCCTTCCTCAGACGCCTCCGCAGATCCCGCCCGAGACAGCCTTCCTCAGACGCCTCCGCTGATCCCGCCCGAGAAAGCCTTACTCAGACGCCTCCGCAGATCCCGTCCGAGACAGCCTTACTCAGACGCCTCCGCAGATCCCACCCGAGACAGCCTTCCTCAGACGCCTCCGCAGATCCCGCCCGAGACAGCCTTCCTAAGACGCCTCCGCAGATCCCACCCGAGACAGCCTTCCTCAGACGCCTCCGCAGATCCCGCCCGAGACAGCCTTCCTCAGACGCCTCCGCAGATCCCGCCCGAGACAGCCTTCCTCAGACGCCTCCGCAGATCCCGCCCGAGACAGCCTTCCTCAGATGCCTCCGCAGATCCCGCCCGAGACAGCCTTCCTCAGACGCCTCCGCAGATCCCGCCCGAGAATGCCTTCCTCAGACACCTCCGCAGATCCCGCCCGAGACAGCCTTCCTCAGACGCCTCCGCAGATCCCGCCCGAGACAGCCCTACTCAGACGCCTCCGCAGATCCCAGACACTTCCGCAGATCCCTCCCGAGACAGCCTTACTCAGATGCCTCCGCAGATAACGCCTGAGACAGCCTTCCTCAGACGCCTCCGCAGATCCCGCCCGAGACAGCCTTCCTCAGACGCCTCCGCAGATCCCGCCCGAGACAGCCTTCCTCACACGACTCCACAGATCCCGCCCGAGAGAGCCTTCCTCAGACGCCTCCGAAGATCCCGCCCGAGACAGCCTTCCTCAGACGCCTCTGCAGATCCCGCCAGAGACAGCCTTCCTCATACGCCTCCGCAGATCCCGCCCGAGACAGCCTTCCTCAGACGCCTCCGCAGATCCCGCCCGAGACACGCCTTACTCAGACATCTCCGCAGATCCCAGATGCCTCCGCAGATCCCACCCGAGACAGCCTTCCTCAGACGCCTCCGCAGATCCCGCCCGAGACAGCCTTCCTCAGACGCCTCCGCAGAATCCGCCCGAGAATGCCTTCCTCAGACGCCTCCGCAGATCCCGCCCGAGACAGCCTTCCTCAGACGCCTCCGCAGATCCCTCCGAGACAGCCTTCCTCAGACGCCTCCGCAGATCCCGCCCGAGAGAGCCTTCCTCAGACGCCTCCGAAGATCCCGCCCGAGACAGCCTTCCTCAGACGCCTCCGCAGATCCCGCCCGAGACAGCCTTCCTCAGACGCCTCCGCAGATCCCGCCCGAGACAGCCTTCCTCAGACGCCTCCGCAGATCCCGCCCGAGACAGCCTTCCTCAGACGCCTCCGCAGATCCCACCCGAGACAGCCTTCCTCAGACGCCTTCGCAGATCCCGCCCGAGAGAGCCTTCCTAAGACGCCTCCGCAGATCCCGCCCGAGACAGCCTTCCTCAGACGCCTCCGCAGATCCCGCCCGAGACAGGCTTCCTCAGACGCCTCGCAGATCCCGCCCGAGACAGCCTTCCTCAGACGCCTCCGCAGATCCCACCCGAGACAGCCTTCCTCAGACGCCTCTGCAGATCCCGCCCGAGAAAGCCTTCCTCAGACGCCTCCGAAGATCCCGCCCGAGACAGCCTTCCTCAGACGCCTCCGCAGATCCCGCCAGAGACAGCCTTCCTCATACGCCTCCGCAGATCCCGCCCGAGACAGCCTTCCTCAGACGCCTCCGCCGATCCCGCCCGAGACAGCCTTCCTCAGACGCCTCCGCCGATCCCGCCCGAGACAGCCTTCCTCAGACGCCTCCCCAGATCCCGCCCGAGACAGCCTTCCTCCGACACCTCCGGAGATCCCGCCCGAGACAGCCTTCCTCAGACGCCTCCGCAGATCCCGCCCGAGAATGCATTCCTCAGACGCCTCCGCAGATCCCGCCCGAGACAGCCTTCCTCAGACGCCTCCGCAGATCCCGCCCGAGACAGCCCTCCTCAGACGCCTCAGCAGATCCCGCCCGAGACAGCCTTCCTCAGACGCCTTCGCAGATCCCGCCCGAGAGAGCCTTCCTAAGACGCCTCCGCAGATCCCGCCCGAGACAGCCTTCCTCAGACGCCTCCGCAGATCCCGCCCGAGACAGGCTTCCTCAGACGCCTCGCAGATCCCGCCCGAGACAGCCTTCCTCAGACGCCTCCGCAGATCCCACCCGAGACAGCCTTCCTCAGACGCCTCTGCAGATCCCGCCCGAGAAAGCCTTCCTCAGACGCCTCCGAAGATCCCGCCCGAGACAGCCTTCCTCAGACGCCTCCGCAGATCCCGCCAGAGACAGCCTTCCTCATACGCCTCCGCAGATCCCGCCCGAGACAGCCTTCCTCAGACGCCTCCGCCGATCCCGCCCGAGACAGCCTTCCTCAGACGCCTCCGCCGATCCCGCCCGAGACAGCCTTCCTCAGACGCCTCCCCAGATCCCGCCCGAGACAGCCTTCCTCCGACACCTCCGCAGATCCCGCCCGAGACAGCCTTCCTCAGACGCCTCCGCAGATCCCGCCCGAGAATGCATTCCTCAGACGCCTCCGCAGATCCCGCCCGAGACAGCCTTCCTCAGACGCCTCCGCAGATCCCGCCCGAGACAGCCCTCCTCAGACGCCTCAGCAGATCCCGCCCGAGACAGCCTTCCTCAGACGCCTCCGCAGATCCCGCCCGAGAGAGCCTTCCTAAGACGCCTCCGCAGATCCCGCCCGAGACAGGCTTCCTCAGACGCCTCCGCAGATCCCGCCCGAGACAGGCTTCCTCAGACGCCTCCGCAGATCCCGCCCGAGACAGCCTTCCTCAGACGCCTCTGCAGATCCCGCCCGAGACAGCCTTCCTCAGACGCCTCCGAAGATCCCGCCCGAGACAGCCTTCCTCAGACGCCTCCGCAGATCCCGCCCGAGACAGCCTTCCTCAGACGCCTCCCCAGATCCCGCCCGAGACAGCCTTTCTCAGACGCCTCCGCAGATCCCGCCCGAGACAGCCTTCCTCAGACGCCTCCGCAGATCCCACCCGAGACTGCCTTCCTCAGACGCCTTCGCAGATCCCGCCCGAGAGAGCCTTCCTAAGACGCCTCCGTAGATCCTGCCCGAGACAGCCTTCCTCAGACGCCTCCGCAGATCCCGCCCGAGACAGGCTTCCTCAGACGCCTCGCAGATCCCGCCCGAGACAGCCTTCCTCAGACGCCTCCGCAGATCCCGCCCGAGACAGCCTTCCTCAGACGCCTCTGCAGATCCCGCCCGAGAAAGCCTTCCTCAGACGCCTCCGAAGATCCCGCCCGAGACAGCCTTCCTCAGACGCCTCCGCAGATCCCGCCAGAGACAGCCTTCCTCATACGCCTCCGCAGATCCCGCCCGAGACAGCCTTCCTCAGACGCCTCCGCCGATCCCGCCCGAGACAGCCTTCCTCAGACGCATCCCCAGATCCCGCCCGAGACAGCCTTCCTCAGACGCCTCCGCAGATCCCGCCCGAGACAGCCTTCCTCAGACGCCTCCGCAGATCCCGCCCGAGAATGCCTTCCTCAGACGCCTCCGCAGATCCCGCCCGAGACAGCCTTCCTCAGACGCCTCCGCAGATCCCGCCCGAGACAGCCTTACTCAGACGCCTCCGCAGATCCCGTCCGAGACAGCCTTACTCAGACGCCTCTGCAGATCCCGCCCGAGACAGCCTTCCTCAGACGCCTCCGCAGATCCCGCCCGAGACAGCCTTCCTCAGACGCCTCCGCAGATCCCTCCGAGACAGCCTTCCTCAGACGCCTCCGCAGATCCCGCCCGAGAGAGCCTTCCTCAGACGCCTCCGAAGATCCCGCCCGAGACAGCCTTCCTCAGACGCCTCCGCAGATCCCGCCCGAGACAGCCTTCCTCAGACGCCTCCGCAGATCCCGCCCGAGACAGCCTTCCTCAGACGCCTCCGCAGATCCCGCCCGAGACAGCCTTCCTCAGACGCCTCCGCAGATCCCACCCGAGACAGCCTTCCTCAGACGCCTTCGCAGATCCCGCCCGAGAGAGCCTTCCTAAGACGCCTCCGCAGATCCCGCCCGAGACAGCCTTCCTCAGACGCCTCCGCAGATCCCGCCCGAGACAGGCTTCCTCAGACGCCTCGCAGATCCCGCCCGAGACAGCCTTCCTCAGACGCCTCCGCAGATCCCACCCGAGACAGCCTTCCTCAGACGCCTCTGCAGATCCCGCCCGAGAAAGCCTTCCTCAGACGCCTCCGAAGATCCCGCCCGAGACAGCCTTCCTCAGACGCCTCCGCAGATCCCGCCAGAGACAGCCTTCCTCATACGCCTCCGCAGATCCCGCCCGAGACAGCCTTCCTCAGACGCCTCCGCCGATCCCGCCCGAGACAGCCTTCCTCAGACGCCTCCGCCGATCCCGCCCGAGACAGCCTTCCTCAGACGCCTCCCCAGATCCCGCCCGAGACAGCCTTCCTCCGACACCTCCGCAGATCCCGCCCGAGACAGCCTTCCTCAGACGCCTCCGCAGATCCCGCCCGAGAATGCATTCCTCAGACGCCTCCGCAGATCCCGCCCGAGACAGCCTTCCTCAGACGCCTCCGCAGATCCCGCCCGAGACAGCCCTCCTCAGACGCCTCAGCAGATCCCGCCCGAGACAGCCTTCCTCAGACGCCTTCGCAGATCCCGCCCGAGAGAGCCTTCCTAAGACGCCTCCGCAGATCCCGCCCGAGACAGCCTTCCTCAGACGCCTCCGCAGATCCCGCCCGAGACAGGCTTCCTCAGACGCCTCGCAGATCCCGCCCGAGACAGCCTTCCTCAGACGCCTCCGCAGATCCAACCCGAGACAGCCTTCCTCAGACGCCTCTGCAGATCCCGCCCGAGAAAGCCTTCCTCAGACGCCTCCGAAGATCCCGCCCGAGACAGCCTTCCTCAGACGCCTCCGCAGATCCCGCCAGAGACAGCCTTCCTCATACGCCTCCGCAGATCCCGCCCGAGACAGCCTTCCTCAGACGCCTCCGCCGATCCCGCCCGAGACAGCCTTCCTCAGACGCCTCCGCCGATCCCGCCCGAGACAGCCTTCCTCAGACGCCTCCCCAGATCCCGCCCGAGACAGCCTTCCTCCGACACCTCCGCAGATCCCGCCCGAGACAGCCTTCCTCAGACGCCTCCGCAGATCCCGCCCGAGAATGCATTCCTCAGACGCCTCCGCAGATCCCGCCCGAGACAGCCTTCCTCAGACGCCTCCGCAGATCCCGCCCGAGACAGCCCTCCTCAGACGCCTCAGCAGATCCCGCCCGAGACAGCCTTCCTCAGACGCCTCCGCAGATCCCGCCCGAGAGAGCCTTCCTAAGACGCCTCCGCAGATCCCGCCCGAGACAGGCTTCCTCAGACGCCTCCGCAGATCCCGCCCGAGACAGGCTTCCTCAGACGCCTCCGCAGATCCCGCCCGAGACAGCCTTCCTCAGACGCCTCTGCAGATCCCGCCCGAGACAGCCTTCCTCAGACGCCTCCGAAGATCCCGCCCGAGACAGCCTTCCTCAGACGCCTCCGCAGATCCCGCCCGAGACAGCCTTCCTCAGACGCCTCCCCAGATCCCGCCCGAGACAGCCTTTCTCAGACGCCTCCGCAGATCCCGCCAGAGACAGCCTTCCTCAGACGCCTCCGCAGATCCCACCCGAGACTGCCTTCCTCAGACGCCTTCGCAGATCCCGCCCGAGAGAGCCTTCCTAAGACGCCTCCGTAGATCCTGCCCGAGACAGCCTTCCTCAGACGCCTCCGCAGATCCCGCCCGAGACAGGCTTCCTCAGACGCCTCGCAGATCCCGCCCGAGACAGCCTTCCTCAGACGCCTCCGCAGATCCCGCCCGAGACAGCCTTCCTCAGACGCCTCTGCAGATCCCGCCCGAGAAAGCCTTCCTCAGACGCCTCCGAAGATCCCGCCCGAGACAGCCTTCCTCAGACGCCTCCGCAGATCCCGCCAGAGACAGCCTTCCTCATACGCCTCCGCAGATCCCGCCCGAGACAGCCTTCCTCAGACGCCTCCGCCGATCCCGCCCGAGACAGCCTTCCACAGACGCATCCCCAGATCCCGCCCGAGACAGCCTTCCTCAGACGCCTCCGCAGATCCCGCCCGAGACAGCCTTCCTCAGACGCCTCCGCAGATCCCGCCCGAGAATGCCTTCCTCAGACGCCTCCGCAGATCCCGCCCGAGACAGCCTTCCTCAGACGCCTCCGCAGATCCCGCCCGAGACAGCCTTACTCAGACGCCTCCGCAGATCCCGTCCGAGACAGCCTTACTCAGACGCCTCTGCAGATCCCGCCCGAGACAGCCTTCCTCAGACGCCTCCGCAGATCCCGCCCGAGACAGCCTTCCTCAGACGCCTCCGCAGATCCCGCCCCAGACAGCCTTCCTCAGACGCCACCACAGATCTCGCCCGAGACAGCCTTCCTCAGACGCCTCCGCAGATTCCGCTTGAGACAGCCTTACTCAGATGCCTCCGCAGATCCCGCCCGAGACACGCCTTACTCACACATCTCCGCAGATCCCAGATGCCTCCGCAGATCCCGCCCGAGACAGCCTTCCTCAGACGCCTCCCCAGATCCCGCCCGAGACAGCCTTCCTCAGACGCCTCCGCAGATCCCGCCCGAGACAGCCTTCCTCAGACGCCTCCGCAGATCCCGCCCGAGACAGCCTTACTCAGACGTCTCCGCAGATCCCGTCCGAGACAGCCTTACTCAGACGCCTCCGCAGATCCCGTCCGAGACAGCTTTACTCAGACGCCTCCGCAGATCCCGCCCGAGACAGCCTTCCTCAGACGCCTCCGCAGATCCCGCCCGAGACAGCCTTCCTCAGACGCCTCCGAAGATCCCGCCCGAGACAGCCTTCCTCAGACGCCTCCGCAGATCACGCCCGAGACAGCCTTCCTCAGACGCCTCCGCAGATCCCGCCCGAGACAACCTTCCTCAGACGCCTCCGCAGATCCCGCCCGAGACAGCCTTCCTCAGACGCCTCCGCAAATCCCGCCCGAGACAGCCTTCCTCAGATGCCTCCGCAGATCCCGCCCGAGACAGCCTTCCTCAGACGCCTCCGCAGATCCCGCCCGAGAATGCCTTTCTCAGACGCCTCCGCAGATCCCGCCCGAGACAGCCTTACTCAGACACCTCCGCAGATCCCGTCCGAGACAGCCTTCCTCAGACGCCTCCGCAGATCCCGCCCGAGACAGCCTTCCTCAGACGCCACCACAGATCCCGCCCGAGACAGCCTTCCTCAGACGCCTCCGCAGATCCCGCCCGAGACAGCCTTCCTCAGACGCCTCCGCAGATCCCGCCCGAGAATGCCTTCCTCAGACGCCTCCGCAGATCCCGCCCGAGAATGCCTTTCTCAGACGCCTCCGCAGATCCCGCCCGAGACAGCCTTACTCAGACGTCTCCGCAGATCCCGTCCGAGACAGCCTTCCTCAGACGCCACCACAGATCCCGTCCGACACAGCTTTACTCAGACGCCTCCGCAGATCCCGCCCGAGACAGCCATCCTCAGACGCCTCCGCAGATCCCGGCCGAGACAGCCTTCCTCAGACGCCTCCGCAGATCCCGCCCGAGACAGCATTCCTCAGACGCCTCCGCAGATCCCGCCCGAGAAAGCCTTACTCAGACGCCTCCGCAGATCCCGTCCGAGACAGCCTTACTCAGACGCCTCCGCAGATCCCACCCGAGACAGCCTTCCTCAGACGCCTCCGCAGATCCCGCCCGAGACAGCCTTCCTCAGACGCCTCCGCCGATCCCGCCCGAGACAGCCTTCCTCAGACGCCTCCCCAGATCCCGCCCGAGACAGCCTTCCTCAGACGCCTCCACAGATTCCGCCCGCGACAGCCATCCTCAGACGCCTCTGCAGATCCCGCCCGAGACAGCCTTCCTCAGACGCCTCTGCAGATCCCGCCCGAGAAAGCCTTCCTCAGACGCCTCCGAAGATCCCGCCCGAGACAGCCTTCCTCAGACGCCTCCGCAGATCCCGCCAGAGACAGCCTTCCTCATACGCCTCCGCAGATCCCGCCCGAGACAGCCTTCCTCAGACGCCTCCACCGATCCCGCCCGAGACAGCCTTCCTCAGACGCCTCCCCAGATCCCGCCCGAGACAGCCTTCCTCAGACGCCTCCGCAGATCCCGCCCGAGACAGCCTTCCTCAGACGCCTCCGCAGATCCCGCCCGAGAATGCCTTCCTCAGACGCCTCCGCAGATCCCGCCCGAGACAGCCTTCCTGAGACGCCTCCGCAGATCCCGCCCGAGACAGCCTTCCTCAGACGCCTCCGAAGATCCCGCCCGAGACAGCCTTCCTCAGACGCCTCCGCAGATCCCGCCCGAGACAGCCTTCCTCAGACGCCTCCGCAGATCCCGGCCGAGACAGCCTTCCTCAGACGCTTCCGCAGATCCCGCCCGAGACAGCCTTCCTCAGACGCCTCCGCAGATCCCACCCGAGACAGCCTTACTCAGACGCCTCCGCAGATCCCGCCCGAGACAGCCTTACTCAGACGCCTCCGCAGATCCCGCCCGAGACAGCCTTCCTCAGACGCCTCCGCAGATCCCGCCCGAGACAGCCTTCCTCAGACGCCTCCGCAGATCCCGCCCGAGACAGCCTTCCTCAGACGCCTCCGCAGAATCCGCCCGAGAATGCCTTCCTCAGACGCCTCCGAAGATCCCGCCCGAGACAGCCTTCCTCAGACGCCTCCGAAGATCCCGCCCGAGACAGCCTTCCTCAGACGCCTCCGCAGATCCCGCCCGAGACAGCCTTCCTCAGACGCCTCCGCAGATCCCGCCCGAGACAGCCTTCCTCAGACGCCTCCTCAGATTCCGCCCGAGAATGCCTTCCTCAGACGCCTCCGCAGATCCGGCCCGAGACAGCCTTCCTCAGACGCCTCCACAGATCCCGCCCGAGACAGCCTTCCTCAGACGCCTCCGCAGATCCCGCCCGAGACAGCCTTCCTCAGACGCCTCCGCAGATCCCGCCCGAGACAGCCTTCCTCAGACGCCTCCGCAGATCCCGCCCGAGAATGCCTTCCTCAGACGCCTCCGCAGATCCCGCCCGAGACAGCCTTCCTCAGACGCCTCCTCAGAACCCGCCCGAGACAGCCCTACTCAGACGCCTCCGCAGATTCCAGACACTTCCGCAGATCCCTCCCGAGACAGCCTTACTCAGACGCCTCCGCAGATCCCGCCTGAGACAGCCTTCCTCAGACGCCTCCGCAGATCTCGCCCGAGACAGCCTTCCTCAGACGCCTCCGCAGATCCCGCCCGAGAATGCCTTCCTCAGACGCCTCCGCAGATCCCGCCCGAGACAGCCTTCCTCAGACGCCTCCGCAGATCCCGCCCGAGACAGCCTTCCTCAGACGCCTCCGCAGATCTCGCCCGAGACAGCCTTCCTCAGACGCCTCCGCAGATCCCGCCCGAGAATGCCTTCCTCAGACGCCTCCGCAGATCCCGCCCGAGACAGCCTTCCTCAGACGCCTCCGCAGATCCCGCCCGAGACAGCCTTCCTCAGACGCCTCCGCAGATCCCGCCCGAGACAGCCTTCCTCAGACGCCTCCGCAGATCCCGCCCGAGACAGCCTTCCTCAGACGCCTCCGCAGATCCCGCCGAGACAGCCTTCCTCAGACGCCTCTGCAGATCCCGCCCGAGAATGCCTTCCTCAGACGCCTCCGAAGATCCCGCCCGAGACAGCCTTCCTCAGACGCCTCTGCAGATCCCGCCCGAGACAGCCTTCCTCATACGCCTCCGCAGATCCCGCCCGAGACAGCCTTCCTCAGACGCCTCCGCCGATCCCGCCCGAGACAGCCTTCCTCAGACGCCTCCCCAGATCCCGCCCGAGACAGCCTTCCTCAGACGCCTCCACAGATTCCGCCCGCGACAGCCATCCTCAGACGCCTCTGCAGATCCTGCCCGAGACAACCTTCCTCAGACGCCTCTGCAGATCCCGCCCGAGAAAGCCTTCCTCAGACGCCTCCGAAGATCCCGCCCGAGACAGCCTTCCTCAGACGCCTCCGCAGATCCCGCCAGAGACAGCCTTCCTCATACGCCTCCGCAGATCCCGCCCGAGACAGCCTTCCTCAGACGCCTCCACCGATCCCGCCCGAGACAGCCTTCCTCAGACGCCTCCCCAGATCCCGCCCGAGACAGCCTTCCTCAGACGCCTCCGCAGATCCCGCCCGAGACAGCCTTCCTCAGATGCCTCCGCAGATCCCGCCCGAGAATGCCTTCCTCAGACGCCTCCGCAGATCCCGCCCGAGACAGCCTTCCTGAGACGCCTCCGCAGATCCCGCCCGAGACAGCCTTCCTCAGACGCCTCCGAAGATCCCGCCCGAGACAGCCTTCCTCAGACGCCTCCGCAGATCCCGCCCGAGACAGCCTTCCTCAGACGCCTCCGCAGATCCCGGCCGAGACAGCCTTCCTCAGACGCTTCCGCAGATCCTGCCCGAGACAGCCTTCCTCAGACGCCTCCGCAGATCCCACCCGAGACAGCCTTACTCAGACGCCTCCGCAGATCCCGCCCGAGACAGCCTTACTCAGACGCCTCCGCAGATCCCGCCCGAGACAGCCTTCCTCAGACGCCTCCGCAGATCCCGCCCGAGACAGCCTTCCTCAGACGCCTCCGCAGATCCCGCCCGAGACAGCCTTCCTCAGACGCCTCCGCAGAATCCGCCCGAGAATGCCTTCCTCAGACGCCTCCGAAGATCCCGCCCGAGACAGCCTTCCTCAGACGCCTCCGAAGATCCCGCCCGAGACAGCCTTCCTCAGACGCCTCCGCAGATCCCGCCCGAGACAGCCTTCCTCAGACGCCTCCGCAGATCCCGCCCGAGACAGCCTTCCTCAGACGCCTCCTCAGATTCCGCCCGAGAATGCCTTCCTCAGACGCCTCCGCAGATCCGGCCCGAGACAGCCTTCCTCAGACGCCTCCACAGATCCCGCCCGAGACAGCCTTCCTCAGACGCCTCCGCAGATCCCGCCCGAGACAGCCTTCCTCAGACGCCTCCGCAGATCCCGCCCGAGACAGCCTTCCTCAGACGCCTCCGCAGATCCCGCCCGAGAATGCCTTCCTCAGACGCCTCCGCAGATCCCGCCCGAGACAGCCTTCCTCAGACGCCTCCGCAGAACCCGCCCGAGACAGCCCTACTCAGACGCCTCCGCAGATTCCAGACACTTCCGCAGATCCCTCCCGAGACAGCCTTACTCAGACGCCTCCGCAGATCCCGCCTGAGACAGCCTTCCTCAGACGCCTCCGCAGATCTCGCCCGAGACAGCCTTCCTCAGACGCCTCCGCAGATCCCACCCGAGAATGCCTTCCTCAGACGCCTCCGCAGATCCCGCCCGAGACAGCCTTCCTCAGACGCCTCCGCAGATCCCGCCCGAGACAGCCTTCCTCAGACGCCTCCGCAGATCCCGCCCGAGACAGCCTTCCTCAGACGCCTCCGCAGATCCCGCCCGAGACAGCCTTCCTCAGACGCCTCCGCAGATCCCGCCGAGACAGCCTTCCTCAGACGCCTCCGCAGATCCCGCCCGAAAGAGCCTTCCTAAGACGCCTCCGCAGATCCCGCCCGAAACAGCCTTCCTCAGATGCCTCCGCAGATCCCGCCCGAGACAGGCTTCCTCAGACGCCTCGCAGATCCCGCCCGAGACAGCCTTCCTCAGACGCCTCCGCAGATCCCGCCCGAGACAGCCTTCCTCAGACGCCTCTGCAGATCCCGCCCGAGAATGCCTTCCTCAGACACCTCCGAAGATCCCGCCCGAGACAGCCTTCCTCAGACGCCTCTGCAGATCCCGCCCGAGACAGCCTTCCTCATACGCCTCCGCAGATCCCGCCCGAGACAGCCTTCCTCAGACGCCTCCGCCGATCCCGCCCGAGACAGCCTTCCTCAGACGCCTCCCCAGATCCCGCCCGAGACAGCCTTCCTCAGACGCCTCCACAGATTCCGCCCGCGACAGCCATCCTCAGACGCCTCCGCAGATCCTGCCCGAGACAGCCTTCCTCAGACGCCTCTGCAGATCCCGCCCGAGAAAGCCTTCCTCAGACGCCTCCGAAGATCCCGCCCGAGACAGCCTTCCTCAGACGCCTCCGCAGATCCCGCCAGAGACAGCCTTCCTCATACGCCTCCGCAGATCCCGCCCGAGACAGCCTTCCTCAGACGCCTCCACCGATCCCGCCCGAGACAGCCTTCCTCAGACGCCTCCCCAGATCCCGCCCGAGACAGCCTTCCTCAGACGCCTCCGCAGATCCCGCCCGAGACAGCCTTTCTCAGACGCCTCCGCAGATCCCGCCCGAGAATGCCTTCCTCAGACGTCTCCGCAGATCCCGCCCGAGACAGCCTTCCTGAGACGCCTCCGCAGATCCCGCCCGAGACAGCCTTCCTCAGACGCCTCCGAAGATCCCGCCCGAGACAGCCTTCCTCAGACGCCTCCGCAGATCCCGCCCGAGACAGCCTTCCTCAGACGCCTCCGCAGATCCCGGCCGAGACAGCCTTCCTCAGACGCTTCCGCAGATCCTGCCCGAGACAGCCTTCCTCAGACGCCTCCGCAGATCCCACCCGAGACAGCCTTAC